>NC_087561.1:0-303030 GCF_036250125.1 Pseudopipra pipra
TACTGGGTCACCACTGGGATGGGACTGGGATCACTGGGGAGGGAATTGGGATGGGCCTCAGGGCAGTGGGAAGGGACTGGGATGGAACTGGGCGAACTGGGGAAGGACTGAGCTGCACTGCAGGAGGACACTTGGGAAGGAATGGGTGCGCTGGCTTGCACTGAGAGAAGTTGCAAGGGACTGGGATGAGAGTGGGGGCACTGGGGTGGGACTGGGAGCACTGGTGGCACTGGGCTAGGACTGGGGGAACTGGGGAGGGAGCAGGGAGGGACTGCGAAGTGACTGGGATGGGAATGGGATGCACAGGGAAAAGGAGCACAACGCATTGGGGAGGGACTGGGGGCAGTGGGGAGGGACTGGGATGGGACTGAGGGCACTGGAGATGCTCCCTGTCTCACCCCAGTGCCCCCATTCTCATCCCAGTCCCTTCCCACTTCTCTCAGTGCAAGCCAGTGCACCCATTCCTTCCCAAGTGTCCTCCTGCAGTGCAACCCAGTCTTTCCCCAGTTTGCCCAGTCCCATCCCAGTCCCTTCCCACTGCCCTCAGGCCCATCCCAATTCCTCCCCGGTGATTCCAGTCCTATCCCAGTGGTGGCCCAGTGTGTCCTAGTGCCTCCCCAGTGCCTCTCAGTCCTATCCCAGTGCCTCCAGTCCCTCCCCAGAGAATCCCCGTCCCAGCCCAGTTCCCCCAAGCGTCCCGAGGGCCTCTTCAGTGCCCTCAATTGTACTGGGAAGGGACTGGGGAGGGACTGGGAATCACTTAGGAGGGACTGGGATGGGACTAGGCAAACTGGGGAAGGACTGGGTTGCACTGCAAAAGGACACTTGGGAGGGAAAGGAGGTGGTGGGTTGCAGTGGGGGAAGTGGGGAGAGACTGGGATGAGAGTGGGGGCACTGGGGTGGGACTGGGAGGACAGGTGGCACTGGGCTAGGACTGGGGGAACTGGGGAGGGAGCAGGGAGGGACTGCGAGGGGGCTGGGAAGGGAACTGGGATGGTACTGGAATGGGAATGGGATGCATGGGAGAAAGGAGCGGAATGCACTGGGGAGGGACTGGGAGCAACGGGAAAGCCACTGCAGGGACTGGGATTGGACTGGGAAGGGACTGCAAGAGGACTGTGACAGGACTGGGGAGTGGGCCTGGGATGGGACTGGGATGCACAGGGGAAAAGAACCGGGATGCCCTGGGGAGGGACTGAGGTCACGGGAGGGCTGGGGATGGGTCAGGGGCACTGGGGAGGGAACTGGGATGGGACTTGGATGCTCTAGGGAGGGAGTGAGATGCATCGGGGAAAAGGACTGGCATGCACTGGGAGGGACTGGGGCAGTGGGGAGGGATGGGGGCACTGGGGGGATTTGGGCTGGGAGTGAGGACACTGGGGTGGGACTGAGATTTTCGGGGGGTGGGGGGGGGACTGGGAGCAGTGGGATGGGACTGGGGGTCATTGGGGAGGGCCTGGGATGGGACTGGGGGCACTGGGATAGGAGTGAGATGCACTGGGGAGGGACTGGGCCGGGACTGAGGGCACTGGAGAGGCCCTGGGGGCACTTGGGGTACTGGGCTGGGACGGGGATTCTCTGGAGAGGGACTGGAGGCACTGGGATAGGACTGAGAGGCACTGGGGACACACTGTGGCACCATTGGGATGGGACTGGGATCACTGGGGAGGGAATTGGGATGGGCCTCAGGGCAGTGGGATGGGACTGGGATGGAACTGGGCGAACTGGGGAAGGACTGGGTTGCACTGCAGGAGGACACTTGGGAAGGAATGGGTGCGCTGGCTTGCACTGAGAGAAGTTGCAAGGGACTGGGATGAGAGTGGGGGCACTGGGGTGGGACTGGGAGCACTGGTGGCACTGGGCTAGGACTGGGGGAACTGGGGAGGGAGCAGGGAGGGACTGCGAAGTGACTGGGATGGGAATGGGATGCACAGGGAAAAGGAGCACAATGAACTGGGGAGGGACTGGGATGGGACTGGGGACACTTCAAGGGAGTTGGATGCATTGGGCTGAGACTAGGGGCACTGGAGCGGGACTGGGGGGAGTAGGGAGGGACTGGGATGGGACTGAGGGCACTGGAGATGGACTGGGGAGAACTGGGCTGGCACTGGGGGCGCTGGAGTGCAACTGGGATTCTCAAGGGAGGGACTGGGGGAAGTGGGATGGGACAGGGGTCATTGGGGAGGGATTGGGGACAGTGGGACTACAGGCACTGGGATGGGACTGAGCTGCGCTGGGTGGGCACAGGGATGGGACTGAGGTCACTGGGGAGGGAACTGGGATGGGACTGGGAGCAATGGGAAAGGGACTGGGAAGGGACTGCAAGAGGACTGTGACAGGACTGGGGAGTGGGCCTGGGACGGGACTGGGATGCACAGGGGGAAAGAACCGGGATGCCCTGGGGAGGGACTGAGGTCACGGGAGGGCTGGGGATGGGTCAGGGGCACTGGGGAGGGAACTGGGATGGGACTTGGATGTTCTAGGGAGGGAGTGGGATGCATCGGGGAAAAGGACTGGCATGCACTGGGAGGGACTGGGGCAGTGGGGAGGGATGGGGGCACTGGGGGGATTTGGGCTGGGAGTGGGGACACTGGGGTGGGACTGAGATTTTCGGGGGGTGGGGGGGGGGGACTGGGAGCAGTGGGATGGGACTGGGGGTCATTGGGGAGGGACTGGGGAACCGTGGGACTGGGGGCACTGGAATAGGAGTGAGATGCACTGGGGAGGGACTGGGCCGGGACTGAGGGCACTGGAGAGGCCCTGGGGGCACTTGGGGGAACTGGGCTGGGACTGGGATTCTCTGGGGAGGGACTGGAGGCACTGGGATAGGACTGAGAGGCACTGGGGAGGCACTAGGGCACACTGGGCCACCACTGGGATGGGACTGGGATCACTGGGGAGGGAATTGGGATGGGCCTCAGGGCAGTGGGAAGGGACTGGGATGGAACTGGGCGAACTGGGGAAGGACTGAGCTGCACTGCAGGAGGACACTTGGGAAGGAATGGGTGCGCTGGCTTGCACTGAGAGAAGTTGCAAGGGACTGGGATGAGAGTGGGGGCACTGGGGTGGGACTGGGAGCACTGGTGGCACTGGGCTAGGACTGGGGGAACTGGGGAGGGAGCAGGGAGGGACTGCGAAGTGACTGGGATGGGAATGGGATGCACAGGGAAAAGGAGCACAATGAACTGGGGAGGGACTGGGATGGGACTGGGGACACTTCAAGGGAGTTGGATGCACTGGGCTGAGACTAGGGGTACTGGAGCGGGACTGAAGGGAGTAGGGAGGGACTAGGATGGGACTGAGGGCACTGGAGATGGACTGGGGAGAACTGGGCTGGCACTGGGGGCGCTGGACTGCAACTGGGATTCTCAGGGGAGGGACTGGGGGAAGTGGGATGGGACAGGGGTCATTGGGAAGGGACTGGGGACAGTGGAACTACAGGCACTGGGATGGGACTGCGATGCACTGGGTGGGCACTGGGATGGGACTGAGGTCACTGGGGAGGGAACTGGGATGGGACTGGGAGCACTGGGATAGGGACTGCAGGGACTGGGATAGGACTGGGAAGGGACTGCAAGGGGACTGTGAGAGGACTGGGGAGGGGACTGGAGAGCGTGCCTGGGATGGGCCTGAGAATCTCTGGGGAGGGACTGGGACAACTGGGATGGGGCGCAGATGTACTGGGAAGGGACTGGGGAGGGACTGGGATTTGATTGGAAGCACTGGGGAGGGACTAGGCATCATTTAGGAGGGACTGGGATGGGACTGGGGAGGGACTGGGGTCACTGATGATGGCTCTTTAATGCACTTGGGAGGGACTGGGAGCACTGGGATGCAGTGGGGAAGGACTGGAGGTACTTGGATGGGACTGAGAGAACTAGGATGGCACTGAGGGCACTGGGGAGGTACCAGGGGCACTGGGTTGGGACTGGGCTGGACTGGGGGCACTTGGGAGCAAGTGGGATCACCGGGAAGGGAACTGGGATGGGACTGAGGCCACTGGAGAGGGACTGCAATGGGTTTGAGGCAACTTTGGAAGGACTGGGAGCACTGGGGAGGTTCTGGAGGGAACTGCACAGGGAGCTTGGT
Source organism: Pseudopipra pipra (assembly GCF_036250125.1). Classification (NCBI taxonomy): domain Eukaryota; kingdom Metazoa; phylum Chordata; class Aves; order Passeriformes; family Pipridae; genus Pseudopipra; species Pseudopipra pipra. The sequence continues at coordinate 4,090 of NC_087561.1, forward strand.
TGGACTGAGGGTACTAGGGATGGACTGGGATGGGACTGGGGTGTAGTGGGAGCAATTGGCAAGAACTGGAGGCACTGAGGAAGGAACAGGGAGGGGACTGGCTGCACTGGGATGGGGTTTGGGGTACTTGGGAGAAACTGGGAAGGACTCAGGAGGGACTGGGGACAGTGGGGAGGGACTGGGGACAGTAGGAAGGGACTGGAAAGGTGAAATTGAAACAGACTCACCTGAGTCACGGTCTAAGAAGTCCTGCTACAGCTCCTGAGTCGGAACAACAGCCAAGGGGCCTCAGCCCAATCCCTGGCCCCTCCTCCCCCTCATTGTTAACACCTGGGCCTTCCCCATAGAACAGCTGACTCTACCCAGTACTCCCAGTTCCCTCCAATGGCTTGCAATAAAATTACTAGACTCCCCAGTGCGCACAAAAATACAATCCCAATCCCACAGTAATTTCTACTCAAAACCAACAGTACCTGACCAAAGCATCCAGTCCATATTCTAGACCCCAGCTCTATCCCAGCCCCTCAGTGATTTTAGCTTGAGACCCACAAGCTTTATTGCACTGCCAGCTCTGCTCTCTCAGAAGCAGCTCCAAATCTTGCAGGATCTTCATATTGGCTCCATCTCTGTGACTTTTCAGCTCCAATCTCACACTCCCATTCCCAGTCCCCCAATTACTCCTCCAGCCCCACAAACCCTAGCCCAATTCAAAACTCACAAACCCAGCACTAGACTAATTTAACCTCTCCTAGCCCAGTCCATGTTCCTGCCCATCAATCACTAGTCCACAGCCACACAGGTTTTTAAACAACGGTGCCAGTCACTATCCGAGCTCCAGACACTCTCCCAGCTCCAGAGATGCAATCCTAGCACTATACTGACTTCAGCCCCAGCCTCCCTGTCCGCATTCCCAATTTACAATCCCAATTCCAACCACACAGGGATTTTAGCAACGGTGCCACAGGCCCTATCTCACAGTGATTGCTTTGATTACTGCCCAAGTGTTACTGTCCCCAGCCCAGAACCCATCCCTACCCCAGCCCCTCAGTGATTTCAGCTCGAGACCCACAAGCTTTATTGCACTGCCAGCTCTGCTCTCTCAGCAGTAGCTCTGCATCTTGCCAGCGCCGCCACGGGAAGCTGCTCCAGGTTCTCACTGCAGGATCTTCAGCTTGGCTCCAGCTCTGTGACTTTCCAGCTCCACCCTCACACTCCCAAACCCAGTCCCCCAGGTGCTCCTCCAGCCCCAAAATTCCTATCCCAATTCCAAAATCACAAGCCCAGCCCTATACGAATTTCGGCTCTACCCACCCAGTCCACATTCCCAATTTACAATCCCATTTCCAGCTGCATAGAGATTTCAGCAACGGTGCCACAGGCCCTATCACCTCCCCACACGGATGCCTGCCCAAGTGTTACAGTCCCAAGCCCAAACCCTGTCCCTACCCCAGCCCCTCAGTGATTTCAGCTCGAGACCCACAAGCTTTATTGCACTGCCAGCTCTGCTCTCTCAGCAGTAGCTCTGCATCTTGCCAGCGCCACCACAGGAAGCTGCTCCAGGTTCTCACTGCAGGATCTTCAGCTTGGCTCCAGCTCTGTGACTTTCCAGCTCCCACCTCACACTCCCAGTCCTAGTCCCCCAGGTGCTCCTCCAGCCCAAAAATTCCTATCCCAATACCAAAGACACAAGCACAGCACTAGACTGATTTCAGCTCTCCCACCCAATCCATGTTCCCACCCATCAATCCCTATATCAGACACACAGCCATTGCAGCGACGGTGCCACAGGCCCTATCTCACAGTGATTGCTCTGATTACTGCCCCAAGTATTACAGTCCCAAGCCCACACCCTGTCCCTACCCCAGCCCCTCAGTGATTTCAGCTCGAGACCCACAAGCTTTATTGCACTGCCAGCTCTGCTCTCTCAGCAGTAGCTCTGCATCTTGCCAGCGCTGCCACGGGAAGCTGCTCCAGGTTCTCACTGCAGGATCTTCAGCTTGGCTCCAGCTCTGTGACTTTCCAGCTCCACCCTCACACTCCCAAACCCAGTCCCCCAGGTGCTCCTCCAGCCCCAAAATTCCTATCCCAATACCAAAGACACAAGCACAGCACTAGACTGATTTCAGCTCTCCCACCCAATCCACGTTCCCACCCAGCAATCCCTATATCACACACACAGCCATTGCAGCGACGGTGCCACAGGCCCTATCTCACAATGATTGCTCTGATTACTGCCCCAAGTGTTACAGTCCCAAGCCCAAACCCTGTCCCTACCCCAGCCCCTCAGTGATTTCAGCTCGAGACCCACAAGCTTTATTGCACTGCCAGCTCTGCTCTCTCAGCAGTAGCTCTGCATCTTGCCAGCGCTGCCACGGGAAGCTGCTCCAGGTTCTCACTGCAGGATCTTCAGCTTGGCTCCAGCTCTGCGACTTTCCAGCTCCACCCTCACACTCCCAGTCCCAGTCCCCCAGGTGCTCCTCCAGCTCCACAAACCCGATCCCAATTCAAAAATCACAAGCCCAGCACTATACTGACTTCAGCTCTACCCACCCAATCCACGTTCCCGCCCATTAATCCCTATTCCACAGCCCCTCAGGGATTTCAGCGAACGTGCCACAGGCCCTATCTGAGCTCCAGACACCCTCCCAGCTCCACAGATGCAATCCAACCACTATGCTGATTTCAGCCCCAGCCTCTCAGTCCACATTCCCAATTATAATCCCAATTCCACAGCCACACAGAGATTTCAGCAACGGTGCCACAGGCCCTATCTCCTCCCCACACGGATTCCTGCCCCAAGTGTTACTGTCCCAAGCCCAAACCCTGTCCCTACCCCAGCCCCTCAGTGATTTCAGCTCGAGACCCACAAGCTTTATTGCACTGCCAGCTCTGCTCTCTCAGCAGTAGCTCTGCATCTTGCCAGCGCCGCCTCAGGAAGCTGCTCCAGGTTCTCACTGCAGGATCTTCAGCTTGCCTCCAGCTCTGTGACTTTCCAGCTCCACCCTCACACTCCCAGTCCTAGTCCCCCAGGTGCTCCTCCAGCCCCACAAACCCGATCCCAATTCAAAAATCACAAGCCCAGCCCTATACTGACTTCAGCTCTACCCACCCAATCCACGTTCCCACCCATCAATCCCTATATCAGACACACAGCCACTGCAGCAACGGTGCCACATGCCCTATCTCACAGTGATTGCTCTGATTACTGCCCCAAGTATTACAGTCCCAAGCCCAGAACCCTGTCCCTACCCCAGCCCCTCAGTGATTTCAGCTCGAGACCCACAAGCTTTATTGCACTGCCAGCTCTGCTCTCTCAGCAGTAGCTCTGCATCTTGCCAGCGCCGCCACGGGAAGCTGCTCCAGGTTCTCACTGCAGGATCTTCAGCTTGGCTCCAGCTCTGCGACTTTCCAGCTCCAACTTCACATTCCCAATCCCAGTCCCCCAGGTACTCCTCCAACCCCACAAACCCGATCCCAACTCCAAAGGCCAGATCTTTGCCCTAGACTGATTTCAGCTCTTCCCCCCCAGTCCATGTTCCTGCCCATCAATCCCTATTCCACAGACACACAGATGTTTGTGCGACGGTGCCAGTCCCTGTCTCAATCCTACAGTGATTTCTACTGCAGTGCCACAGTCCCTATCCCTGCTCAACAGTCCCTTTCCGAGCACCACTCTCCCTATCCCATACCCAGACCCACAACCTTTATTTCTCTGCCAGCTCTGCTGTCAGCTCCCGGTAAAGCTGCTGCACGTTCCAATCCTAGCATCTTTCTTTTTTTAAAGGTCTGAGTTTTCCACCCCAGCTCTCAAGCCCACATTCCAGGCCAGGCCTGACTATTTTTATCCCAGCTCCATCCCTGCAGTACTTATGCCAGGTCCATGCTCCCTAATCCAGCCCCACCCTTGTTCTGCCCACAGTCCTACCGTCTTTATGTCTCCACCAGCTCTGCTGCCTGAGCTCCACGTTCTCAGCTTTCTGCTGCCTCTGCCTCAGCTTTCTGCTGCCTCTGCCTAAATCTGCTCCTGGGTATCTCTGCAGGCCCGGGCTGTTGACAAGGTCACAAATCAGTCTTTGTCGTTCACTTAAATATCTCTAGGAGCTGTCCCACCCATCCCAACGGGAACAGCAACAAAACAATAGAATAAACAATCAAGTAGTCAAAGATGAAAATAAAAGTAAAATAAAATTATAATAGAATGAAACATCTTTTATTACTTTTCTTTGTAACAATACTTTCAATACCAGCCCCACTGAGAGGCTGCATCCTAGTCCTTCTGGTTCGGGGGAGCACCCCTGAGCATGGGCTGCTCCCTCACTGAGCACTGACCAAAGCTGGCCGGCACAGCTGCCCGGGACACCGCCTGCCCAACGCCCTGCCTCGGCAGCTGTGGGGGACCGACCCCGGCTCCCCCTGGATCGGCAGCCGAGGGGGTGCTGCCTCATGGCTCCCCACCGCTCCCTGGAGCGGCAGCCGCGAGGGTCCCACCCTGGCTCACCGCCGCTCCTCGGCCCGGCGGCCGCGCCGATCCCGGGCCGGCTCCCGCCGCTCCAGCGCCGCCCCCAGCCCCGCCGCCGAACTGCCCCCAGCGCCCCCCGCCCACGCCGTTTATAGCCCGCGGCCCGCACGGCCCCGCCCCCCTCGTGCCAGCCCAGCCAATCCCAGCGTCCGGCAGCGTCCGGCCCCGCCAATCCCCGCCTGCCCGTTCCCGCCCTGCCCGTCCCCAAGAACCCCGCTGTCCCCTCAGGCCCCGCTCCCAGGGGCTGCTCCGCTTCCGCCCGCTGCCCGCCTCCCTCCCCTTCTCCCGGGAGAACTCCGGGACGGGACGGGACCGCGGACCTCCCACCCGCCCTTTCAACAGCGCCTGCGGGCACCGCGGCAGCGCAGGCGCGGCTCCGCCGGATCCCGAAGCAAAGGCGCCGAGACCGGCGCCTGAGGGGAACGCGGGGGACGAGGTGGAGAGGGGGGCGGCTCCGCGCCGCGGCTGAGCGAGCAGAGCTTGCCCGACCGCGGCCCCGTTGAAAGGGCCGCTGCCGCTCCCGCCCCCTCCCCGCCTCCCGGAAGAACTCCCAGACGGGACGTGAGCGCGGAGCTGTGCCACCCGCCCTCCCTGGTCCCAACAGGGCCTGTCGGGGGCTGCGGCAGCGCAGGCGCGGCTCCGAAAGCAAAGGCGCCGGCACCTACAGCGCCTGAGGGGAACGTGGGGAAGGGGGGCGGCGCCGCGCCGCGGCTGAGCGGGCACAGCTTACGGGACCGCGGCCCCATTGAAAGGGCAGGCTACGATTGGACGGAGCGGAGAAAAGCGGGCTGGGAGTGGCGGGCCGGGATCGGACCTGCACGTCGGGAGCGGCAGCCGCGGGAGTCCCGCCCCAGCTCACCGCCGATCTCGTCCCGGCTCCCGCCGCTCCAGCGCCGCTTCCACCTCCGCCGCCGAACTGCCCCCCCCCGCTTCCCCCTCCGCTATTTATAGCCCGCGGCCCGCACGGCCCCGCCCCCCTCGTGCCAGCCCAGCCAATCCCAGCGTCCGGCAGCGTCCGCCAATCCCCGCCTGCCCGTTCCCGCCCTGCCCGTCCCCAAGAACCCCGCTGTCCCCTCAGGCCCCGCTCCCAGGGGCTGCTCCGCTTCCGCCCACTGCCCGCCTCCCTCCCCTTCTCCCGGGAGAACTCCGGGACGGGACGGGACCGCGGACCTCCCACCCGCCCTCCCAACAGCGCCTGCGGGCACCGCGGCAGCGCAGGCGCGGCTCCGCCGGATCCCGGAGCAAAGGCGCCGAGACCGGCGCCTGAGGGGAACGCGGGGGACGAGGTGGAGAGGGGGGCGGCTCCGCGCCGCGGCTGAGCGGGCAGAGCTTGCTCGACCGCGGCCGCGTTGAAAGGGCCGCCGCCGCTCCCGCCCCCTCCCCGCCTCCCGGAAGAACTCCCAGACGGGACGTGAGCGCGGAGCTGTGCCACTCGCCCTCCCTGATCCCAACAGGGCCTGTCGGGGGCTGCGGCAGCGCAGGCGCTGCTCCGGAAGCAAAGGCGCCGGCACCTACAGCGCCTGAGGGGAACGTGGGGAAGGGGGGCGGCGCCGCGCCGCGGCTGAGCGGGCACAGCTTACGGGACCGCGGCCCCATTGAAAGGGCAGGCTACGATTGGACGGAGCGGAGAAAAGCGGGCTGGGAGTGGCGGGCCGGGATCGGACCTGCACGTCGGGAGCGGCAGCCGCGGGAGTCCCGCCCCAGCTCACCGCCGATCTCGTCCCGGCTCCCGCCGCTCCAGCGCCGCTTCCACCTCCGCCGCCGAACTGCCCCCCCCCGCTTCCCCCTCCGCTATTTATAGCCCGCGGCCCGCACGGCCCCGCCCCCCTCGTGCCAGCCCAGCCAATCCCCGCCCGCCCGTTCCCGAGAACCCCGCTGGTCCCGCAGGCCCCGCTCCCGGAGCCCCTCCCGCCCGCTCCCCGCCTCCCTCTCCTTCTCCTGGGAGAGCTCCCGGACGGGACGTGACCGCGGAGCTCCCACCGCCCTTCCGTGGTCCCAGCAGCGCCTGAGGGGAACGGGGGGACGGTGCCGCTCGGAGGGGCCGCGCCGCGGCTGAGCGGGCAGAGCTTGGGGGACCGCTGCCGGATTGAAAAGGCGGGCTGTGATTGGACGGCGCCGAGAAAGGCGGCCCGGGATTGGCGGGCCAGACTCTGCCTCGGGCCCGGATTGGCGGGGCTTGGAGCCGGCGGGGTGGCGGGAGGTGCTCGGGTGGTCAGGAGGAGGGACTAGGGCCGTGTCGGAGGCGCCCTTCCCGCGGGTCCGTGGCCGTCCCGGGTCCCGCTCCCGGGACCCCGTCCCCTGCCCCGCCCCTTGGTCGGGCTGCACCCCCGGGGTCCCGGCCCCAAGGCCCCTGCAGAGCCCCTCGGGGAGCCCCCCACCGGCACACGGGGCGGTTCCGGATCGCGAAGGCGGACTGTGCGGCATGGGGGACCGGGGAGCAGCGGCGACGTGGTGGGCCGGGAGTCGGCGGCGGGGAGCGGGGAGGACGCAGAGCAGCAGTGCGCCTCTGACCGCCTCTCCCCACGCAGCAGTTCTGCTTCTACGGGGACTTAGACTGCCCCGACTGGGTGCTGGCTGAGATCAGCTCCCTGGCCGAAATCTTTTAAGTGCCCGCCCCCACCCCCATCCCCCTGCCTGCCCCAGGCCCGCTGCCCACCCTCCTTCTCCTGCGCAGTCCCCGCTGCTGCTGAAGTTCAGCGCTATTTCAGTACTTGTTCTACTTGTGTTTCTGAAAAAAAGCTAGAATCAGGATAGCCAAAGCAACATAGAAAGTCTATTCCATCTTCAGCTACATTACAGGGCAAAGGAAATAAGTGATCCTACCCATCAGTGGAACAGGGAAAGAATGAAGATTAAGTCTGTGAGCTATAGAAGAGAAAAATCACACTGTAACAACTTAGAAGATTGCTCCAAGACCACAGTCACAGGAAAAGGGAAGAGAGCCAGGGGCAGAAACTGTAAGGCCAAAAAGATGATGGACACATCTGTGCATCAATCAGGTTCAGAGGTCACTGCATGCCCCAAGCCTAACGAGTTCTCTGGTTTATGTGTGTTATACACCTATTAATTACTTGAATAGAAAATTTACAATTGAACTTTCACAAAGGTTACAGAGTGATATCCCTGCACTGACCATTGCAGCTGAGCTTCTGCTACAGATTCTGACACGTCAGGTGACTGAATGTTTGCTTGTTTTCTAGGCTCTCCTTACAGTCCATCCAGGACATGAAATATAGAGGGGATTTCTTGAGAGGCAGCTTTTAGACCTCATTCCCTTACCTTCGTGGTCAATGCCATCAGCGTCACTCTCCCTCTCTTCTTGCTCTTCATCGAGAGTTCCTCATGTTAGTATTAGCTCAGAGGGACCCATTGCAGAAGCATCAGGTCCTTGAAGGGAACAGAAACGGCTGTACACAAACCAGCTTGCTAAAGGTAAGGGAGCGTGTGCACTGACAACTTCTGTCTGCACAGAAACCCAGCAATGAACACCTGCTCTAAGGGGACAGAAAGCTGCTTGTGGATCCCAGACACAGGACAGACTCCATCAGCACCTACTCGCCTCATCTAAGGAACAGTGCAGCCAACAGCAGAGCTTTCTCATATTCTGATCTGACTGTTTCGCCTTTTCTAAAGTATTTCATTATTTCTAGTAGGTCCACTGCTTTAGCTACACAGCGGGGTTTCTTCCAAACCTGTGACTGACACAGGACGAGCTGAGTGTGACCAATCCCACAGGAACTAAAGCCCTGCTCCTCTAACATGGAGCTGCTTTCACATTTCTGCTGTGAGGACAAAGAAGCGCTGTACTACTTCACAAGGCAAACTCTTCAGAAAACTTCTGCAGTAAACTTTATCTTCCTGGGGAGGTACCTGCCAGTGTGCTGCCCTGCACACACACGCTGCCCATGTCCTTCCACAAGTGTTCCAGCTGCTCTCTCTTTTGTTTATTTTGAGCTTTCTCCCGTAGACAAAGATTTACATGTGGATTCTGAGAACATTTAAAACATCAGGAGAAGAGAAACCTCACCCAAACCCAGCAGCCTGTCCCCCAGTCAGAGAGCAGAAGTCACTACGCAGGTCTTACATTTCAACTCAGGTTACACAGAACTTCTGACTAAGCATGGAAAGCAACCTCCAGTCAGGTGGGATTCTAGGACGTTTTCAGCAGCGCCGGGAAGCCAAACTCTGTGTAGCTGTGCCTGCAGAGAACTGTCCTTTGGACAGCCAGAACTCAAGGTGAGCAGAGCTACTGATTTTGGCACTGCAATTCAGTCTTTCTTACTAAGTCAAACTAGTACTCTTCACTGGTGCAGGAAGATACAGGGATAGTCTCAACAAATCCCTTTGGAAATTTATTTTTAAGAACTCTCTGTCCATCTGAATGGAAGACACAATCTTATTTCCCAATCATTTTCACACAATTAGCTCAAATACTAGCACTAAACCAGTGAGCAACATCTGTTTTACAAAATCTTTAGTTTTGTAAAGATATGCTCCACCACATCTAGGAAAAAAAAGGCAAATGGTGGACTCCTTCAGGACAGGAGTTTTCCCACAGTGAGTACGACTAGTAAATGAAATGTTAGACCCTCTCAACATAAAGGCAATTGTGTGCACAAAAGTGACCCAAGATACACTGTTCAGGTGTAAAACAGCTAAAAACACTTACCAGTGTTTTTCTCAGGCGCTCGTATTCTGGCCGATACTCTCTGAAAAGGTGAATAAAGGGAGTGCATTCAGTCTGAAAAACACATGATTTGTATTGCATAAGGATCATCCTGGAGGCTTCTTTTTACTCACAAAAAAAAGTTTTCTCTAGGCTTTCATGTTTGAGAGACATTTCAGAAAGACAGTACTTTTTTCCCCAGATTTGGATTCTGAAACCAATGGATGCAAAATCAATGAACATACTTCATTAAAACAGCAACAATTCAAAACTTGGTATGGAACTACAAGAAAAAAATTACTTCACAGACTTGCTGGCACAGATAGCTTTTACTTTTTCACGGAACAGCACAAAAATTCATCTCTGAATAGTTCCTTTTTACTGCTGCTTTTTATGCTGATACTGGACACCCTAAGCTACCTTGGCTATGGCAACTGTGCACTCCTTCAAATCAAAGGAGCAGACTCATGAATCAGGACCTTCAGGAAGTGGTCACTGGGTCGCGGACCAGAAGTTATCCCCTTACCTCTCCTATTCATCTACAGCTTTAGAAAGCTGGGTAAAAATCTCCCCCAGTCCTGTGCCAAACACTGCAGAAACACCAACCACCTGGAAAAGAGAACACACCAGAACTAGAGAGTAACTGAGCCAGATTTTTAATACAGAAAAAAAACCAAAATAAAAACAAACAAACAAACAATCCCCCACAACGACAACAAAAAAAATCAACACCACCGAAAAACCCAACAACAACAAACTACTAATCTAAACCTAACAACACCCATTTAATCAGCACAGTGGCCTAAGAGTGGGCAGTAACACTTCTGCTTCTGTCCAGCCCGCTTTCAAACTCTTCCTCCACTTGCTGTTCATGTTTGTTACTTCTGCTTTTTGGTTGTCGGTGATTTTGTGTTTGGTGAGTTGTTAGGGCATTTTGGGGGGCGTTTCTTTGGGGAAGGAGGTTTGTTTGGTATTTTGTAACACTGTAGGGCAATTCAAAAGAAAGGTCAAGTCTTTCTGCTGTTTACTTGTTTATTGTTAATAACCCAAGTTCTCATTCTGCATCTAGGGTTATACGTGGTTAGCAAGTATCAGTGTACTAGAATTAAAGTGCAAAAGAGACAACAAGAACTGACCTTTTGGCTCTGAAATAGTCTAATAGTCTAACTTTTTATTTAGCCAAAGCACATTTAAAAGGTCCCCAGAACAGCAAGAGAGGGAGAATTTAATCAGTTGCTATGACAATACATTCAAAATGCACATCTACTTTCTAATTTCAACTTGTCTCTCATTACACTTCTGGCCATTTGTTCTGCTTGTATTAAATCAATTCTCTAAAAATACCTTGAATTAAGACTATTACCAGCCAGAATCCTACACCCTCTAACGAAAATTCTCCCTCTTTTTCATAGGCAAGACAGTCTCAACTACTGACTTCCAAATGGAAGACCTTTCCCAACACAGCCTTGCATTTGATCATTAATACAGTAAATATGCAGACAGCTCTCCAAAGGATTTTAAGCATTAAGGCCAGGCGCTGTGCCAATATATATAAATATTTATACTTTCCCTGCACTTCAGTACAAGCTGCCTTTTACTCCGTAATCCTCCTCATATGACCTGCTCTCCATCCAGTGCTCCAACAGTCCTGACAGGCAGATAAACATGACCTGATCAGCAAATAAGGAACAGGAAGTATGTTAGTTCTGTATATGGGACCACTACAATCCCTTTTGAAATTCTGTATATTGTTCCACATAGGACACTCACAATAGTTTTGGTTTGGCTCTGTTATCATTATCTACATGAATGGAATCATTTCGTTCCTGTAATATCCACACAGCCGAGAAGGCTTGCTTTTTCTTTAGTAAAAGCTGATGACAAACACAATCAGCTAAAACCTTTAGCACAGACTATGGGATCATTAACAGCCTCCAGTGTATACTGTTGTCAGAGAAACAATTAATTTGTCCTCTCAAAACCTGGTTGAGTGGAATAACAATCTTCTTCTTGCACAAGCAAATATAAAGGGTTTTTTTGTTCATTTATTTGCTTTGGAGATTCTTTCCCTTCTTCCTATGCAGTACATTGCCCAACTGTACTTGACACTTTCAGAACAAGGAAAATTACCTCAGGTGGGAAATGCTGCAGCAAAGAACACTGCCTCTTACCAGCCTATCTGAGCTTTCATCTTGTGATTAATCACAGTTCAATATTAAATTATTCAGGCTGCCATTCAGTGTGACAAGCTGCAGTGTAACAAGCTGCAGCGTGACCTCAACACAGGTCATCAACAGATTACAGTTCCAAAGGGCAGTGCAAAGCCCCTTTACAGAAGGACAGAATGGTGGGGGTTGGACAATACCTCTGGAGATCATCTAGTCCAGTCTCTCCTGCTCAAAAAGCGGGATTAGGCAGAAGAGGTTGCTCACAACTTTGCCTGAGCAAAAGTGTTTTAAGCATCTCCAGGGATGGAGACTCCACAATTTCTCTGGACCAGTCCAGAGGAGAACTTCTTAAGTTATTGTTTTCAGTGGGAAGGTAGGGACAGAAACAAGCGATCCCAAAACTTCAAACTCATCCCCACAGCGGTCCAGAGCAGCTCGAGACCAGGCTCCTGCCTTCCCAGGGCCAGGCTCTTCTCTCTGCCAGGCACCCACCAGCCGGGCACTGCCCTGCCCGGCGGCCCCGAGCGCTTCAGGCGCCGGCCCGGCCAACGCCTCGCTCTGCGCGGGCGCCGCTTCCAAAATCGCTACCCAAGAGACACAGCAATCAAAGCAGAGGGACTGCACTCCCAGCTTTTCTTACCTGCAGGCACACACAGCACAGCACGTTGGACATAAAAGCCACAGGGTTAGTCCTGCCAGAGGCGTCCGGCACACCCACGGCGACCGAAGGAAAACAGGGAGCCTGGGAACACGGAGTAAAAGACACCTTAATTAGGACTACACTGAGCACTAGCCAGGTCATTCCCACAGACAGCTTCACCGTCCAGTCACACAAAAAGCACTGACCTACCAGGGCCCCAGTTAGGATGGCTCCTGACGCTGACACCTCCCTTTGCCCCGGGGGATCAAGAAGAACATCCCTGGGAAGAAGTCACCCCCAACAACAAAAAGGCAAAATTAGTGAAGCACGGGGTCCTCTTCTGACTAGATTGCCACCAGCATTCAATAGCAAATGCCACGACTATTCTGTTACAGACGAGAAAACCCTGTTCTCCCAAACAAACAGCGAGGAGATTTATGGGCACGCCTGGAAATTTCCTGGGAGGAACTTTTTGTAACTAAGGAGCAGGTGCTGTCTTGAGTTGAAGGCGTCAATTTGACAGACACTTAGCACAGCAAACTCTTCAGCAGAGCAATTAATTGCTGCCTATTTGAACAGCAGGGGAGAGAAAATGACAGTCGAAGGGAAGACAAGAAAAGCAGAACTGCAATCAGCAGCCTTTTCTTCCATCTCTCCCGAGAAGGTCTAGTTTGTCTGTTCTAATAATTCTATGCCCTTTTCTACAGGAAACTTAGACCAAGGCTGAAAAAACAACTAGAAAACACGGAGAGAAGCTTTTTAGAATTTCACGTGATTTTCCCAAACCGATCCCAGAAAAGCAGAACTCGGTAGAATGTACTCACCTCGAGGCCTTTGGTCTTTTTTTCCATAAGCTTCGTCACCTGATTGAAAAAGCAGAGTAGACTCGGTATTTAGGCTCACAACAGGAAAACTTCCCCTTCGTTTCCTCAAAGAAACTACATTAATCTGCACAGCTGCAGGCGCGTCTCCAGCTGTTAAAGCCTTTCAGCTTTTCAGAGGGTGAGAATGCCCTGCTAGGGAAGGCTGAAAAATGCTCGGAGCCTGCACAGGTCAAAGAGCCCCTTGATTTTGTCTGTGTTCCAGTCCCTGGCTAAAGAAACGGCAGAACAAGCGCAGCTGTTCCTTGCCTTTTCCCTCAGAGGTTTTGCCAGGCGCCGGGCCAGCCCGGGCGCTCCGGGGGAAGGCCGGCAGCGCCCAAACCCCGCCGCTTTCCCGGGGGCGTCGCTTGCGAGAGCGCCCCCGAGCGCCGGGCCCTGCCTCACAGTCGCCGCCTGGCGGACACGGCCGGGAGCGGCACTGCAGCCGCGCGCGGCGCCGCAGCCGCGCGCCCCCCCCCACCCCTTGGCGAGACCCGCGGCGCCTTTCGCGAGTACGGGCCTTTGTTCCCTAAAACCTGCCCTTGCCTAGGAAAAGCTGAGCAATTCACAGAGTTGCTGTTTCCAGCCCAGCTTCCCAAAGGATTTCTCTCTCCCGGCAGCACAGACAGGGGCCCCGAGGCAGCGCAGACCCTCCCCGCGGGGGAGGGGGGGGCGCAATGCCAGGGCACATCCGAACCCGGCCCTGCGGCGGCACGCAGGTGCAAGTTTCTCCGCAGAGGCGAGAAACTTGCCTGTCGCTTCCCCTGCCTGCGGTCGCCGATGGCCGCGGGAGAGGCAGAAGAGCGGCCGCGCCCCCCCGCCGCGCCCCCCCACCGCGCCCAGGTTACCCCGGGGACGATCTCCGTCGGATCTGCCGCCGTGGGTCGCTTAGAGGGGGGGAAGGCGGCGGCGCAGCCCCGACAGCATCTCCAGGCCACGGCGGGACCGAGCGGGGCGGGGACGGGGGCGGGGGCGGGAGCGGGAGCGGAGCGGAGCGGAGCGGAAGGGGGGCGGTGCCTGGGCTCCTCGCGGCGACCGCCGTCGCCGGTGCCTGCCGCCGCCCACGAACCTGCCGCCCGCGCCCGGCGCCGCCGAGCGCCCCGCCTTGTCCCCACAGCGGGAAGCGGCGCGGCGAGACGGCGCTGCGGGCGCGGGGCGGGGGTCCGGGTGGCGGCGGAGGTCAGGCAACAGGATAAACGCCTCTCTAAAGCGAGGGGGCCTCTCGCCGCCATCTTTAGAGTGGCCTCGGCTAAGTTCCGGTTTTGGCGGCGCCATCTTGAGTGTGGCCTCGGGGCGGACTTCCGGGCCGGGGCCGCCATCTTTAGTGTGGTCGTTCCGGTCCTGGTGGCGCCATCTTTACTGTGGGCTTGGCGGACTTCCGGGCCGGGGCCGCCATCTTTAGTGTGGTCGTTCCGGTCCTGGCGGCGCCATCTTTACTGTGGGCTTGGCGGACTTCCGGCCGGGGCTTTGGAGGACTTCCGGTCGCTCTCTACTTCCGGGGACCGGGTTTACCCAAATTAGCGTCCCTCCTCGCTAATTTCTGCGCTTTCACCCCAAAAAATCTTCATGTTATTCCCCCCACACACACCCCGGGAGGGACGGGAGACCGCGAGTCCCGCCCTGCCGCCGGAACCGGCCCTTAACTCGACCAGGGAGCGCTGCACCGGCACGAGAGCCACCGCGCATGCGTCGCCGGTCCCTCTCCTGGCTGCCCTCAGTTACCACGTGATCGCCGGCGTCTTTCCAACGACTGCGCACGCGCCGGCGTCGCCATCTTGGCTCCCCCCCCCACCCCGCCGCCCGACCGCCCGGCTTCGCTTTCTTACTGCGGCTCCCCCTCCACTTTTTCGGCTCCCTGGGGTTCCCTCACCCACATTTTGGGGTCCCCTTCTCACATTTGAGGGGTGATGACCCCGCAATTTACGGTTCGGGGGGGGGGGAGGAGAGGAAACGGGGTGCCCAAGAAGGGGTTTCTTTTTTTCTTTTTTTTTTTTTCTCTTTTATTTCATTTTCATTTTATTTCCTTTTTAGGTTTTTTGCCTTTTTTTTTTATTTTCTTTTCTATTTTATATTTCCTTTTTTATTTTGGTTATTTTTTATTCCCTTTATTTTTAATTTGCTCTCCCAGTGCTCCCCAGTAACACCCAGTGCTCCCCAACAACCCTCAGTAACACCCGGTGCTCCCCAGTGCACCCCAGTAACACCCAGTGCTCCTCAACAACCCCCAGTAACACCCAGTGCTCCCCAGTAAACACCCAGTGCTCCCCAACAACCCCCAGTAACACCCAGTGCTCCCCAGTGCTCCCCAGTAAACACCCAGTGCTCCCCAACAACCACCAGTAACACCCAGTGCTCCCCAAAAATTGACCTCAAACCGACCCAAATCACCCCAAAAGCTGACCCAAAACTGACCCCAAAACCTGACCCAAATCATCCCAAAAGCTGACCCAAAACTGACCCCAATCACCCCAAAAGCTGACCCAAAACTGACCCAAATCACCCCAAACAATGACCCCAAACTGACCCCAAAAACTGACTCAAATCATCCCAAAAACTGACCCAAAACTCTGCATTTATTTGGCATCATTTCCTCTCAAAAACAACATCTCCGATTTAGTTGATTGCTAAAGCCATCATTTTAAAATCATCTCAGGAATCAAAAGGGACTGGAAAACACACAGAAATCATTCCTGCACCCACCAAATCATTAGGAATTGGAACCCGATTCCCTCATCTCTCTCCTTGTTCTTCTTGGCTGGAAAACCTGATGATCCCCGCTGGCTATTTTTAGGCTGCTTTTCTTCCACAGCTCCTTTCCTCCCGGCTGAAACCTCCTGGCATATTCAGGGCTTAGCTGGAGGGAAGCCCCTCTGAAGTATTTCCTCTCGTGGCAATTCTGTGGGATGAAGAAGTAAAAAAAGCACATCAAGAGCTCCTTCTACCCCCTTCCTTCGCAAACACCCTCCCAGTTTGTCCTTGGCAGCTCCATCCCCCCGGCACCCGCACCCGACGCTTCGGCTCCGCTGGCAAAGGGACAGCAAGTGCACAAGCAAGTTCAGTGCTGGGCAGGGGCTCCCTGGGGAACGGCACTTCAGTGCTTTAGTCCGTGGCCTTTCCTGCTGCCCTCCCTCCTGGAAGCAGAGGATGACCTGGCCCTTGTTTCTCCCACGCTCGCAGACCCAGGTCCTGCTCCCTTGGCCCCACTTTTCTTAGCAGACCCGGCATCATTTCCCAGGGTCCCCAGGAAACTTCTGCACTTGACCCATTGCTAAGTGCAGAGCACAGGGCAAGGGAAGGACAAATTTCTTGGCACCCACCCCCTGGAATTTTCCTTCTCCGCAGCACGCTCCCGTTCCCGCTGTCTCTGGAGGTGCCCGCACGAGTCCTCCTTCTCCCAGCACCTCAGAGAATGTCCTTTTCACCCAGGTCCTGCTTACCGTCGGCCAACAAAACACGGTGACAACATTTTTCAGGATGCCAGTGGAGAGATATTAGAGCACACTGCACAGGGAAGCTGAGCCTGCCCCATCCCTGCACGTGTTCCAGGCCAGGCTGGATGGGACTGGGAGCATCCAGCCAGGGATGAGAGCGGAAGGTGTCCCTGCCCACGGAAGGCAGGCTGGCCTTTGAAGGTCCCCTTCAAACCAAATCGCTCTGGGATTCCCCTCCAAAATCGCTACCCAAGAGACACAGCAATCAAAGCAGAGGGACTGCACTCCCAGCTTTTCTTACCTGCAGGCACACACAGCACAGCACGTTGGACATAAAAGCCACAGGGTTAGTCCTGCCAGAGGTGTCCGGCACACCCACAGAGACCGAAGGGAAAGAGAAAGCCTGGAAACACAGAGTAAAACACACTTTAATTAGGAGTACACCGAGCACTAGCCAGGTCATTCACACAGCTTCACTGTCCAGTCATACAAAAAGCACTCACCGAGGCCTCAGTTAGGATGGTTCCTGACGCTGACCAGCTGAATACCTCCCTGGAAGCCCGCTCTGCTCCTGCCAGGCACTAAGGGGCTTTGCCAAGCAACCAATGGAAATTAAAATTACAGGCTGGGCAAAGGCACTTCCCGCAGGACCGCTCCTGGCCAAGGCCACCGGTCCGTGCAAGTCAGACCACTGACCACCCGGGGGGATTTTCGGGGGCACGCTTCCAGCTTTTATTCTCCAGAAACTCCAGTTCTTTCTGGCACCCCTTGCTTCAGTCTTCCCCTGCTGGAAGAGGTCACTTAAGACTTTCGAGGGGCCAGATTGCCAAAGCCCGGCCAGTCCATTCCCACGAGGAAAGAAAGGTAGCTTTGTCTTGGACAGGATGCTGAAGGGGGAGACACAAAATAAAAGTTTAATTTAAAACAACTGCCTAGAATAGGAAGCAATTCAAACAGAAGGCAGACAAGACTCGTGCAAATCTGAATACATTTGACTTCAAAGGAGAATTATTTCCCTCTGCACCTAACAGAAAGTCATTTTCACCCGGGCCCTGCTTACCATCGTTGAACAAAACACGCTGACAACATTTTTCCTGATGACAGGGGAGAGATATTAGAGCACACTGCACAGGGAAGCTGAGCCTGCCCCATCCCTGCAAGTGTTCCAGGCCAGGCTGGATGGGACTGGGAGCATCCAGCTGAGGATGAGAGGGGAAGGTGTCCCTGCCCACGGAAGGCAGGATGGCCTTTGAAGGTCCCCTTCAAACCAAATCGCTCTGGGATTCCCCTCCAAAATCACTACCCAAGAGACACAGCAATCAAAGCAGAAGGACTGCACTCCCAGCTTTTCTTACCTGCAGGCACACACAGCACAGCACGTTGGACATAAAAGCCCCGGGGTTAGTCCTGCCAGAGGCGTCCGGCACACCCACAGAGACCGAAGGGAAAGAGGGAGCCTGGGAACACGGAGTAAAAGACACCTTAATTAGGGATCACTGGGAAGGGAATTGGGATGGGCCTGAGGGCAGTGGGAAGGGACTGGGATGGAACTGGGCAAACTGGGGAAGGACTGGGTTGCACTGCAGGAGGACACTTGGGAAGGAATGGGTGCGCTGGCTTGCACTGAGAGAAGTGGGAAGGGACTGGGATGAGAGTGGGGGCACTGGGGTGGTACTGGGAGCACTGGTGGCACTGGGCTAGGACTGGAGGAACTGGGGAGGGAGCAGGGAGGGACTTCGAGGGGGCTGGGAAGGGAACCGGGATGGTACAGGAATGGGAATGGGATGCATGGGAGAAAGGAGCGGAATGCACTGGGGAGGGACTGGGAGCAACGGGAAAGCCACTGCGGGGACTGGGATTGGACTGGGGAGGGACTGCAAGAGGACTGTGACAGCACTGGGGAGTGGGCCTGGGATGGGACTGGGATGCACAGGTGGAAAGAACCGGGATGCCCTGGGGAGGGACTGAGGTCACGGGAGGGCTGGGGATGGGTCAGGGGCACTGGGGAGGGAACTGGGATGGGACTTGGATGTTCTAGGGAGGGAGTGGGATGCATCGGGGAAAAGGACTGGCATGCACTGGGAGGGACTGGGGCAGTGGGGAGGGATGGGGATGGGACTGGGGACGCTGGAGAGGGACTGGGGGCACTGGGGGGATTTGGGCGGGGAGTGGGGACACTGGGGTGGGACTGAGATTTTCGGGGGGGTGAGGGGGACTGGGAGCACTGGGATGGGACTGGGGATCATTGGGGAGGGACTGGGATGGGACTGGGAGCACTGGGAAAGGGACTGCAGGGACTGGGATAGGACTGGGAAGGGACTGCAAGGGGACTGTGAGAGGACTGGGGAGGGGACTGGAGAGCGTGCCTGGGATGGGCCTGAGAATCTCTGGGGAGGGACTGGGACCACTGGGATGGGACTGCTGTGACTGGGATGGGATGCAGTTGTACTGGGAAGGGACTGGGGAGGGACTGGGAATCACTTAGGAGGGACTGGGATGGGACTAGGCAAACTGGGGAAGGACTGGGTTGCACTGCAAAAGGACACTTGGGAGGGAAAGGAGGTGGTGGGTTGCAGTGGGGGAAGTGGGGAGAGACTGGGATGAGAGTGGGGACACTGGGGTGGGACTGGGAGGACAGGTGGCACTGGGCTAGGACTGGGGGAACTGGGGAGGGAGCAGGGAGGGACTGCGAGGGGGCTGGGAAGGGAACTGGGATGGTACTGGGATGGGAATGGCATGCATGGGAGAAAGGAGCGAAATGCACTGGGGAGGAACTGAGGGCACTGGAGAGGCCCTGGGGGCACTTGGGGGAACTGGGCTGGGACTGGGATTCTCTGGGGAGGGACTGGAGGCACTGGGATAGGACTGAGAGGCACTGGGGAGGCACTAGGACACACTGGGCCACCACTGGGATGGGACTGGGATCACTGGGGAGGGAATTGGAATGGGACTGGGGGCAGTGGGAAGGGACTGGGATGGAACTGGGCGAACTGGGGAAGGACTGGGTTGCACTGCAGGAGGACACTTGGGAAGGAATGGGTGCGCTGGCTTGCACTGAGAGAAGTTGCAAGGGACTGGGATGAGAGTGGGGGCACTGGGGTGGGACTGGGAGCACTGGTGGCACTGGGCTAAGACTGGGGGAACTGGGGAGGGAGCAGGGAGGGACTGCGAAGTGACTGGGATGGGAATGGGATGCACAGGGAAAAGGAGCACAACGCATTGGGGAGGGACTGGGGGCAGTGGGGAGGGACTGGGATGGGACTGGGGACACTTCAAGGGGGTTGGATGCCCTGGGTGCGACTAGGGGCACTGGGCTGAGACTAGGGGCACTGGGCTGAGACTAGGGGCACTGGAGAGGGACTGGGGGTAGTAGGGAGGGACTGGGATGGGACTGAGGGCACTGGAGATGCTCCCTGCCTCACCCCAGTGCCCCCATTCTCATCCCAGTCCCTTCCCACTTCTCTCAGTGCAAGCCAGTGCACCCATTCCTTCCCAAGTGTCCTCCTGCAGTGCAACCCAGTCCTTCCCCAGTTTGCCCAGTCCCATCCCAGTCCCTTCCCACTGCCCTCAGGCCCATCCCAATTCCCTCCCCGGTGATTCCAGTCCTATCCCAGTGGTGGCCCAGTGTGTCCTAGTGCCTCCCCACTGCCTCTCAGTCCTATCCCAGGGCCTCCAGTCCCTCCCCAGAGAATCCCAGTCCCAGCCCAGTTCCCCCAAGTGTCCCGAGGGCCTCTTCAGTGCCCTCAATTGTACTGGGAAGGGACTGGGGAGGGACTGGGAATCACTTAGGAGGGACTGGGATGGGACTAGGCAAACTGGGGAAGGACTGGGTTGCACTGCAGGAGGACACTTGGGAGGGAAAGGAGGTGGTGGGTTGCAGTGGGGGAAGTGGGGAGAGACTGGGATGGGAGTCGGGGCACTGGGGTGGGACTGGGAGGACAGGTGGCACTGGGCTAGGACTGGAGGAACTGGGGAGGGAGCAGGGAGGGAGCAGGGAGGGGGCTGGGAAGGGAACTGGGATGGTACTGGGATGGGAATGGCATGCATGGGAGAAAGGAGCGGAATGCACTGGGGAGGGACTGGGAGCAACGGGAAAGCCACTGCAGGGACTGGGATTGGACTGGGAAGGGACTGCAAGAGGACTGTGACAGCACTGGGGAGTGGGCCTGGGACAGGACTGGGATGCACAGGGGGAAAGAACCGGGATGCCCTGGGGAGGGACTGAGGTCACGGGAGGGCTGGGGATGGGTCAGGGGCACTGGGGAGGGAACTGGGATGGGACTTGGATGTTCGAGGGAGGGAGTGGGATGCATTGGGGAAAAGGACTGGCATGCACTGGGAGGGACTGGGGGCAGTGGAGAGGGACTGGGGGCACTGGGGGGATTTGGGCTGGGAGTGGGGACACTGGGGTGGGACTGAGATTTTCGGGGGGGTGAGGGGGACTGGGAGCACTGGGATGGGACTGGGGATCATTGGGGAGGGACTGGGATGGGACTGGGAGCACTGGGAAAGGGACTGCAGGGACTGGGATAGGACTGGGAAGGGACTGCGAGGGGACTGTGAGAGGACTGGGGAGGGGACTGGAGAGCGTGCCTGGGATGGGCCTGAGAATCTCTGGGGAGAGACTGGGACCACTGGGATGGGACTGCTGTGACTGGGATGGGATGCAGTTGTACTGGGAAGGGACTGGGGAGGGACTGGGAATCACTTAGGAGGGACTGGGATGGGACTAGGCAAACTGGGGAAGGACTGGGTTGCACTGCAGGAGGACACTTGGGAGGGAAAGGAGGTGGTGGGTTGCAGGGGGGGAAGTGGGGAGAGACTGGGATGAGAGTGGGGGCACTGGGGTGGGACTGGGAGGACAGGTGGCACTGGGCTAGGACTGGGGGAACTGGGGAGGGAGCAGGGAGGGACTGCGAGGGGGCTGGGAAGGGAACTGGGATGGTACTGGGATGGGAATGGGATGCATGGGAGAAAGGAGCGGAATGCACTGGGGAGGGACTGGGAGCAACAGGAAAGCCACTGCGGGGACTGGGATTGGACTGGGGAGGGACTGCAAGAGGACTGTGACAGGACTGGGGAGTGGGCCTGGGATGGGACTGGGATGCACAGGGGGAAAGAACCGGGATGCCCTGGGGAGGGACTGAGGTCACGGGAGGGCTGGGGATGGGTCAGGGGCACTGGGGAGGGAACTGGGATGGGACTTGGATGTTCTAGGGAGGGAGTGGGATGCATTGGGGAAAAGGACTGACATGCACTGGGAGGGACTGGGGCAGTGGGGAGGCATGGGGGCATTGGGGGAATTTGGGCTGGGAGTGGGGACACTGGGGTGGGACTGAGATTTTCGGGGGGCGGGGGGGGGGGGACTTGGAGCAGTGGGATGGGACTGGGGGTCATTGGGGAGGGACTGGGGAACCGTGGGACTGGGGGCACTGGAATAGGAGTGAGATGCACTGGGGAGGGACTGGGCCGGGACTGAGGGCACTGGAGAGGCCCTGGGGGCACTTGGGGGAACTGGGCTGGGACTGGGATTCTCTGGGGAGGGACTGGAGGCACTGGGATAGGACTGAGAGGCACTGGGGAGGCACTAGGGCACACTGGGCCACCACTGGGATGGGACTGGGATCACTGGGGAGGGAATTGGAATGGGACTGGGGGCAGTGGGAAGGGACTGGGATGGAACTGGGCGAACTGGGGAAGGACTGGGTTGCACTGCAGGAGGACACTTGGGAAGGAATGGGTGCGCTGGCTTGCACTGAGAGAAGTTGCAAGGGACTGGGATGAGAGTGGGGGCACTGGGGTGGGACTGGGAGCACTGGTGGCACTGGGCTAAGACTGGGGGAACTGGGGAGGGAGCAGGGAGGGACTGCGAAGTGACTGGGATGGGAATGGGATGCACAGGGAAAAGGAGCACAACGCATTGGGGAGGGACTGGGGGCAGTGGGGACGGACTGGGATGGGACTGGGGACACTTCAAGGGGGTTGGATGCCCTGGGTGCGACTAGGGGCACTGGGCTGAGACTAGGGGCACTGGAGAGGGACTGGGGGTAGTAGGGAGGGACTGGGATGGGACTGAGGGCACTGGAGATGCTCCCTGCCTCACCCCAGTGCCCCCATTCTCATCCCAGTCCCTTCCCACTTCTCTCAGTGCAAGCCAGTGCACCCATTCCTTCCCAAGTGTCCTCCTGCAGTGCAACCCAGTCCTTCCCCAGTTTGCCCAGTTCCATCCCAGTCCCTTCCCACTGCCCTCAGGCCCATCCCAATTCCCTCCCTGGTGATTCCAGTCCCATCCCAGTGGTGGCCCAGTGTGTCCTAGTGCCTCCCCAGTGCCTCTCAGTCCTATCCCAGTGCCTCCAGTCCCTCCCCAGAGAATCCCAGTCCCAGCCCAGTTCCGCCAAGTGCCCCGAGGGCCTCTTCAGTGCCCTCAATTGTACTGGGAAGGGACTGGGGAGGGACTGGGAATCACTTAGGAGGGACTGGGATGGGACTAGGCAAACTGGGGAAGGACTGGGTTGCACTGCAAAAGGACACTTGGGAGGGAAAGGAGGTGGTGGGTTGCAGTGGGGGATATAGGGAGAGACTGGGATGGGAGTGGGGACACTGGGGTGGGACTGGGAGGACAGGTGGCACTGGGCTAGGACTGGAGGAACTGGGGAGGGAGCAGGGAGGGAGCAGAGAAGGGAACTGGGATGGTACTGGGATGGGAATGGCATGCATGGGAGAAAGGAGCGGAATGCACTGGGGAGGGACTGGGAGCAACGGGAAAGCCACTGCAGGGACTGGGATTGGACTGGGAAGGGACTGCAAGAGGACTGTGATAGGACTGGGGAGTGGAGCTGGGATGGGACGGGGATGCACAGGGGGAAAGAACCGGGATGCCCTGGGGAGGGACTGAGGTCACGGGAGGGCTGGGGATGGGTCAGGGGCACTGGGGAGGGAACTGGGATGGGACTTGGATGTTCTAGGAAGGGAGTGGGATGCATCGGGGAGAAGGACTGGCATGCACTGGGAGGGACTGGGGCAGTGGGGAGGGATGGGGATGGGACTGGGGGCAGTGGAGAGGGACTGGGGGCACTGGGGGAATTTGGGCTGGGAGTGGGGACACTGGGGTGGGACTGAGATTTTCGGAGGGGTGAGGGGGACTGGGAGCAGTGGGATGGGACTGGGGGTCATTGGGGAGGGACTGGGATGGGACTGGGAGCACTGGGAAAGGGACTGCAGGGACTGGGATAGGACTGGGAACGGACTGCAAGGGGACTGTGAGAGGACTGGGGAGGGGACTGGAGAGCGTGCCTGGGATGGGCCTGAGAATCTCTGGGGAGGGACTGGGACCACTGGGATGGGACTGCTGTGACTGGGATGGGATGCAGTTGTACTGGGAAGGGACTGGGGAGGGACTGGGAATCACTTAGGAGGGACTGGGATGGGACTAGGCAAACTGGGGAAGGACTGGGTTGCACTGCAAAAGGACACTTGGGAGGGAAAGGAGGTGGTGGGTTGCAGTGGGGGAAGTGGGGAGAGACTGGGATGAGAGTGGGGGCACTGGGGTGGGACTGGGAGGACAGGTGGCACTGGGCTAGGACTGGGGGAACTGGGGAGGGAGCAGGGAGGGACTGCGAGGGGGCTGGGAAGGGAACTGGGATGGTACTGGAATGGGAATGGGATGCATGGGAGAAAGGAGCGGAATGCACTGGGGAGGGACTGGGAGCAACGGGAAAGCCACTGCGGGGACTGGGATTGGACTGGGGAGGGACTGCAAGAGGACTGTGACAGGACTGGGGAGTGGGCCTGGGATGGGACTGGGATGCACAGGGGGAAAGAACCGGGATGCCCTGGGGAGGGACTGAGGTCACGGGAGGGCTGGGGATGGGTCAGGGGCACTGGGGAGGGAACTGGGATGGGACTTGGATGTTCTAGGGAGGGAGTGGGATGCATTGGGGAAAAGGACTGACATGCACTGGGAGGGACTGGGGCAGTGGGGAGGCATGGGGGCATTGGGGGAATTTGGGCTGGGAGTGGGGACACTGGGGTGGGACTGAGATTTTCGGGGGGCGGGGGGGGGGGGACTTGGAGCAGTGGGATGGGACTGGGGGTCATTGGGGAGGGACTGGGGAACCGTGGGACTGGGGGCACTGGGATAGGAGTGAGATGTACTGGGGAGGGACTGGGCCGGGACTGAGGGCACTGGAGAGGCCCTGGGGGCACTTGGGGGAACTGGGCTGGGACTGGGATTCTCTGGGGAGGGACTGGAGGCACTGGGATAGGACTGAGAGGCACTGGGGAGGCACTAGGGCACACTGGGCCACCACTGGGATGGGACTGGGATCACTGGGGAGGGAATTGGAATGGGACTGGGGGCAGTGGGAAGGGACTGGGATGGAACTGGGCGAACTGGGGAAGGACTGGGTTGCACTGCAGGAGGACACTTGGGAAGGAATGGGTGCGCTGGCTTGCACTGAGAGAAGTTGCAAGGGACTGGGATGAGAGTGGGGGCACTGGGGTGGGACTGGGAGCACTGGTGGCACTGGGCTAAGACTGGGGGAACTGGGGAGGGAGCAGGGAGGGACTGCGAAGTGACTGGGATGGGAATGGGATGCACAGGGAAAAGGAGCACAATGAACTGGGGAGGGACTGGGGGCAGTGGGGACGGACTGGGATGGGACTGGGGACACTTCAAGGGGGTTGGATGCCCTGGGTGCGACTAGGGGCACTGGGCTGAGACTAGGGGCACTGGAGAGGGACTGGGGGTAGTAGGGAGGGACTGGGATGGGACTGAGGGCACTGGAGATGCTCCCTGCCTCACCCCAGTGCCCCCATTCTCATCCCAGTCCCTTCCCACTTCTCTCAGTGCAAGCCAGTGCACCCATTCCTTCCCAAGTGTCCTCCTGCAGTGCAACCCAGTCCTTCCCCAGTTTGCCCAGTCCCATCCCAGTCCCTTCCCACTGCCCTCAGGCCCATCCCAATTCCCTCCCCGGTGATTCCAGTCCTATCCCAGTGGTGGCCCAGTGTGTCCTAGTGCCTCCCCAGTGCCTCTCAGTCCTATCCCAGGGCCTCCAGTCCCTCCCCAGAGAATCCCCGTCCCAGCCCAGTTCCCCCAAGTGTCCCGAGGGCCTCTTCAGTGCCCTCAATTGTACTGGGAAGGGACTGGGGAGGGACTGGGAATCACTTAGGAGGGACTGGGATGGGACTAGGCAAACTGGGGAAGGACTGGGTTGCACTGCAGGAGGACACTTGGGAGGGAAAGGAGGTGGTGGGTTGCAGTGGGGGAAGTGGGGAGAGACTGGGATGGGAGTCGGGGCACTGGGGTGGGACTGGGAGGACAGGTGGCACTGGGCTAGGACTGGAGGAACTGGGGAGGGAGCAGGGAGGGAGCAGGGAGGGGGCTGGGAAGGGAACTGGGATGGTACTGGGATGGGAATGGCATGCATGGGAGAAAGCAGCGAAATGCACTGGGGAGGGACTGGGAGCAACGGGAAAGCCACTGCAGGGACTGGGATTGGACTGGGGAGGGACTGCAAGAGGACTGTGACAGGACTGGGGAGTGGGCCTGGGACAGGACTGGGATGCACAGGGGGAAAGAACCGGGATGCCCTGGGGAGGGACTGAGGTCACGGGAGGGCTGGGGATGGGTCAGGGGCACTGGGGAGGGAACTGGGATGAGACTTGGATGTTCTAGGAAGGGAGTGGGATGCACTGGGGAAAAGGACTGGCATGCACTGGGAGGGACTGGGGGCAGTGGAGAGGGACTGGGGGCACTGGGGGGATTTGGGCTGGGAGTGGGGACACTGGGGTGGGACTGAGATTTTCGGGGGGGTGAGGGGGACTGGGAGCACTGGGATGGGACTGGGGATCATTGGGGAGGGACTGGGATGGGACTGGGAGCACTGGGAAAGGGACTGCAGGGACTGGGATAGGACTGGGAAGGGACTGCGAGGGGACTGTGAGAGGACTGGGGAGGGGACTGGAGAGCGTGCCTGGGATGGGCCTGAGAATCTCTGGGGAGAGACTGGGACCACTGGGATGGGACTGCTGTGACTGGGATGGGATGCAGTTGTACTGGGAAGGGACTGGGGAGGGACTGGGAATCACTTAGGAGGGACTGGGATGGGACTAGGCAAACTGGGGAAGGACTGGGTTGCACTGCAGGAGGACACTTGGGAGGGAAAGGAGGTGGTGGGTTGCAGGGGGGGAAGTGGGGAGAGACTGGGATGAGAGTGGGGGCACTGGGGTGGGACTGGGAGGACAGGTGGCACTGGGCTAGGACTGGGGGAACTGGGGAGGGAGCAGGGAGGGACTGCGAGGGGGCTGGGAAGGGAACTGGGATGGTACTGGAATGGGAATGGGATGCATGGGAGAAAGGAGCGGAATGCACTGGGGAGGGACTGGGAGCAACAGGAAAGCCACTGCGGGGACTGGGATTGGACTGGGGAGGGACTGCAAGAGGACTGTGACAGGACTGGGGAGTGGGCCTGGGATGGGACTGGGATGCACAGGGGGAAAGAACCGGGATGCCCTGGGGAGGGACTGAGGTCACGGGAGGGCTGGGGATGGGTCAGGGGCACTGGGGAGGGAACTGGGATGGGACTTGGATGTTCTAGGGAGGGAGTGGGATGCATTGGGGAAAAGGACTGACATGCACTGGGAGGGACTGGGGCAGTGGGGAGGCATGGGGGCATTGGGGGAATTTGGGCTGGGAGTGGGGACACTGGGGTGGGACTGAGATTTTCGGGGGGCGGGGGGGGGGGGGGACTTGGAGCAGTGGGATGGGACTGGGGGTCATTGGGGAGGGACTGGGGAACCGTGGGACTGGGGGCACTGGAATAGGAGTGAGATGCACTGGGGAGGGACTGGGCCGGGACTGAGGGCACTGGAGAGGCCCTGGGGGCACTTGGGGGAACTGGGCTGGGACTGGGATTCTCTGGGGAGGGACTGGAGGCACTGGGATAGGACTGAGAGGCACTGGGGAGGCACTAGGGCACACTGGGCCACCACTGGGATGGGACTGGGATCACTGGGGAGGGAATTGGAATGGGACTGGGGGCAGTGGGAAGGGACTGGGATGGAACTGGGCGAACTGGGGAAGGACTGGGTTGCACTGCAGGAGGACACTTGGGAAGGAATGGGTGCGCTGGCTTGCACTGAGAGAAGTTGCAAGGGACTGGGATGAGAGTGGGGGCACTGGGGTGGGACTGGGAGCACTGGTGGCACTGGGCTAAGACTGGGGGAACTGGGGAGGGAGCAGGGAGGGACTGCGAAGTGACTGGGATGGGAATGGGATGCACAGGGAAAAGGAGCACAACGCATTGGGGAGGGACTGGGGGCAGTGGGGACGGACTGGGATGGGACTGGGGACACTTCAAGGGGGTTGGATGCCCTGGGTGCGACTAGGGGCACTGGGCTGAGACTAGGGGCACTGGAGAGGGACTGGGGGTAGTAGGGAGGGACTGGGATGGGACTGAGGGCACTGGAGATGCTCCCTGCCTCACCCCAGTGCCCCCATTCTCATCCCAGTCCCTTCCCACTTCTCTCAGTGCAAGCCAGTGCACCCATTCCTTCCCAAGTGTCCTCCTGCAGTGCAACCCAGTCCTTCCCCAGTTTGCCCAGTCCCATCCCAGTCCCTTCCCACTGCCCTCAGGCCCATCCCAATTCCCTCCCCGGTGATTCCAGTCCCATCCCAGTGGTGGCCCAGTGTGTCCTAGTGCCTCCCCAGTGCCTCTCAGTCCTATCCCAGGGCCTCCAGTCCCTCCCCAGAGAATCCCAGTCCCAGCCCAGTTCCGCCAAGTGCCCCGAGGGCCTCTTCAGTGCCCTCAATTGTACTGGGAAGGGACTGGGGAGGGACTGGGAATCACTTAGGAGGGACTGGGATGGGACTAGGCAAACTGGGGAAGGACTGGGTTGCACTGCAAAAGGACACTTGGGAGGGAAAGGAGGTGGTGGGTTGCAGTGGGGGATATAGGGAGAGACTGGGATGGGAGTCGGGGCACTGGGGTGGGACTGGGAGGACAGGTGGCACTGGGCTAGGACTGGAGGAACTGGGGAGGGAGCAGGGAGGGAGCAGAGAAGGGAACTGGGATGGTACTGGGATGGGAATGGCATGCATGGGAGAAAGGAGCGGAATGCACTGGGGAGGGCCTGGGAGCAACGGGAAAGCCACTGCAGGGACTGGGATTGGACTGGGAAGGGACTGCAAGAGGACTGTGATAGGACTGGGGAGTGGGGCTGGGATGGGACGGGGATGCACAGGGGGAAAGAACCGGGATGCCCTGGGGAGGGACTGAGGTCACGGGAGGGCTGGGGATGGGTCAGGGGCACTGGGGAGGGAACTGGGATGGGACTTGGATGTTCTAGGAAGGGAGTGGGATGCATCGGGGAGAAGGACTGGCATGCACTGGGAGGGACTGGGGCAGTGGGGAGGGATGGGGATGGGACTGGGGGCAGTGGAGAGGGACTGGGGGCACTGGGGGAATTTGGGCTGGGAGTGGGGACACTGGGGTGGGACTGAGATTTTCGGAGGGGTGAGGGGGACTGGGAGCAGTGGGATGGGACTGGGGGTCATTGGGGAGGGACTGGGATGGGACTGGGAGCACTGGGAAAGGGACTGCAGGGACTGGGATAGGACTGGGAACGGACTGCGAGGGGACTGTGAGAGGACTGGGGAGGGGACTGGAGAGCGTGCCTGGGATGGGCCTGAGAATCTCTGGGGAGGGACTGGGACCACTGGGATGGGACTGCTGTTACTGGGATGGGATGCAGTTGTACTGGGAAGGGACTGGGGAGGGACTGGGAATCACTTAGGAGGGACTGGGATGGGACTAGGCAAACTGGGGAAGGACTGGGTTGCACTGCAAAAGGACACTTGGGAGGGAAAGGAGGTGGTGGGTTGCAGTGGGGGAAGTGGGGAGAGACTGGGATGAGAGTGGGGGCACTGGGGTGGGACTGGGAGGACAGGTGGCACTGGGCTAGGACTGGGGGAACTGGGGAGGGAGCAGGGAGGGACTGCGAGGGGGCTGGGAAGGGAACTGGGATGGTACTGGAATGGGAATGGGATGCATGGGAGAAAGGAGCGGAATGCACTGGGGAGGGACTGGGAGCAACGGGAAAGCCACTGCGGGGACTGGGATTGGACTGGGGAGGGACTGCAAGAGGACTGTGACAGGACTGGGGAGTGGGCCTGGGATGGGACTGGGATGCACAGGGGGAAAGAACCGGGATGCCCTGGGGAGGGACTGAGGTCACGGGAGGGCTGGGGATGGGTCAGGGGCACTGGGGAGGGAACTGGGATGGGACTTGGATGTTCTAGGGAGGGAGTGGGATGCATTGGGGAAAAGGACTGGCATGAACTGGGAGGGACTGGGGCAGTGGGGAGGCATGGGGGCATTGGGGGAATTTGGGCTGGGAGTGGGGACACTGGGGTGGGACTGAGATTTTCGGGGGGCGGGGGGGGGGGGACTTGGAGCAGTGGGATGGGACTGGGGGTCATTGGGGAGGGACTGGGGAACCGTGGGACTGGGGGCACTGGGATAGGAGTGAGATGTACTGGGGAGGGACTGGGCCGGGACTGAGGGCACTGGAGAGGCCCTGGGGGCACTTGGGGGAACTGGGCTGGGACTGGGATTCTCTGGGGAGGGACTGGAGGCACTGGGATAGGACTGAGAGGCACTGGGGAGGCACTAGGGCACACTGGGCCACCACTGGGATGGGACTGGGATCACTGGGGAGGGAATTGGAATGGGACTGGGGGCAGTGGGAAGGGACTGGGATGGAACTGGGCGAACTGGGGAAGGACTGGGTTGCACTGCAGGAGGACACTTGGGAAGGAATGGGTGCGCTGGCTTGCACTGAGAGAAGTTGCAAGGGACTGGGATGAGAGTGGGGGCACTGGGGTGGGACTGGGAGCACTGGTGGCACTGGGCTAAGACTGGGGGAACTGGGGAGGGAGCAGGGAGGGACTGCGAAGTGACTGGGATGGGAATGGGATGCACAGGGAAAAGGAGCACAACGCATTGGGGAGGGACTGGGGGCAGTGGGGACGGACTGGGATGGGACTGGGGACACTTCAAGGGGGTTGGATGCCCTGGGTGCGACTAGGGGCACTGGGCTGAGACTAGGGGCACTGGAGAGGGACTGGGGGTAGTAGGGAGGGACTGGGATGGGACTGAGGGCACTGGAGATGCTCCCTGCCTCACCCCAGTGCCCCCATTCTCATCCCAGTCCCTTCCCACTTCTCTCAGTGCAAGCCAGTGCACCCATTCCTTCCCAAGTGTCCTCCTGCAGTGCAACCCAGTCCTTCCCCAGTTTGCCCAGTCCCATCCCAGTCCCTTCCCACTGCCCTCAGGCCCATCCCAATTCCCTCCCCGGTGATTCCAGTCCTATCCCAGTGGTGGCCCAGTGTGTCCTAGTGCCTCCCCAGTGCCTCTCAGTCCTATCCCAGGGCCTCCAGTCCCTCCCCAGAGAATCCCAGTCCCAGCCCAGTTCCGCCAAGTGCCCCGAGGGCCTCTTCAGTGCCCTCAATTGTACTGGGAAGGGACTGGGGAGGGACTGGGAATCACTTAGGAGGGACTGGGATGGGACTAGGCAAACTGGGGAAGGACTGGGTTGCACTGCAAAAGGACACTTGGGAGGGAAAGGAGGTGGTGGGTTGCAGTGGGGGAAGTGGGGAGAGACTGGGATGGGAGTCGGGGCACTGGGGTGGGACTGGGAGGACAGGTGGCACTGGGCTAGGACTGGGGGAACTGGGGAGGCAGCGGGGAGGGAGCAGGGAGGGGGCTGGGAAGGGAACTGGGATGGTACTGGGATGGGAATGGCATGCATGGGAGAAAGGAGCGAAATGCACTGGGGAGGGACTGGGAGCAACGGGAAAGCCACTGCAGGGACTGGGATTGGATGGGGAGGGACTGCAAGAGGACTGTGACAGGACTGGGGAGTGGGCCTGGGATGGGACTGGGATGCACAGGGGGAAAGAACCGGGATGCCCTGGGGAGGGACTGAGGTCACGGGAGGGCTGGGGATGGGTCAGGGGCACTGGGGAGGGAACTGGGATGAGACTTGGATGTTCTAGGGAGGGAGTGGGATGCATTGGGGAAAAGGACTGGCATGCACTGGGAGGGACTGGGGGCAGTGGAGAGGGACTGGGGGCACTGGGGGGATTTGGGCTGGGAGTGGGGACACTGGGGTGGGACTGAGATTTTCGGGGGGGTGAGGGGGACTGGGAGCACTGGGATGGGACTGGGGATCATTGGGGAGGGACTGGGATGGGACTGGGAGCACTGGGAAAGGGACTGCAGGGACTGGGATAGGACTGGGAAGGGACTGCGAGGGGACTGTGAGAGGACTGGGGAGGGGACTGGAGAGCGTGCCTGGGATGGGCCTGAGAATCTCTGGGGAGGGACTGGGACCACTGGGATGGGACTGCTGTGACTGGGATGGGATGCAGTTGTACTGGGAAGGGACTGGGGAGGGACTGGGAATCACTTAGGAGGGACTGGGATGGGACTAGGCAAACTGGGGAAGGACTGGGTTGCACTGCAGGAGGACACTTGGGAGGGAAAGGAGGTGGTGGGTTGCAGTGGGGGAAGTGGGGAGAGACTGGGATGAGAGTGGGGGCACTGGGGTGGGACTGGGAGGACAGGTGGCACTGGGCTAGGACTGGGGGAACTGGGGAGGGAGCAGGGAGGGACTGCGAGGGGGCTGGGAAGGGAACTGGGATGGTACTGGGATGGGAATGGGATGCATGGGAGAAAGGAGCGGAATGCACTGGGGAGGGACTGGGAGCAACGGGAAAGCCACTGCGGGGACTGGGATTGGACTGGGGAGGGACTGCAAGAGGACTGTGACAGGACTGGGGAGTGGGCCTGGGATGGGACTGGGATGCACAGGGGGAAAGAACCGGGATGCCCTGGGGAGGGACTGAGGTCACGGGAGGGCTGGGGATGGGTCAGGGGCACTGGGGAGGGAACTGGGATGAGACTTGGATGTTCGAGGGAGGGAGTGGGATGCATTGGGGAAAAGGACTGGCATGCACTGGGAGGGACTGGGGGCAGTGGAGAGGGACTGGGGGCACTGGGGGGATATGGGCTGGGAGTGGGGACACTGGGGTGGGACTGAGATTTTCGGGGGGGTGAGGGGGACTGGGAGC
This sequence comes from Pseudopipra pipra, assembly GCF_036250125.1. Taxonomy (NCBI): domain Eukaryota; kingdom Metazoa; phylum Chordata; class Aves; order Passeriformes; family Pipridae; genus Pseudopipra; species Pseudopipra pipra. The sequence continues at coordinate 36,509 of NC_087561.1, forward strand.
ACTGGGATGGGACTGGGGGTCATTGGGGAGGGACTGGGATGGGACTGGGAGCACTGGGAAAGGGACTGCAGGGACTGGGATAGGACTGGGAAGGGATTGCGAGGGGACTGTGAGAGGACTGGGGAGGGGACTGGAGAGCGTGCCTGGGATGGGCCTGAGAATCTCTGGGGAGGGACTGGGACCACTGGGATGGGACTGCTGTGACTGGGATGGGATGCAGTTGTACTGGGAAGGGACTGGGGAGGGACTGGGAATCACTTAGGAGGGACTGGGATGGGACTAGGCAAACTGGGGAAGGACTGGGTTGCACTGCAGGAGGACACTTGGGAGGGAAAGGAGGTGGTGGGTTGCAGTGGGGGAAGTGGGGAGAGACTGGGATGGGAGTCGGGGCACTGGGGTGGGACTGGGAGGACAGGTGGCACTGGGCTAGGACTGGAGGAACTGGGGAGGCAGCGGGGAGGGAGCAGGGAGGGGGCTGGGAAGGGAACTGGGATGGTACTGGGATGGGAATGGGATGCATGGGAGAAAGGAGCGAAATGCACTGGGGAGGGACTGGGAGCAACGGGAAAGCCACTGCAGGGACTGGGATTGGACTGGGGAGGGACTGCAAGAGGACTGTGACAGCACTGGGGAGTGGGCCTGGGACAGGACTGGGATGCACAGGGGGAAAGAACCGGGATGCCCTGGGGAGGGACTGAGGTCACGGGAGGGCTGGGGATGGGTCAGGGGCACTGGGGAGGGAACTGGGATGAGACTTGGATGTTCTAGGGAGGGAGTGGGATGCATTGGGGAAAAGGACTGGCATGCACTGGGAGGGACTGGGGGCAGTGGAGAGGGACTGGGGGCACTGGGGGGATTTGGGCTGGGAGTGGGGACACTGGGGTGGGAGTGAGATTTTCGGGGGGGTGAGGGGGACTGGGAGCACTGGGATGGGACTGGGGATCATTGGGGAGGGACTGGGATGGGACTGGGAGCACTGGGAAAGGGACTGCAGGGACTGGGATAGGACTGGGAAGGGACTGCGAGGGGACTGTGAGAGGACTGTGGAGGGGACTGGAGAGCGTGCCTGGGATGGGCCTGAGAATCTCTGGGGAGGGACTGGGACCACTGGGATGGGACTGCTGTGACTGGGATGGGATGCAGTTGTACTGGGAAGGGACTGGGGAGGGACTGGGAATCACTTAGGAGGGACTGGGATGGGACTAGGCAAACTGGGGAAGGACTGGGTTGCACTGCAGGAGGACACTTGGGAGGGAAAGGAGGTGGTGGGTTGCAGTGGGGGAAGTGGGGAGAGACTGGGATGAGAGTGGGGGCACTGGGGTGGGACTGGGAGGACAGGTGGCACTGGGCTAGGACTGGGGGAACTGGGGAGGGAGCAGGGAGGGACTGCGAGGGGGCTGGGAAGGGAACTGGGATGGTACTGGGATGGGAATGGGATGCATGGGAGAAAGGAGCGGAATGCACTGGGGAGGGACTGGGAGCAACGGGAAAGCCACTGCAGGGACTGGGATTGGACTGGGGAGGGACTGCAAGAGGACTGTGACAGGACTGGGGAGTGGGCCTGGGATGGGACTGGGATGCACAGGGGAAAAGAACTGGGATGCCCTGGGGAGGGACTGAGGTCACGGGAGGGCTGGGGATGGGTCAGGGGCACTGGGGAGGGAACTGGGATGGGACTTGGATGTTCTAGGGAGGGAGTGGGATGCATTGGGGAAAAGGACTGACATGCACTGGGAGGGACTGGGGCAGTGGGGAGGCATGGGGGCATTGGGGGAATTTGGGCTGGGAGTGGGGACATTGGGGTGGGACTGGGGCAGTGGGGAGGCATGGGGGCATTGGGGGAATTTGGGCTGGGAGTGGGGACACTGGGGTGGGACTGAGATTTTCGGGGGGCGGGGGGGGGGGGGACTTGGAGCAGTGGGATGGGACTGGGGGTCATTGGGGAGGGACTGGGGAACCGTGGGACTGGGGGCACTGGAATAGGAGTGAGATGCACTGGGGAGGGACTGGGCCGGGACTGAGGGCACTGGAGAGGCCCTGGGGGCACTTGGGGGAACTGGGCTGGGACTGGGATTCTCTGGGGAGGGACTGGAGGCACTGGGATAGGACTGAGAGGCACTGGGGAGGCACTAGGGCACACTGGGCCACCACTGGGATGGGACTGGGATCACTGGGGAGGAAATTGGAATGGGACTGGGGGCAGTGGGAAGGGACTGGGATGGAACTGGGCGAACTGGGGAAGGACTGGGTTGCACTGCAGGAGGACACTTGGGAAGGAATGGGTGCGCTGGCTTGCACTGAGAGAAGTTGCAAGGGACTGGGATGAGAGTGGGGGCACTGGGGTGGGACTGGGAGCACTGGTGGCACTGGGCTAAGACTGGGGGAACTGGGGAGGGAGCAGGGAGGGACTGCGAAGTGACTGGGATGGGAATGGGATGCACAGGGAAAAGGAGCACAACGCATTGGGGAGGGACTGGGGGCAGTGGGGACGGACTGGGATGGGACTGGGGACACTTCAAGGGGGTTGGATGCCCTGGGTGCGACTAGGGGCACTGGGCTGAGACTAGGGGCACTGGAGAGGGACTGGGGGTAGTAGGGAGGGACTGGGATGGGACTGAGGGCACTGGAGATGCTCCCTGCCTCACCCCAGTGCCCCCATTCTCATCCCAGTCCCTTCCCACTTCTCTCAGTGCAAGCCAGCGCACCCATTCCTTCCCAAGTGTCCTCCTGCAGTGCAACCCAGTCCTTCCCCAGTTTGCCCAGTTCCATCCCAGTCCCTTCCCACTGCCCTCAGGCCCATCCCAATTCCCTCCCTGGTGATTCCAGTCCCATCCCAGTGGTGGCCCAGTGTGTCCTAGTGCCTCCCCAGTGCCTCTCAGTCCTATCCCAGTGCCTCCAGTCCCTCCCCAGAGAATCCCAGTCCCAGCCCAGTTCCGCCAAGTGCCCCGAGGGCCTCTTCAGTGCCCTCAATTGTACTGGGAAGGGACTGGGGAGGGACTGGGAATCACTTAGGAGGGACTGGGATGGGACTAGGCAAACTGGGGAAGGACTGGGTTGCACTGCAAAAGGACACTTGGGAGGGAAAGGAGGTGGTGGGTTGCAGTGGGGGATATAGGGAGAGACTGGGATGGGAGTGGGGACACTGGGGTGGGACTGGGAGGACAGGTGGCACTGGGCTAGGACTGGAGGAACTGGGGAGGGAGCAGGGAGGGAGCAGGGAAGGGAACTGGGATGGTACTGGGATGGGAATGGCATGCATGGGAGAAAGGAGCGGAATGCACTGGGGAGGGACTGGGAGCAACGGGAAAGCCACTGCAGGGACTGGGATTGGACTGGGAAGGGACTGCAAGAGGACTGTGATAGGACTGGGGAGTGGGGCTGGGATGGGACGGGGATGCACAGGGGGAAAGAACCGGGATGACCTGGGGAGGGACTGAGGTCACGGGAGGGCTGGGGATGGGTCAGGGGCACTGGGGAGGGAACTGGGATGGGACTTGGATGTTCTAGGAAGGGAGTGGGATGCATCGGGGAGAAGGACTGGCATGCACTGGGAGGGACTGGGGCAGTGGGGAGGGATGGGGATGGGACTGGGGGCAGTGGAGAGGGACTGGGGGCACTGGGGGAATTTGGGCTGGGAGTGGGGACACTGGGGTGGGACTGAGATTTTCGGAGGGGTGAGGGGGACTGGGAGCAGTGGGATGGGACTGGGGGTCATTGGGGAGGGACTGGGATGGGACTGGGAGCACTGGGAAAGGGACTGCAGGGACTGGGATAGGACTGGGAACGGACTGCGAGGGGACTGTGAGAGGACTGGGGAGGGGACTGGAGAGCGTGCCTGGGATGGGCCTGAGAATCTCTGGGGAGGGACTGGGACCACTGGGATGGGACTGCTGTTACTGGGATGGGATGCAGTTGTACTGGGAAGGGACTGGGGAGGGACTGGGAATCACTTAGGAGGGACTGGGATGGGACTAGGCAAACTGGGGAAGGACTGGGTTGCACTGCAAAAGGACACTTGGGAGGGAAAGGAGGTGGTGGGTTGCAGTGGGGGAAGTGGGGAGAGACTGGGATGAGAGTGGGGGCACTGGGGTGGGACTGGGAGGACAGGTGGCACTGGGCTAGGACTGGGGGAACTGGGGAGGGAGCAGGGAGGGACTGCGAGGGGGCTGGGAAGGGAACTGGGATGCACAGGGAAAAGGAGCACAATGAACTGGGGAGGGACTGGGATGGGACTGGGGACACTTCAAGGGAGTTGGATGCACTGGGCTGAGACTAGGGGCACTGGAGCGGGACTGGGGGGAGTAGGGAGGGACTGGGATGGGACTGAGGGCACTGGAGATGGACTGGGGAGAACTGGGCTGGCACTGGGGGCGCTGGAGTGCAACTGGCATTCTCAAGGGAGGGACTGGGGGAAGTGGGATGGGACAGGGGTCATTGGGGAGGGATTGGGGACAGTGGGACTACAGGCACTGGGATGGGACTGAGCTGCGCTGGGTGGGCACAGGGATGGGACTGAGGTCACTGGGGAGGGAACTGGGATGGGACTGGGAGCACTGGGAAAGGGACTGGGAAGGGACTGCAAGAGGACTGTGACAGGACTGGGGAGTGGGCCTGGGATGGGACTGGGATGCACAGGGGGAAAGAACCGGGATGCCCTGGGGAGGGACTGAGGTCACGGGAGGGCTGGGGATGGGTCAGGGGCACTGGGGAGGGAACTGGGATGGGACTTGGATGTTCTAGGGAGGGAGTGGGATGCATCGGGGAAAGGGACTGGCATGCACTGGGAGGGACTGGGGGCAGTGGGGAGGGATGGGGATGGGACTGGGGGCAGTGGAGAGGGACTGGGGGCACTGGGGGGATTTGGGCTGGGAGTGGGGACACTGGGGTGGGACTGAGATTTTCGGGGGGGTGAGGGGGACTGGGAGCACTGGGATGGGACTGGGGGTCATTGGGGAGGGACTGGGATGGGACTGAGAGCACTGGGAAAGGGACTGCAGGGACTGGGATAGGACTGGGAAGGGACTGCGAGCGGACTGTGAGAGGACTGGGGAGGGGACTGGAGAGCGTGCTTGGGATGGGCCTGAGAATCTCTGGGGAGAGACTGGGACCACTGGGATGGGACTGCTGTGACTGGGATGGGATGCAGTTGTACTGGGAAGGGACTGGGGAGGGACTGGGAATCACTTAGGAGGGACCGGGATGGGACTAGGCAAACTGGGGAAGGACTGGGTTGCACTGCGAGAGCACACTTGGGAGGGAAAGGAGGTGGTGGGTTGCAGTGGGGGAAGTGGGGAGACACTGGGATGAGAGTGGGGGCACTGGGGTGGGACTGGGAGCACTGGTGGCACTGGGCTAGGACTGGGGGAACTGGGGAGGGAGCAGGGAGGGACTGCGAGGGGGCTGGGAAGGGAACTGGGATGGTACTGGAATGGGAATGGGATGCATGGGAGAAAGGAGCGGAATGCACTGGGGAGGGACTGGGAGCAACGGGAAAGCCACTGCAGGGACTGGGATTGGACTGGGAAGGGACTGCAAGAGGACTGTGACAGGACTGGGGAGTGGGCCTGGGATGGGACTGGGATGCACAGGTGTAAAGAACCGGGATGACCTGGGGAGGGACTGAGGTCACGGGAGGGCTGGGGATGGGTCAGGGGCACTGGGGAGGGAACTGGGATGGGACTTGGATGTTCTAGGGAGGGAGTGGGATGCATCGGGGAAAAGGACTGACATGCACTGGGAGGGACTGGGGCAGTGGGGAGGGATGGGGATGGGACTGGGGACACTGGAGAGGGACTGGGGGCACTGGGGGGATTTGGGCTGGGAGTGGGGACACTGGGGTGGGACTGAGATTTTCGGGGGGGTGAGGGGGACTGGGAGCACTGGGATGGGACTGGGGGTCATTGGGGAGGGACTGGGGTGGGACTGGGAGCACTGGGAAAGGGACTGCAGGGACTGGGATAGGACTGGGAACGGACTGCGAGGGGACTGTGAGAGGACTGGGGAGGGGACTGGAGAGCGTGCCTGGGATGGGCCTGAGAATCTCTGGGGAAGGACTGGGACCACTGGGATGGGACTGCTGTGACTGGGATGGGATGCAGTTGTACTGGGAAGGGACTGGGGAGGGACTGGGAATCACTTAGGAGGGACCGGGATGGGACTAGGCAAACTGGGGAAGGACTGGATTGCACTGCGAGAGCACACTTGGGAAGGGAAAGGAGGTGGTGGGTTGCAGTGGGGGAAGTGGGGAGAGACTGGGATGAGAGTGGGGGCACTGGGGTGGGACTGGGAGGACAGGTGGCACTGGGCTAGGACTGGGGGAACTGGGGAGGGAGCAGGGAGGGACTGCGAAGTGACTGGGATGGGAATGGGATGCACAGGGAAAAGGAGCACAATGAACTGGGGAGGGACTGGGATGGGACTGGGGACACTTCAAGGGAGTTGGATGCACTGGGCTGAGACTAGGGGCACTGGAGCGGGACTGGGGGGAGTAGGGAGGGACTGGGATGGGACTGAGGGCACTGGAGATGGACTGGGGAAAACTGGGCTGGCACTGGAGGCGCTGGAGTGCAACTGGGATTCTCAAGGGAGGGACTGGGGGAAGTGGGATGGGACAGGGGACATTGGGGAGGGATTGGGGACAGTGGGACTACAGGCACTGGGATGGGACTGAGCTGCGCTGGGTGGGCACAGGGATGGGACTGAGGTCACTGGGGAGGGAACTGGGATGGGACTGGGAGCACTGGGAAAGGGACTGGGAAGGGACTGCAAGAGGACTGTGACAGGACTGGGGAGTGGGCCTGGGATGGGACTGGGATGCACAGGGGGAAAGAACCGGGATGCCCTGGGGAGGGACTGAGGTTACGGGAGGGCTGGGGATGGGTCAGGGGCACTGGGGAGGGAACTGGGATGGGACTTGGATGTTCTAGGGAGGGAGTGGGATGCATCGGGGAAAAGGACTGACATGCACTGGGAGGGACTGGGGCAGTGGGGAGGGATGGGGGCATTGGGGGGATTTGGGCTGGGAGTGGGGACACTGGGGTGGGACTGAGATTTTCGGGGGGCGGGGGGTGGGACTGGGAGCAGTGGGATGGGACTGGGGGTCATTGGGGAGGGACTGGGATGGGACTGGGGGCACTGGGATAGGAGTGAGATGCACTGGGGAGGGACTGGGCCGGGACTGAGGGCACTGGAGAGGCCCAGGGGGCACTTGGGGTACTGGGCTGGGACGGGGATTCTCTGGAGAGGGACTGGAGGCACTGGGATAGGACTGAGAGGCACTGGGGACACACTGTGGCACCATTGGGATGGGACTGGGATCACTGGGGAGGGAATTGGAATGGGCCTGAGGGCAGTGGGAAGGGACTGGGATGGAACTGGGCAAACTGGGGAAGGACTGGGTTGCACTGCAGGAGGACACTTGGGAAGGAATGGGTGCGCTGGCTTGCACTGAGAGAAGTTGCAAGGGACTGGGATGAGAGTGGGGGCACTGGGGTGGGACTGGGAGCACTGGTGGCACTGGGCTAGGACTGGGGGAACTGGGGAGGGAGCAGGGAGGGACTGCGAAGTGACTGGGATGGGAATGGGATGCACAGGGAAAAGGAGCACAATGAACTGGGGAGGGACTGGGATGGGACTGGGGACACTTCAAGGGAGTTGGATGCACTGGGCTGAGACTAGGGGCACTGGAGCGGGACTGAAGGGAGTAGGGAGGGACTGGGATGGGACTGAGGGCACTGGAGATGGACTGGGGAGAACTGGGCTGGCACTGGGGGCACTGGACTGCAACTGGGATTCTCAGGGGAGGGACTGGGGGAAGTGGGATGGGACAGGGGTCATTGGGAAGGGATTGGGGACAGTGGAACTACAGGCACTGGGATGGGACTGCGATGCACTGGGTGGGCACTGGGATGGGACTGAGGTCACTGGGGAGGGAACTGGGATGGGACTGGGAGCACTGGGAAAGGGACTGCAGGGACTGGGATAGGACTGGGAAGGGACTGCAAGGGGACTGTGAGAGGACTGGGGAGGGGACTGGAGAGCGTGCCTGGGATGGGCCTGAGAATCTCTGGGGAGGGACTGGGACAACTGGGATGGGGCGCAGATGTACTGGGAAGGGACTGGGGAGGGACTGGGATTTGATTGGAAGCACTGGGGAGGGACTAGGCATCATTTAGGAGGGACTGGGATGGGACTGGGGAGGGACTGGGGTCACTGATGATGGCTCTTTAATGCACTTGGGAGGGACTGGGAGCACTGGGATGCAGTGGGGAAGGACTGGAGGTACTTGGATGGGACTGAGAGAACTAGGATGGCACTGAGGGCACTGGGGAGGTACCAGGGGCACTGGGTTGGGACTGGGCTGGACTGGGGGCACTTGGGAGCAAGTGGGATCACTGGGAAGGGAACTGGGATGGGACTGAGGCCACTGGAGAGGGACTGCAATGGGTTTGAGGCAACTTTGGAAGGACTGGGAGCACTGGGGAGGTTCTGGAGGGAACTGCACAGGGAGCTTGGTTGGACTGAGGGTACTAGGGATGGACTGGGATGGGACTGGGGTGTAGTGGGAGCAATTGGCAAGAACTGGAGGCACTGAGGAAGGAACAGGGAGGGGACTGGCTGCACTGGGATGGGGTTTGGGGTACTTGGGAGAAACTGGGAAGGACTCAGGAGGGACTGAGGACAGTGGGGAGGGACTGGGGACAGTAGGAAGGGACTGGAAAGGTGAAATTGAAACAGACTCACCTGAGTCACAGTCTAAGAAGTCCTGCTACAGCTCCTGAGTCGGAACAACAGCCAAGGGGCCTCAGCCCAGTCCCTGGCCCCTCCTCCCCCTCATTGTTAACACCTGGGCCTTCCCCATAGAACAGCTGACTCTACCCAGTACTCCCAGTTCCCTCCAATGGCTTGCAATAGAATTACTAGACTCCCCAGAGTGCACAAAAATACAATCCCAATCCCACAGTAATTTCTACTCAAAACCAACAGTACCTGACCAAAGCATCCAGTCCATATTCTAGACCCCAGCTCTATCCCAGCCCCTCAGTGATTTTAGCTTGAGACCCACAAGCTTTATTGCACTGCCAGCTCTGCTCTCTCAGAAGCAGCTCCAAATCTTGCAGGATCTTCATATTGGCTCCATCTCTGTGACTTTTCAGCTCCAATCTCACACTCCCATTCCCAGTCCCCCAATTACTCCTCCAGCCCCACAAACCCTAGCCCAATTCAAAACTCACAAACCCAGCACTAGACTAATTTAACCTCTCCTAGCCCAGTCCATGTTCCTGCCCATCAATCACTAGTCCACAGCCGCACAGGCTTTTAAACAACGGTGCCAGTCCCTATCCGAGCTCCAGACACTCTCCCAGCTCCAGAGATGCAATCCTAGCACTATACTGACTTCAGCCCCAGCCTCCCTGTCCGCATTCCCAATTTACAATCCCAATTCCAACCACACAGGGATTTTAGCAACGGTGCCACAGGCCCTATCTCACAGTGATTGCTTTGATTACTGCCCAAGTGTTACTGTCCCCAGCCCAGAACCCATCCCTACCCCAGCCCCTCAGTGATTTCAGTTCAAGACCCACAAGCTTTATTGCACTGCCAGCTCTGCTCTCTCAGCAGTAGCTCTGCATCTTGCCAGCACCGCCACGGGAAGCTGCTCCAGGTTCTCACTGTAGGATCTTCAGCTTGGCTCCAGCTCTGTGACTTTCCAGCTCCACCCTCACACTCCCAAACCCAGTCCCCCAGGTGCTCCTCCAGCCCCAAAATTCCTATCCCAATTCCAAAATCACAAGCCCAGCCCTATACGAATTTCAGCTCTACCCGCCCAGTCCACATTCCCAATTTACAATCCCATTTCCAGCTGCATAGAGATTTCAGCAACGGTGCCACAGGCCCTATCACCTCCCCACACGGATTCCTGCCCAAGTGTTACAGTCCCAAGCCCAAACCCTGTCCCTACCCCAGCCCCTCAGTGATTTCAGCTCGAGACCCACAAGCTTTATTGCACTGCCAGCTCTGCTCTCTCAGCAGTAGCTCTGCATCTTGCCAGCGCCGCCACGGGAAGCTGCTCCAGGTTCTCACTGCAGGATCTTCAGCTTGGCTCCAGCTCTGCGACTTTCCAGCTCCACCCTCACACTCCCAAACCCAGTCCCCCAGGTGCTCCTCCAGCCCCAAAATTCCTATCCCAATACCAAAGACACAAGCACAGCACTAGACTGATTTCAGCTCTCCCACCCAATCCACGTTCCCACCCATCAATCCCTATATCAGAAACACAGCCATTGCAGCGACGGTGCCACAGGCCCTATCTCACAATGATTGCTCTGATTACTGCCCCAAGTGTTACAGTCCCAAGCCCACACCCTGTCCCTACCCCAGCCCCTCAGTGATTTCAGCTCGAGACCCACAAGCTTTATTGCACTGCCAGCTCTGCTCTCTCAGCAGTAGCTCTGCATCTTGCCAGCGCTGCCTCAGGAAGCTGCTCCAGGTTCTCACTGCAGGATCTTCAGCTTGGCTCCAGCTCTGTGACTTTCCAGCTCCACCCTCACACTCCCAGTCCTAGTCCCCCAGGTGCTCCTCCAGCTCCACAAACCCGATCCCAATTCAAAAATCACAAGCCCAGCACTATACTGACTTCAGCTCTACCCACCCAATCCACGTTCCCGCCCATTAATCCCTATTCCACAGCCCCTCAGGGATTTCAGCGAACGTGCCACAGGCCCTATCTGAGCTCCAGACACCCTCCCAGCTCCACAGATGCAATCCAACCACTATGCTGATTTCAGCCCCAGCCCCTCAGTCCACATTCCCAATTATAATCCCAATTCCACAGCCACACAGAGATTTCAGCAACAGTGCCACAGGCCCTATCTCCTCCCAACACGGATTCCTGCCCAAGTGTTACAGTCCCAAGCCCAAACCCTGTCCCTACCCCAGCCCCTCAGTGATTTCAGCTCGAGACCCACAAGCTTTATTGCACTGCCAGCTCTGCTCTCTCAGCAGTAGCTCTGCATCTTGCCAGCGCCGCCTCAGGAAGCTGCTCCAGGTTCTCACTGCAGGATCTTCAGCTTGGCTCCAGCTCTGTGACTTTCCAGCTCCACCCTCACACTCCCAAACCCAGTCCCCCAGGTGCTCCTCCAGCCCCAAAATTCCTATCCCAATTCCAAAATCACAAGCCCAGCCCTATACGAATTTCAGCTCTACCCGCCCAGTCCACATTCCCAATTTACAATCCCATTTCCAGCTGCATAGAGATTTCAGCAACGGTGCCACAGGCCCTATCACCTCCCCACACGGATTCCTGCCCAAGTGTTACAGTCCCAAGCCCAAACCCTGTCCCTACCCCAGCCCCTCAGTGATTTCAGCTCGAGACCCACAAGCTTTATTGCACTGCCAGCTCTGCTCTCTCAGCAGTAGCTCTGCATCTTGCCAGCGCCGCCACGGGAAGCTGCTCCAGGTTCTCACTGCAGGATCTTCAGCTTGGCTCCAGCTCTGCGACTTTCCAGCTCCACCCTCACACTCCCAAACCCAGTCCCCCAGGTGCTCCTCCAGCCCCAAAATTCCTATCCCAATACCAAAGACACAAGCACAGCACTAGACTGATTTCAGCTCTCCCACCCAATCCACGTTCCCACCCAGCAATCCCTATATCACACACACAGCCATTGCAGCGACGGTGCCACAGGCCCTATCTCACAATGATTGCTCTGATTACTGCCCCAAGTGTTACAGTCCCAAGCCCAAACCCTGTCCCTACCCCAGCCCCTCAGTGATTTCAGCTCGAGACCCACAAGCTTTATTGCACTGCCAGCTCTGCTCTCTCAGCAGTAGCTCTGCATCTTGCCAGCGCCGCCTCAGGAAGCTGCTCCAGGTTCTCACTGCAGGATCTTCAGCTTGGCTCCAGCTCTGCGACTTTCCAGCTCCCACCTCACACTCCCAGTCCCAGTCCCCCAGGTGCTCCTCCAGCTCCACAAACCCGATCCCAATTCAAAAATCACAAGCCCAGCACTATACTGACTTCAGCTCTACCCACCCAATCCACGTTCCCGCCCATTAATCCCTATTCCACAGCCCCTCAGGGATTTCAGCGAACGTGCCACAGGCCCTATCTGAGCTCCAGACACCCTCCCAGCTCCACAGATGCAATCCAACCACTATGCTGATTTCAGCCCCAGCCTCTCAGTCCACATTCCCAATTATAATCCCAATTCCACAGCCACACAGAGATTTCAGCAACGGTGCCACAGGCCCTATCTCCTCCCCACACGGATTCCTGCCCCAAGTGTTACTGTCCCAAGCCCAAACCCTGTCCCTACCCCAGCCCCTCAGTGATTTCAGCTCGAGACCCACAAGCTTTATTGCACTGCCAGCTCTGCTCTCTCAGCAGTAGCTCTGCATCTTGCCAGCGCCGCCTCAGGAAGCTGCTCCAGGTTCTCACTGCAGGATCTTCAGCTTGCCTCCAGCTCTGTGACTTTCCAGCTCCACCCTCACACTCCCAGTCCTAGTCCCCCAGGTGCTCCTCCAGCCCCACAAACCCGATCCCAATTCAAAAATCACAAGCCCAGCCCTATACTGACTTCAGCTCTACCCACCCAATCCACGTTCCCACCCATCAATCCCTATATCAGACACACAGCCACTGCAGCAACGGTGCCACATGCCCTATCTCACAGTGATTGCTCTGATTACTGCCCCAAGTATTACAGTCCCAAGCCCAGAACCCTGTCCCTACCCCAGCCCCTCAGTGATTTCAGCTCGAGACCCACAAGCTTTATTGCACTGCCAGCTCTGCTCTCTCAGCAGTAGCTCTGCATCTTGCCAGCGCCGCCACGGGAAGCTGCTCCAGGTTCTCACTGCAGGATCTTCAGCTTGGCTCCAGCTCTGCGACTTTCCAGCTCCAACTTCACATTCCCAATCCCAGTCCCCCAGGTACTCCTCCAACCCCACAAACCCGATCCCAACTCCAAAGGCCAGATCTTTGCCCTAGACTGATTTCAGCTCTTCCCCCCCAGTCCATGTTCCTGCCCATCAATCCCTATTCCACAGACACACAGATGTTTGTGCGACGGTGCCAGTCCCTGTCTCAATCCTACAGTGATTTCTACTGCAGTGCCACAGTCCCTATCCCTGCTCAACAGTCCCTTTCCGAGCACCACTCTCCCTATCCCATACCCAGACCCACAACCTTTATTTCTCTGCCAGCTCTGCTGTCAGCTCCCGGTAAAGCTGCTGCACGTTCCAATCCTAGCATCTTTCTTTTTTTAAAGGTCTGAGTTTTCCACCCCAGCTCTCAAGCCCACATTCCAGGCCAGGCCTGACTATTTTTATCCCAGCTCCATCCCTGCAAGTACTTATGCCAGGTCCATGCTCCCTAATCCAGCCCCACCCTTGTTCTGCCCACAGTCCTACCGTCTTTATGTCTCCACCAGCTCTGCTGCCTGAGCTCCACGTTCTCAGCTTTCTGCTGCCTCTGCCTCAGCTTTCTGCTGCCTCTGCCTAAATCTGCTCCTGGGTATCTCTGCAGGCCCGGGCTGTTGACAAGGTCACAAATCAGTCTTTGTCGTTCACTTAAATATCTCTAGGAGCTGTCCCACCCATCCCAACGGGAACAGCAACAAAACAATAGAATAAACAATCAAGTAGTCAAAGATGAAAATAAAAGTAAAATAAAATTATAATAGAATGAAACATCTTTTATTACTTTTCTTTGTAACAATACTTTCAATACCAGCCCCACTGAGAGGCTGCATCCTAGTCCTTCTGGTTCGGGGGAGCACCCCTGAGCATGGGCTGCTCCCCCACTGAGCACTGACCAAAGCTGGCCGGCACAGCTGCCCGGGACACCGCCTGCCCAACGCCCTGCCTCGGCAGCTGTGGGGGACCGACCCCGGCTCCCCCTGGATCGGCAGCCGAGGGGGTGCTGCCTCATGGCTCCCCACCGCTCCCTGGAGCGGCAGCCGCGAGGGTCCCACCCTGGCTCACCGCCGCTCCTCGGCCCGGCGGCCGCGCCGATCCCGGGCCGGCTCCCGCCGCTCCAGCGCCGCCCCCAGCCCCGCCGCCGAACTGCCCCCAGCACCCCCCGCCCACGCCATTTATAGCCCGCGGCCCGCACAGCCCCGCCCCCCCCGTGCCAGCCCAGCCAATCGCAGCGTCCGGCAGCGTCCGCCAATCCCCGCCTGCCCGTTCCCGCCCTGCCCGTCCCCAAGAACCCCGCTGTCCCCTCAGGCCCCGCTCCCAGGGGCTGCTCCGCTTCCGCCCGCTGCCCGCCTCCCTCCCCTTCTCCCGGGAGAACTCCGGGACGGGACGGGACCGCGGACCTCCCACCCGCCCTTTCAACAGCGCCTGCGGGCACCGCGGCAGCGCAGGCGCGGCTCCGCCGGATCCCGAAGCAAAGGCGCCGAGACCGGCGCCTGAGGGGAACGCGGGGGACGAGGTGGAGAGGGGGGCGGCTCCGCGCCGCGGCTGAGCGAGCAGAGCTTGCCCGACCGCGGCCCCGTTGAAAGGGCCGCTGCCGCTCCCGCCCCCTCCCCGCCTCCCGGAAGAACTCCCAGACGGGACGTGAGCGCGGAGCTGTGCCACCCGCCCTCCCTGGTCCCAACAGGGCCTGTCGGGGGCTGCGGCAGCGCAGGCGCGGCTCCGAAAGCAAAGGCGCCGGCACCTACAGCGCCTGAGGGGAACGTGGGGAAGGGGGGCGGCGCCGCGCCGCGGCTGAGCGGGCACAGCTTACGGGACCGCGGCCCCATTGAAAGGGCAGGCTACGATTGGACGGAGCGGAGAAAAGCGGGCTGGGAGTGGCGGGCCGGGATCGGACCTGCACGTCGGGAGCGGCAGCCGCGGGAGTCCCGCCCCAGCTCACCGCCGATCTCGTCCCGGCTCCCGCCGCTCCAGCGCCGCTTCCACCTCCGCCGCCGAACTGCCCCCCCCCGCTTCCCCCTCCGCTATTTATAGCCCGCGGCCCGCACGGCCCCGCCCCCCTCGTGCCAGCCCAGCCAATCCCAGCGTCCGGCAGCGTCCGCCAATCCCCGCCTGCCCGTTCCCGCCCTGCCCGTCCCCAAGAACCCCGCTGTCCCCTCAGGCCCCGCTCCCAGGGGCTGCTCCGCTTCCGCCCACTGCCCGCCTCCCTCCCCTTCTCCCGGGAGAACTCCGGGACGGGACGGGACCGCGGACCTCCCACCCGCCCTCCCAACAGCGCCTGCGGGCACCGCGGCAGCGCAGGCGCGGCTCCGCCGGATCCCGGAGCAAAGGCGCCGAGACCGGCGCCTGAGGGGAACGCGGGGGACGAGGTGGAGAGGGGGGCGGCTCCGCGCCGCGGCTGAGCGGGCAGAGCTTGCTCGACCGCGGCCGCGTTGAAAGGGCCGCCGCCGCTCCCGCCCCCTCCCCGCCTCCCGGAAGAACTCCCAGACGGGACGTGAGCGCGGAGCTGTGCCACTCGCCCTCCCTGATCCCAACAGGGCCTGTCGGGGGCTGCGGCAGCGCAGGCGCTGCTCCGGAAGCAAAGGCGCCGGCACCTACAGCGCCTGAGGGGAACGTGGGGAAGGGGGGCGGCGCCGCGCCGCGGCTGAGCGGGCACAGCTTACGGGACCGCGGCCCCATTGAAAGGGCAGGCTACGACTGGACGGAGCGGAGAAAAGCGGGCTGGGAGTGGCGGGCCGGGATCGGACCTGCACGTCGGGAGCGGCAGCCGCGGGAGTCCCGCCCCAGCTCACCGCCGATCTCGTCCCGGCTCCCGCCGCTCCAGCGCCGCTTCCACCTCCGCCGCCGAACTGCCCCCCCCCGCTTCCCCCTCCGCTATTTATAGCCCGCGGCCCGCACGGCCCCGCCCCCCTCGTGCCAGCCCAGCCAATCCCCGCCCGCCCGTTCCCGAGAACCCCGCTGGTCCCGCAGGCCCCGCTCCCGGAGCCCCTCCCGCCCGCTCCCCGCCTCCCTCTCCTTCTCCTGGGAGAGCTCCCGGACGGGACGTGACCGCGGAGCTCCCACCGCCCTTCCGTGGTCCCAGCAGCGCCTGAGGGGAACGGGGGGACGGTGCCGCTCGGAGGGGCCGCGCCGCGGCTGAGCGGGCAGAGCTTGGGGGACCGCTGCCGGATTGAAAAGGCGGGCTGTGATTGGACGGCGCCGAGAAAGGCGGCCCGGGATTGGCGGGCCAGACTCTGCCTCGGGCCCGGATTGGCGGGGCTTGGAGCCGGCGGGGTGGCGGGAGGTGCTCGGGTGGTCAGGAGGAGGGACTAGGGCCGTGTCGGAGGCGCCCTTCCCGCGGGTCCGTGGCCGTCCCGGGTCCCGCTCCCGGGACCCCGTCCCCTGCCCCGCCCCTTGGTCGGGCTGCACCCCCGGGGTCCCGGCCCCAAGGCCCCTGCAGAGCCCCTCGGGGAGCCCCCCACCGGCACACGGGGCGGTTCCGGATCGCGAAGGCGGACTGTGCGGCATGGGGGACCGTGGAGCAGCGGCGACGTGGTGGGCCGGGAGTCGGCGGCGGGGAGCGGGGAGGACGCAGAGCAGCAGTGCGCCTCTGACCGCCTCTCCCCACGCAGCAGTTCTGCTTCTACGGGGACTTAGACTGCCCCGACTGGGTGCTGGCTGAGATCAGCTCCCTGGCCGAAATCTTTTAAGTGCCCGCCCCCACCCCCATCCCCCTGCCTGCCCCAGGCCCGCTGCCCACCCTCCTTCTCCTGCGCAGTCCCCGCTGCTGCTGAAGTTCAGCGCTATTTCAGTACTTGTTCTACTTGTGTTTCTGAAAAAAAGCTAGAATCAGGATAGCCAAAGCAACATAGAAAGTCTATTCCATCTTCAGCTACATTACAGGGCAAAGGAAATAAGTGATCCTACCCATCAGTGGAACAGGGAAAGAATGAAGATTAAGTCTGTGAGCTATAGAAGAGAAAAATCACACTGTAACAACTTAGAAGATTGCTCCAAGACCACAGTCACAGGAAAAGGGAAGAGAGCCAGGGGCAGAAACTGTAAGGCCAAAAAGATGATGGACACATCTGTGCATCAATCAGGTTCAGAGGTCACTGCATGCCCCAAGCCTAACGAGTTCTCTGGTTTATGTGTGTTATACACCTATTAATTACTTGAATAGAAAATTTACAATTGAACTTTCACAAAGGTTACAGAGTGATATCCCTGCACTGACCATTGCAGCTGAGCTTCTGCTACAGATTCTGACACGTCAGGTGACTGAATGTTTGCTTGTTTTCTAGGCTCTCCTTACAGTCCATCCAGGACATGAAATATAGAGGGGATTTCTTGAGAGGCAGCTTTTAGACCTCATTCCCTTACCTTCGTGGTCAATGCCATCAGCGTCACTCTCCCTCTCTTCTTGCTCTTCATCGAGAGTTCCTCATGTTAGTATTAGCTCAGAGGGACCCATTGCAGAAGCATCAGGTCCTTGAAGGGAACAGAAACGGCTGTACACAAACCAGCTTGCTAAAGGTAAGGGAGCGTGTGCACTGACAACTTCTGTCTGCACAGAAACCCAGCAATGAACACCTGCTCTAAGGGGACAGAAAGCTGCTTGTGGATCCCAGACACAGGACAGACTCCATCAGCACCTACTCGCCTCATCTAAGGAACAGTGCAGCCAACAGCAGAGCTTTCTCATATTCTGATCTGACTGTTTCGCCTTTTCTAAAGTATTTCATTATTTCTAGTAGGTCCACTGCTTTAGCTACACAGCGGGGTTTCTTCCAAACCTGTGACTGACACAGGACGAGCTGAGTGTGACCAATCCCACAGGAACTAAAGCCCTGCTCCTCTAACATGGAGCTGCTTTCACATTTCTGCTGTGAGGACAAAGAAGCGCTGTACTACTTCACAAGGCAAACTCTTCAGAAAACTTCTGCAGTAAACTTTATCTTCCTGGGGAGGTACCTACCAGTGTGCTGCCCTGCACACACACGCTGCCCATGTCCTTCCACAAGTGTTCCAGCTGCTCTCTCTTTTGTTTATTTTGAGCTTTCTCCCGTAGACAAAGATTTACATGTGGATTCTGAGAACATTTAAAACATCAGGAGAAGAGAAACCTCACCCAAACCCAGCAGCCTGTCCCCCAGTCAGAGAGCAGAAGTCACTACGCAGGTCTTACATTTCAACTCAGGTTACACAGAACTTCTGACTAAGCATGGAAAGCAACCTCCAGTCAGGTGGGATTCTAGGACGTTTTCAGCAGCGCCGGGAAGCCAAACTCTGTGTAGCTGTGCCTGCAGAGAACTGTCCTTTGGACAGCCAGAACTCAAGGTGAGCAGAGCTACTGATTTTGGCACTGCAATTCAGTCTTTCTTACTAAGTCAAACTAGTACTCTTCACTGGTGCAGGAAGATACAGGGATAGTCTCAACAAATCCCTTTGGAAATTTATTTTTAAGAACTCTCTGTCCATCTGAATGGAAGACACAATCTTATTTCCCAATCATTTTCACACAATTAGCTCAAATACTAGTACTAAACCAGTGAGCAACATCTGTTTTACAAAATCTTTAGTTTTGTAAAGATATGCTCCACCACATCTAGGAAAAAAAAGGCAAATGGTGGACTCCTTCAGGACAGGAGTTTTCCCACAGTGAGTACGACTAGTAAATGAAATGTTAGACCCTCTCAACATAAAGGCAATTGTGTGCACAAAAGTGACCCAAGATACACTGTTCAGGTGTAAAACAGCTAAAAACACTTACCAGTGTTTTTCTCAGGCGCTCGTATTCTGGCCGATACTCTCTGAAAAGGTGAATAAAGGGAGTGCATTCAGTCTGAAAAACACATGATTTGTATTGCATAAGGATCATCCTGGAGGCTTCTTTTTACTCACAAAAAAAAGTTTTCTCTAGGCTTTCATGTTTGAGAGACATTTCAGAAAGACAGTACTTTTTTCCCCAGATTTGGATTCTGAAACCAATGGATGCAAAATCAATGAACATACTTCATTAAAACAGCAACAATTCAAAACTTGGTATGGAACTACAAGAAAAAAATTACTTCACAGACTTGCTGGCACAGATAGCTTTTACTTTTTCACGGAACAGCACAAAAATTCATCTCTGAATAGTTCCTTTTTACTGCTGCTTTTTATGCTGATACTGGACACCCTAAGCTACCTTGGCTATGGCAACTGTGCACTCCTTCAAATCAAAGGAGCAGACTCATGAATCAGGACCTTCAGGAAGTGGTCACTGGGTCGCGGACCAGAAGTTATCCCCTTACCTCTCCTATTCATCTACAGCTTTAGAAAGCTGGGTAAAAATCTCCCCCAGTCCTGTGCCAAACACTGCAGAAACACCAACCACCTGGAAAAGAGAACACACCAGAACTAGAGAGTAACTGAGCCAGATTTTTAATACAGAAAAAAAACCAAAATAAAAACAAACAAACAAACAATCCCCCACAACGACAACAAAAAAAATCAACACCACCGAAAAACCCAACAACAACAAACTACTAATCTAAACCTAACAACACCCATTTAATCAGCACAGTGGCCTAAGAGTGGGCAGTAACACTTCTGCTTCTGTCCAGCCCGCTTTCAAACTCTTCCTCCACTTGCTGTTCATGTTTGTTACTTCTGCTTTTTGGTTGTCGGTGATTTTGTGTTTGGTGAGTTGTTAGGGCATTTTGGGGGGCGTTTCTTTGGGGAAGGAGGTTTGTTTGGTATTTTGTAACACTGTAGGGCAATTCAAAAGAAAGGTCAAGTCTTTCTGCTGTTTACTTGTTTATTGTTAATAACCCAAGTTCTCATTCTGCATCTAGGGTTATACGTGGTTAGCAAGTATCAGTGTACTAGAATTAAAGTGCAAAAGAGACAACAAGAACTGACCTTTTGGCTCTGAAATAGTCTAATAGTCTAACTTTTTATTTAGCCAAAGCACATTTAAAAGGTCCCCAGAACAGCAAGAGAGGGAGAATTTAATCAGTTGCTATGACAATACATTCAAAATGCACATCTACTTTCTAATTTCAACTTGTCTCTCATTACACTTCTGGCCATTTGTTCTGCTTGTATTAAATCAATTCTCTAAAAATACCTTGAATTAAGACTATTACCAGCCAGAATCCTACACCCTCTAACGAAAATTCTCCCTCTTTTTCATAGGCAAGACAGTCTCAACTACTGACTTCCAAATGGAAGACCTTTCCCAACACAGCCTTGCATTTGATCATTAATACAGTAAATATGCAGACAGCTCTCCAAAGGATTTTAAGCATTAAGGCCAGGCGCTGTGCCAATATATATAAATATTTATACTTTCCCTGCACTTCAGTACAAGCTGCCTTTTACTCCGTAATCCTCCTCATATGACCTGCTCTCCATCCAGTGCTCCAACAGTCCTGACAGGCAGATAAACATGACCTGATCAGCAAATAAGGAACAGGAAGTATGTTAGTTCTGTATATGGGACCACTACAATCCCTTTTGAAATTCTGTATATTGTTCCACATAGGACACTCACAATAGTTTTGGTTTGGCTCTGTTATCATTATCTACATGAATGGAATCATTTCGTTCCTGTAATATCCACACAGCCGAGAAGGCTTGCTTTTTCTTTAGTAAAAGCTGATGACAAACACAATCAGCTAAAACCTTTAGCACAGACTATGGGATCATTAACAGCCTCCAGTGTATACTGTTGTCAGAGAAACAATTAATTTGTCCTCTCAAAACCTGGTTGAGTGGAATAACAATCTTCTTCTTGCACAAGCAAATATAAAGGGTTTTTTTGTTCATTTATTTGCTTTGGAGATTCTTTCCCTTCTTCCTATGCAGTACATTGCCCAACTGTACTTGACACTTTCAGAACAAGGAAAATTACCTCAGGTGGGAAATGCTGCAGCAAAGAACACTGCCTCTTACCAGCCTATCTGAGCTTTCATCTTGTGATTAATCACAGTTCAATATTAAATTATTCAGGCTGCCATTCAGTGTGACAAGCTGCAGTGTAACAAGCTGCAGCGTGACCTCAACACAGGTCATCAACAGATTACAGTTCCAAAGGGCAGTGCAAAGCCCCTTTACAGAAGGACAGAATGGTGGGGGTTGGACAATACCTCTGGAGATCATCTAGTCCAGTCTCTCCTGCTCAAAAAGCGGGATTAGGCAGAAGAGGTTGCTCACAACTTTGCCTGAGCAAAAGTGTTTTAAGCATCTCCAGGGATGGAGACTCCACAATTTCTCTGGACCAGTCCAGAGGAGAACTTCTTAAGTTATTGTTTTCAGTGGGAAGGTAGGGACAGAAACAAGCGATCCCAAAACTTCAAACTCATCCCCACAGCGGTCCAGAGCAGCTCGAGACCAGGCTCCTGCCTTCCCAGGGCCAGGCTCTTCTCTCTGCCAGGCACCCACCAGCCGGGCACTGCCCTGCCCGGCGGCCCCGAGCGCTTCAGGCGCCGGCCCGGCCAACGCCTCGCTCTGCGCGGGCGCCGCTTCCAAAATCACTACCCAAGAGACACAGCAATCAAAGCAGAGGGACTGCACTCCCAGCTTTTCTTACCTGCAGGCACACACAGCACAGCACGTTGGACATAAAAGCCACAGGGTTAGTCCTGCCAGAGGCGTCCGGCACACCCACGGCGACCGAAGGAAAACAGGGAGCCTGGGAACACGGAGTAAAAGACACCTTAATTAGGACTACACTGAGCACTAGCCAGGTCATTCCCACAGACAGCTTCACCGTCCAGTCACACAAAAAGCACTGACCTACCAGGGCCCCAGTTAGGATGGCTCCTGACGCTGACACCTCCCTTTGCCCCGGGGGATCAAGAAGAACATCCCTGGGAAGAAGTCACCCCCAACAACAAAAAGGCAAAATTAGTGAAGCACGGGGTCCTCTTCTGACTAGATTGCCACCAGCATTCAATAGCAAATGCCACGACTATTCTGTTACAGACGAGAAAACCCTGTTCTCCCAAACAAACAGCGAGGAGATTTATGGGCACGCCTGGAAATTTCCTGGGAGGAACTTTTTGTAACTAAGGAGCAGGTGCTGTCTTGAGTTGAAGGCGTCAATTTGACAGACACTTAGCACAGCAAACTCTTCAGCAGAGCAATTAATTGCTGCCTATTTGAACAGCAGGGGAGAGAAAATGACAGTCGAAGGGAAGACAAGAAAAGCAGAACTGCAATCAGCAGCCTTTTCTTCCATCTCTCCCGAGAAGGTCTAGTTTGTCTGTTCTAATAATTCTATGCCCTTTTCTACAGGAAACTTAGACCAAGGCTGAAAAAACAACTAGAAAACACGGAGAGAAGCTTTTTAGAATTTCACGTGATTTTCCCAAACCGATCCCAGAAAAGCAGAACTCGGTAGAATGTACTCACCTCGAGGCCTTTGGTCTTTTTTTCCATAAGCTTCGTCACCTGATTGAAAAAGCAGAGTAGACTCGGTATTTAGGCTCACAACAGGAAAACTTCCCCTTCGTTTCCTCAAAGAAACTACATTAATCTGCACAGCTGCAGGCGCGTCTCCAGCTGTTAAAGCCTTTCAGCTTTTCAGAGGGTGAGAATGCCCTGCTAGGGAAGGCTGAAAAATGCTCGGAGCCTGCACAGGTCAAAGAGCCCCTTGATTTTGTCTGTGTTCCAGTCCCTGGCTAAAGAAACGGCAGAACAAGCGCAGTTGTTGCTTGCCTTTTCCCTCAGAGGTTTTGCCAGGCGCCGGGCCAGCCCGGGCGCTCCGGGGGAAGGCCGGCAGCGCCCAAACCCCGCCGCTTTCCCGGGGGCGTCGCTTGCGAGAGCGCCCCCGAGCGCCGGGCCGGGCCTCACAGTCGCCGCCTGGCGGACACGGCCGGGAGCGGCACTGCAGCCGCGCGCGGCGCCGCAGCCGCGCGCCCCCCCCCACCCCTTGGCGAGACCCGCGGCGCCTTTCGCGAGTACGGGCCTTTGTTCCCTAAAACCTGCCCTTGCCTAGGAAAAGCTGAGCAATTCACAGAGTTGCTGTTTCCAGCCCAGCTTCCCAAAGGATTTCTCTCTCCCGGCAGCACAGACAGGGGCCCCGAGGCAGCGCAGACCCTCCCCGCGGGGGAGGGGGGGGCGCAATGCCAGGGCACATCCGAACCCGGACCTGCGGCGGCACGCAGGTGCAAGTTTCTCCGCAGAGGCGAGAAACTTGCCTGTCGCTTCCCCTGCCTGCGGTCGCCGATGGCCGCGGGAGAGGCAGAAGAGCGGCCGCGCCCCCCCGCCGCGCCCCCCCACCGCCGCGCCCCCCCACAGCGCCCAGGTTACCCCGGGGACGATCTCCGTCGGATCTGCCGCCGTGGGTCGCTTCCAGGGGGGGAAGGCGGCGGCGCAGCCCCGACAGCATCTCCAGGCCACGGCGGGACCGAGCGGGGCGGGGACGGGGGCGGGAGCGGGAGCGGAGCGGAGCGGAAGGGGGGCGGTGCCTGGGCTTCTCGCGGCGACCGCCGCGCTCCGCGGCGCCGAGAGGGGGCTGCCGTCGCCGGTGCCTGCCGCCGCCCACGAACCTGCCGCCCGCGCCCGGCGCCGCCGAGCGCCCCGCCTTGTCCCCACAGCGGGAAGCGGCGCGGCGAGACGGCGCTGCGGGCGCGGGGCGGGGGTCCGGGTGGCGGCGGAGGTCAGGCAACAGGATAAACGCCTCTCTAAAGCGAGGGGGCCTCTCGCCGCCATCTTTAGAGTGGCCTCGGCTAAGTTCCGGTTTTGGCGGCGCCATCTTGAGTGTGGCCTCGGGGCGGACTTCCGGGCCGGGGCCGCCATCTTTAGTGTGGTCGTTCCGGTCCTGGTGGCGCCATCTTTACTGTGGGCTTGGCGGACTTCCGGGCCGGGGCCGCCATCTTTAGTGTGGTCGTTCCGGTCCTGGCGGCGCCATCTTTACTGTGGGCTTGGCGGACTTCCGGGCCGGGGCTTTGGAGGACTTCCGGTCGCTCTCTACTTCCGGGGACCGGGTTTACCCAAATTAGCGTCCCTCCTCGCTAATTTCCGCGCTTTCACCCCGAAAAATCTTCATGTTATTCCCCCCACACACACCCCGGGAGGGACGGGAGACCGCGAGTCCCGCCCTGCCGCCGGAACCGGCCCTTAACTCGACCAGGGAGCGCTGCACCGGCACGAGAGCCACCGCGCATGCGTCGCCGGTCCCTCTCCTGGCTGCCCTCAGTTACCACGTGATCGCCGGCGTCTTTCCAACGACTGCGCACGCGCCGGCGTCGCCACCTTGGCTCCCCCCCCACCCCGCCGCCCGACCGCCCGGCTTCGCTTTCTTACTGCGGCTCCCCCTCCACTTTTTCGGCTCCCTGGGGTTCCCTCACCCACATTTTGGGGTCCCCTTCTCACATTTGAGGGGTGATGACCCCGCAATTTACGGTTCGGGGGGGGGGGGGAGGAGAGGAAACGGGGTGCCCAAGAAGGGGGTTTTTTGGTTTTTTTTTCTCTTTTATTTCATTTTCATTTTATTTCCTTTTTAGTTTTTTTGCCTTTTTTTTTTTTTAATTTTCTTTTCTATTTTATATTTCCTTTTTTATTTCGGTTATTTTTTATTCCCTTTATTTTTCATTTGCTCTCCCAGTGCTCCCCAGTAACACCCAGTGCTCCCCAACAACCACCAGTAACACCCAGTGCTCCCCAAAAATTGACCCCAAACCGACCCAAATCACCCCAAAAGCTGACCCAAAACTGACCCCAAAACCTGACCCAAATCATCCCAAAAGCTGACCCAAAACTGACCCCAATCACCCCAAAAGCTGACCCAAAACTGACCCAAATCACCCCAAACAATGACCCCAAACTGACCCCAAAAACTGACTCAAATCATCCCAAAAACTGACCCAAAACTCTGCATTTATTTGGCATCATTTCCTCTCAAAAACAACATCTCCGATTTAGTTGATTGCTAAAGCCATCATTTTAAAATCATCTCAGGAATCAAAAGGGACTGGAAAACACACAGAAATCATTCCTGCACCCACCAAATCATTAGGAATTGGAACCCGATTCCCTCATCTCTCTCCTTGTTCTTCTTGGCTGGAAAACCTGATGATCCCCGCTGGCTATTTTTAGGCTGCTTTTCTTCCACAGCTCCTTTCCTCCCGGCTGAAACCTCCTGGCATATTCAGGGCTTAGCTGGAGGGAAGCCCCTCTGAAGTATTTCCTCTCGTGGCAATTCTGTGGGATGAAGAAGTAAAAAAAGCACATCAAGAGCTCCTTCTCCCCCCTTCCTTCGCAAACACCCTCCCAGTTTGTCCTTGGCAGCTCCATCCCCCCGGCACCCGCACCCGACGCTTCGGCTCCGCTGGCAAAGGGACAGCAAGTGCACAAGCAAGTTCAGTGCTGGGCAGGGGCTCCCTGGGAAACGGCACTTCAGTGCTTTAGTCCGTGGCCTTTCCTGCTGCCCTCCCTCCTGGAAGCAGAGGATGACCCGGCCCTTGTTTCTCCCACGCTCGCAGACCCAGGTCCTGCTCCCTTGGCCCCACTTTTCTTAGCAGACCCGGCATCATTTCCCAGGGTCCCCAGGAAACTTCTGCACTTGACCCATTGCTAAGTGCAGAGCACAGGGCAAGGGAAGGACAAATTTCTTGGCACCCACCCCCTGGAATTTTCCTTCTCCGCAGCACGCTCCCGTTCCCGCTGTCTCTGGAGGTGCCCGCACGAGTCCTCCTTCTCCCAGCACCTCAGAGAATGTCCTTTTCACCCAGGTCCTGCTTACCGTCGGCCAACAAAACACGCTGACAACATTTTTCAGGATGCCAGTGGAGAGATATTAGAGCACACTGCACAGGGAAGCTGAGCCTGCCCCATCCCTGCACGTGTTCCAGGCCAGGCTGGACGGGACTCGGAGCAACCGGGGACAGTGGAAGGTGTCCCTGCCCACGGAAGACAGGCTGGCCTTTGAAGGTCCCCTTCAAACCAAATGGCTCTGGGATTCCCCTCCAAAATCACTACCAAAGGGACACAGCAATCAAAGCAGAGGGACTGCACTCCCAGCTTTTCTTACCTGCAGGCACACACAGCACAGCAGCTTGCTAAAGGTAAGGTTTCTATCTGCACAGAAACCCAGCAATGAACACCTGCTCTAAGGGGACAGAAAGCTGCTTGTGGATCCCAGACACAGGACAGACTCCATCAGCACCTACTCGCCTCATCTAAGGAACAGTGCAGCCAACAGCAGAGCTTTCTCATATTCTGATCTGACTGTTTCGCCTTTTCTAAAGTATTTCATTATTTCTAGTAGGTCCACTGCTTTAGCTACACAGCGGGGTTTCTTCCAAACCTGTGACTGACACAGGACGAGCTGAGTGTGACCAATCCCACAGGAACTAAAGCCCTGCTCCTCTAACATGGAGCTGCTTTCACATTTCTGCTGTGAGGACAAAGAAGCACTGTACTACTTCACGAGGCAAACTCTTCAGAAAACTTCTGCAGTAAACTTTATCTTCCTGGGGAGGTACCTGCCAGTGTGCTGCCCTGCACACACACGCTGCCCATGTCCTTCCACAAGTGTTCCAGCTGCTCTCTCTTTTGTTTATTTTGAGCTTTCTCCCGTAGACAAAGATTTACATGTGGATTCTGAGAACATTTAAAACATCAGGAGAAGAGAAACCTCACCCAAACCCAGCAGCCTGTCCCCCAGTCAGAGAGCAGAAGTCACTACGCAGGTCTTACATTTCAACTCAGGTTACACAGAACTTCTGACTAAGCATGGAAAGCAACCTCCAGTCAGGTGGGATTCTAGGACGTTTTCAGCAGCGCCGGGAAGCCAAACTCTGTGTAGCTGTGCCTGCAGAGAACTGTCCTTTGGACAGCCAGAACTCAAGGTGAGCAGAGCTACTGATTTTGGCACTGCAATTCAGCCTTTCTTACTAAGTCAAACTAGTACTCTTCACTGGTGCAGGAAGATACAGGGATAGTCTCAACAAATCCCTTTGGAAATTTATTTTTAAGAACTCTCTGTCCATCTGAATGGAAGACACAATCTTATTTCCCAATCATTTTCACACAATTAGCTCAAATACTAGCACTAAACCAGTGAGCAACATCTGTTTTACAAAATCTTTAGTTTTGTAAAGATATGCTCCACCACATCTAGGAAAAAAAAGGCAAATGGTGGACTCCTTCAGGACAGGAGTTTTCCCACAGTGAGTACGACTAGTAAATGAAATGTTAGACCCTCTCAACATAAAGGCAATTGTGTGCACAAAAGTGACCCAAGATACACTGTTCAGGTGTAAAACAGCTAAAAACACTTACCAGTGTTTTTCTCAGGCGCTCGTATTCTGGCCGATACTCTCTGAAAAGGTGAATAAAGGGAGTGCATTCAGTCTGAAAAACACATGATTTGTATTGCATAAGGATCATCCTGGAGGCTTCTTTTTACTCACAAAAAAAAGTTTTCTCTAGGCTTTCATGTTTGAGAGACATTTCAGAAAGACAGTACTTTTTTCCCCAGATTTGGATTCTGAAACCAATGGATGCAAAATCAATGAACATACTTCATTAAAACAGCAACAATTCAAAACTTGGTATGGAACTACAAGAAAAAAATTACTTCACAGACTTGCTGGCACAGATAGCTTTTACTTTTTCACGGAACAGCACAAAAATTCATCTCTGAATAGTTCCTTTTTACTGCTGCTTTTTATGCTGATACTGGACACCCTAAGCTACCTTGGCTATGGCAACTGTACACTCCTTCAAATCAAAGGAGCAGACTCATGAATCAGGACCTTCAGGAAGTGGTCACTGGGTCGCGGACCAGAAGTTATCCCCTTACCTCTCCTATTCATCTACAGCTTTAGAAAGCTGGGTAAAAATCTCCCCCAGTCCTGTGCCAAACACTGCAGAAACACCAACCACCTGGAAAAGAGAACACACCAGAACTAGAGAGTAACTGAGCCAGATTTTTAATACAGAAAAAAAACCAAAATAAAAACAAACAAACAAACAATCCCCCACAACGACAACAAAAAAAATCAACACCACCGAAAAACCCAACAACAACAAACTACTAATCTAAACCTAACAACACCCATTTAATCAGCACAGTGGCCTAAGAGTGGGCAGTAACACTTCTGCTTCTGTCCAGCCCGCTTTCAAACTCTTCCTCCACTTGCTGTTCATGTTTGTTACTTCTGCTTTTTGGTTGTCGGTGATTTTGTGTTTGGTGAGTTGTTAGGGCATTTTGGGGGGCGTTTCTTTGGGGAAGGAGGTTTGTTTGGTATTTTGTAACACTGTAGGGCAATTCAAAAGAAAGGTCAAGTCTTTCTGCTGTTTACTTGTTTATTGTTAATAACCCAAGTTCTCATTCTGCATCTAGGGTTATACGTGGTTAGCAAGTATCAGTGTACTAGAATTAAAGTGCAAAAGAGACAACAAGAACTGACCTTTTGGCTCTGAAATAGTCTAATAGTCTAACTTTTTATTTAGCCAAAGCACATTTAAAAGGTCCCCAGAACAGCAAGAGAGGGAGAATTTAATCAGTTGCTATGACAATACATTCAAAATGCACATCTACTTTCTAATTTCAACTTGTCTCTCATTACACTTCTGGCCATTTGTTCTGCTTGTATTAAATCAATTCTCTAAAAATACCTTGAATTAAGACTATTACCAGCCAGAATCCTACACCCTCTAACGAAAATTCTCCCTCTTTTTCATAGGCAAGACAGTCTCAACTACTGACTTCCAAATGGAAGACCTTTCCCAACACAGCCTTGCATTTGATCATTAATACAGTAAATATGCAGACAGCTCTCCAAAGGATTTTAAGCATTAAGGCCAGGCGCTGTGCCAATATATATAAATATTTATACTTTCCCTGCACTTCAGTACAAGCTGCCTTTTACTCCGTAATCCTCCTCATATGACCTGCTCTCCATCCAGTGCTCCAACAGTCCTGACAGGCAGATAAACATGACCTGATCAGCAAATAAGGAACAGGAAGTATGTTAGTTCTGTATATGGGACCACTACAATCCCTTTTGAAATTCTGTATATTGTTCCACATAGGACACTCACAATAGTTTTGGTTTGGCTCTGTTATCATTATCTACATGAATGGAATCATTTCGTTCCTGTAATATCCACACAGCCGAGAAGGCTTGCTTTTTCTTTAGTAAAAGCTGATGACAAACACAATCAGCTAAAACCTTTAGCACAGACTATGGGATCATTAACAGCCTCCAGTGTATACTGTTGTCAGAGAAACAATTAATTTGTCCTCTCAAAACCTGGTTGAGTGGAATAACAATCTTCTTCTTGCACAAGCAAATATAAAGGGTTTTTTTGTTCATTTATTTGCTTTGGAGATTCTTTCCCTTCTTCCTATGCAGTACATTGCCCAACTGTACTTGACACTTTCAGAACAAGGAAAATTACCTCAGGTGGGAAATGCTGCAGCAAAGAACACTGCCTCTTACCAGCCTATCTGAGCTTTCATCTTGTGATTAATCACAGTTCAATATTAAATTATTCAGGCTGCCATTCAGTGTGACAAGCTGCAGTGTAACAAGCTGCAGCGTGACCTCAACACAGGTCATCAACAGATTACAGTTCCAAAGGGCAGTGCAAAGCCCCTTTACAGAAGGACAGAATGGTGGGGGTTGGACAATACCTCTGGAGATCATCTAGTCCAGTCTCTCCTGCTCAAAAAGCGGGATTAGGCAGAAGAGGTTGCTCACAACTTTGCCTGAGCAAAAGTGTTTTAAGCATCTCCAGGGATGGAGACTCCACAATTTCTCTGGACCAGTCCAGAGGAGAACTTCTTAAGTTATTGTTTTCAGTGGGAAGGTAGGGACAGAAACAAGCGATCCCAAAACTTCAAACTCATCCCCACAGCGGTCCAGAGCAGCTCGAGACCAGGCTCCTGCCTTCCCAGGGCCAGGCTCTTCTCTCTGCCAGGCACCCACCAGCCGGGCACTGCCCTGCCCGGCGGCCCCGAGCGCTTCAGGCGCCGGCCCGGCCAACGCCTCGCTCTGCGCGGGCGCCGCTTCCAAAATCGCTACCCAAGAGACACAGCAATCAAAGCAGAGGGACTGCACTCCCAGCTTTTCTTACCTGCAGGCACACACAGCACAGCACGTTGGACATAAAAGCCACAGGGTTAGTCCTGCCAGAGGCGTCCGGCACACCCACGGCGACCGAAGGAAAACAGGGAGCCTGGGAACACGGAGTAAAAGACACCTTAATTAGGACTACACTGAGCACTAGCCAGGTCATTCCCACAGACAGCTTCACCGTCCAGTCACACAAAAAGCACTGACCTACCAGGGCCCCAGTTAGGATGGCTCCTGACGCTGACACCTCCCTTTGCCCCGGGGGATCAAGAAGAACATCCCTGGGAAGAAGTCACCCCCAACAACAAAAAGGCAAAATTAGTGAAGCACGGGGTCCTCTTCTGACTAGATTGCCACCAGCATTCAATAGCAAATGCCACGACTATTCTGTTACAGACGAGAAAACCCTGTTCTCCCAAACAAACAGCGAGGAGATTTATGGGCACGCCTGGAAATTTCCTGGGAGGAACTTTTTGTAACTAAGGAGCAGGTGCTGTCTTGAGTTGAAGGCGTCAATTTGACAGACACTTAGCACAGCAAACTCTTCAGCAGAGCAATTAATTGCTGCCTATTTGAACAGCAGGGGAGAGAAAATGACAGTCGAAGGGAAGACAAGAAAAGCAGAACTGCAATCAGCAGCCTTTTCTTCCATCTCTCCCGAGAAGGTCTAGTTTGTCTGTTCTAATAATTCTATGCCCTTTTCTACAGGAAACTTAGACCAAGGCTGAAAAAACAACTAGAAAACACGGAGAGAAGCTTTTTAGAATTTCACGTGATTTTCCCAAACCGATCCCAGAAAAGCAGAACTCGGTAGAATGTACTCACCTCGAGGCCTTTGGTCTTTTTTTCCATAAGCTTCGTCACCTGATTGAAAAAGCAGAGTAGACTCGGTATTTAGGCTCACAACAGGAAAACTTCCCCTTCGTTTCCTCAAAGAAACTACATTAATCTGCACAGCTGCAGGCGCGTCTCCAGCTGTTAAAGCCTTTCAGCTTTTCAGAGGGTGAGAATGCCCTGCTAGGGAAGGCTGAAAAATGCTCGGAGCCTGCACAGGTCAAAGAGCCCCTTGATTTTGTCTGTGTTCCAGTCCCTGGCTAAAGAAACGGCAGAACAAGCGCAGCTGTTGCTTGCCTTTTCCCTCAGAGGTTTTGCCAGGCGCCGGGCCAGCCCGGGCGCTCCGGGGGAAGGCCGGCAGCGCCCAAACCCCGCCGCTTTCCCGGGGGCGTCGCTTGCGAGAGCGCCCCCGAGCGCCGGGCCGGGCCTCACAGTCGCCGCCTGGCGGACACGGCCGGGAGCGGCACTGCAGCCGCGCGCGGCGCCGCAGCCGCGCGCCCCCCCCCCACCCCTTGGCGAGACCCGCGGCGCCTTTCGCGAGTACGGGCCTTTGTTCCCTAAAACCTGCCCTTGCCTAGGAAAAGCTGAGCAATTCACAGAGTTGCTGTTTCCAGCCCAGCTTCCCAAAGGATTTCTCTCTCCCGGCAGCACAGACAGGGGCCCCGAGGCAGCGCAGACCCTCCCCGCGGGGGAGGGGGGGGCGCAATGCCAGGGCACATCCGAACCCGGCCCTGCGGCGGCACGCAGGTGCAAGTTTCTCCGCAGAGGCGAGAAACTTGCCTGTCGCTTCCCCTGCCTGCGGTCGCCGATGGCCGCGGGAGAGGCAGAAGAGCGGCCGCGCCCCCCCGCCGCGCCCCCCCACCGCCGCGCCCCCCCACAGCGCCCAGGTTACCCCGGGGACGATCTCCGTCGGATCTGCCGCCGTGGGTCGCTTCCAGGGGGGGAAGGCGGCGGCGCAGCCCCGACAGCATCTCCAGGCCACGGCGGGACCGAGCGGGGCGGGGACGGGGGCGGGAGCGGGAGCGGAGCGGAGCGGAAGGGGGGCGGTGCCTGGGCTTCTCGCGGCGACCGCCGCGCTCCGCGGCGCCGAGAGGGGGCTGCCGTCGCCGGTGCCTGCCGCCGCCCACGAACCTGCCGCCCGCGCCCGGCGCCGCCGAGCGCCCCGCCTTGTCCCCACAGCGGGAAGCGGCGCGGCGAGACGGCGCTGCGGGCGCGGGGCGGGGGTCCGGGTGGCGGCGGAGGTCAGGCAACAGGATAAACGCCTCTCTAAAGCGAGGGGGCCTCTCGCCGCCATCTTTAGAGTGGCCTCGGCTAAGTTCCGGTTTTGGCGGCGCCATCTTGAGTGTGGCCTCGGGGCGGACTTCCGGGCCGGGGCCGCCATCTTTAGTGTGGTCGTTCCGGTCCTGGTGGCGCCATCTTTACTGTGGGCTTGGCGGACTTCCGGGCCGGGGCCGCCATCTTTAGTGTGGTCGTTCCGGTCCTGGCGGCGCCATCTTTACTGTGGGCTTGGCGGACTTCCGGGCCGGGGCTTTGGAGGACTTCCGGTCGCTCTCTACTTCCGGGGACCGGGTTTACCCAAATTAGCGTCCCTCCTCGCTAATTTCCGCGCTTTCACCCCGAAAAATCTTCATGTTATTCCCCCCACACACACCCCGGGAGGGACGGGAGACCGCGAGTCCCGCCCTGCCGCCGGAACCGGCCCTTAACTCGACCAGGGAGCGCTGCACCGGCACGAGAGCCACCGCGCATGCGTCGCCGGTCCCTCTCCTGGCTGCCCTCAGTTACCACGTGATCGCCGGCGTCTTTCCAACGACTGCGCACGCGCCGGCGTCGCCACCTTGGCTCCCCCCCCACCCCGCCGCCCGACCGCCCGGCTTCGCTTTCTTACTGCGGCTCCCCCTCCACTTTTTCGGCTCCCTGGGGTTCCCTCACCCACATTTTGGGGTCCCCTTCTCACATTTGAGGGGTGATGACCCCGCAATTTACGGTTCGGGGGGGGGGGGGAGGAGAGGAAACGGGGTGCCCAAGAAGGGGGTTTTTTGTTTTTTTTTTCTCTTTTATTTCATTTTCATTTTATTTCCTTTTTAGTTTTTTTGCCTTTTTTTTTTTTTAATTTTCTTTTCTATTTTATATTTCCTTTTTTATTTCGGTTATTTTTTATTCCCTTTATTTTTCATTTGCTCTCCCAGTGCTCCCCAGTAACACCCAGTGCTCCCCAACAACCACCAGTAACACCCAGTGCTCCCCAAAAATTGACCCCAAACCGACCCAAATCACCCCAAAAGCTGACCCAAAACTGACCCCAAAACCTGACCCAAATCATCCCAAAAGCTGACCCAAAACTGACCCCAATCACCCCAAAAGCTGACCCAAAACTGACCCAAATCACCCCAAACAATGACCCCAAACTGACCCCAAAAACTGACTCAAATCATCCCAAAAACTGACCCAAAACTCTGCATTTATTTGGCATCATTTCCTCTCAAAAACAACATCTCCGATTTAGTTGATTGCTAAAGCCATCATTTTAAAATCATCTCAGGAATCAAAAGGGACTGGAAAACACACAGAAATCATTCCTGCACCCACCAAATCATTAGGAATTGGAACCCGATTCCCTCATCTCTCTCCTTGTTCTTCTTGGCTGGAAAACCTGATGATCCCCGCTGGCTATTTTTAGGCTGCTTTTCTTCCACAGCTCCTTTCCTCCCGGCTGAAACCTCCTGGCATATTCAGGGCTTAGCTGGAGGGAAGCCCCTCTGAAGTATTTCCTCTCGTGGCAATTCTGTGGGATGAAGAAGTAAAAAAAGCACATCAAGAGCTCCTTCTCCCCCCTTCCTTCGCAAACACCCTCCCAGTTTGTCCTTGGCAGCTCCATCCCCCCGGCACCCGCACCCGACGCTTCGGCTCCGCTGGCAAAGGGACAGCAAGTGCACAAGCAAGTTCAGTGCTGGGCAGGGGCTCCCTGGGAAACGGCACTTCAGTGCTTTAGTCCGTGGCCTTTCCTGCTGCCCTCCCTCCTGGAAGCAGAGGATGACCCGGCCCTTGTTTCTCCCACGCTCGCAGACCCAGGTCCTGCTCCCTTGGCCCCACTTTTCTTAGCAGACCCGGCATCATTTCCCAGGGTCCCCAGGAAACTTCTGCACTTGACCCATTGCTAAGTGCAGAGCACAGGGCAAGGGAAGGACAAATTTCTTGGCACCCACCCCCTGGAATTTTCCTTCTCCGCAGCACGCTCCCGTTCCCGCTGTCTCTGGAGGTGCCCGCACGAGTCCTCCTTCTCCCAGCACCTCAGAGAATGTCCTTTTCACCCAGGTCCTGCTTACCGTCGGCCAACAAAACACGCTGACAACATTTTTCAGGATGCCAGTGGAGAGATATTAGAGCACACTGCACAGGGAAGCTGAGCCTGCCCCATCCCTGCACGTGTTCCAGGCCAGGCTGGACGGGACTCGGAGCAACCGGGGACAGTGGAAGGTGTCCCTGCCCACGGAAGACAGGCTGGCCTTTGAAGGTCCCCTTCAAACCAAATGGCTCTGGGATTCCCCTCCAAAATCACTACCAAAGGGACACAGCAATCAAAGCAGAGGGACTGCACTCCCAGCTTTTCTTACCTGCAGGCACACACAGCACAGCAGCTTGCTAAAGGTAAGGTTTCTATCTGCACAGAAACCCAGCAATGAACACCTGCTCTAAGGGGACAGAAAGCTGCTTGTGGATCCCAGACACAGGACAGACTCCATCAGCACCTACTCGCCTCATCTAAGGAACAGTGCAGCCAACAGCAGAGCTTTCTCATATTCTGATCTGACTGTTTCGCCTTTTCTAAAGTATTTCATTATTTCTAGTAGGTCCACTGCTTTAGCTACACAGCGGGGTTTCTTCCAAACCTGTGACTGACACAGGACGAGCTGAGTGTGACCAATCCCACAGGAACTAAAGCCCTGCTCCTCTAACATGGAGCTGCTTTCACATTTCTGCTGTGAGGACAAAGAAGCACTGTACTACTTCACGAGGCAAACTCTTCAGAAAACTTCTGCAGTAAACTTTATCTTCCTGGGGAGGTACCTGCCAGTGTGCTGCCCTGCACACACACGCTGCCCATGTCCTTCCACAAGTGTTCCAGCTGCTCTCTCTTTTGTTTATTTTGAGCTTTCTCCCGTAGACAAAGATTTACATGTGGATTCTGAGAACATTTAAAACATCAGGAGAAGAGAAACCTCACCCAAACCCAGCAGCCTGTCCCCCAGTCAGAGAGCAGAAGTCACTACGCAGGTCTTACATTTCAACTCAGGTTACACAGAACTTCTGACTAAGCATGGAAAGCAACCTCCAGTCAGGTGGGATTCTAGGACGTTTTCAGCAGCGCCGGGAAGCCAAACTCTGTGTAGCTGTGCCTGCAGAGAACTGTCCTTTGGACAGCCAGAACTCAAGGTGAGCAGAGCTACTGATTTTGGCACTGCAATTCAGCCTTTCTTACTAAGTCAAACTAGTACTCTTCACTGGTGCAGGAAGATACAGGGATAGTCTCAACAAATCCCTTTGGAAATTTATTTTTAAGAACTCTCTGTCCATCTGAATGGAAGACACAATCTTATTTCCCAATCATTTTCACACAATTAGCTCAAATACTAGCACTAAACCAGTGAGCAACATCTGTTTTACAAAATCTTTAGTTTTGTAAAGATATGCTCCACCACATCTAGGAAAAAAAAGGCAAATGGTGGACTCCTTCAGGACAGGAGTTTTCCCACAGTGAGTACGACTAGTAAATGAAATGTTAGACCCTCTCAACATAAAGGCAATTGTGTGCACAAAAGTGACCCAAGATACACTGTTCAGGTGTAAAACAGCTAAAAACACTTACCAGTGTTTTTCTCAGGCGCTCGTATTCTGGCCGATACTCTCTGAAAAGGTGAATAAAGGGAGTGCATTCAGTCTGAAAAACACATGATTTGTATTGCATAAGGATCATCCTGGAGGCTTCTTTTTACTCACAAAAAAAAGTTTTCTCTAGGCTTTCATGTTTGAGAGACATTTCAGAAAGACAGTACTTTTTTCCCCAGATTTGGATTCTGAAACCAATGGATGCAAAATCAATGAACATACTTCATTAAAACAGCAACAATTCAAAACTTGGTATGGAACTACAAGAAAAAAATTACTTCACAGACTTGCTGGCACAGATAGCTTTTACTTTTTCACGGAACAGCACAAAAATTCATCTCTGAATAGTTCCTTTTTACTGCTGCTTTTTATGCTGATACTGGACACCCTAAGCTACCTTGGCTATGGCAACTGTACACTCCTTCAAATCAAAGGAGCAGACTCATGAATCAGGACCTTCAGGAAGTGGTCACTGGGTCGCGGACCAGAAGTTATCCCCTTACCTCTCCTATTCATCTACAGCTTTAGAAAGCTGGGTAAAAATCTCCCCCAGTCCTGTGCCAAACACTGCAGAAACACCAACCACCTGGAAAAGAGAACACACCAGAACTAGAGAGTAACTGAGCCAGATTTTTAATACAGAAAAAAAACCAAAATAAAAACAAACAAACAAACAATCCCCCACAACGACAACAAAAAAAATCAACACCACCGAAAAACCCAACAACAACAAACTACTAATCTAAACCTAACAACACCCATTTAATCAGCACAGTGGCCTAAGAGTGGGCAGTAACACTTCTGCTTCTGTCCAGCCCGCTTTCAAACTCTTCCTCCACTTGCTGTTCATGTTTGTTACTTCTGCTTTTTGGTTGTCGGTGATTTTGTGTTTGGTGAGTTGTTAGGGCATTTTGGGGGGCGTTTCTTTGGGGAAGGAGGTTTGTTTGGTATTTTGTAACACTGTAGGGCAATTCAAAAGAAAGGTCAAGTCTTTCTGCTGTTTACTTGTTTATTGTTAATAACCCAAGTTCTCATTCTGCATCTAGGGTTATACGTGGTTAGCAAGTATCAGTGTACTAGAATTAAAGTGCAAAAGAGACAACAAGAACTGACCTTTTGGCTCTGAAATAGTCTAATAGTCTAACTTTTTATTTAGCCAAAGCACATTTAAAAGGTCCCCAGAACAGCAAGAGAGGGAGAATTTAATCAGTTGCTATGACAATACATTCAAAATGCACATCTACTTTCTAATTTCAACTTGTCTCTCATTACACTTCTGGCCATTTGTTCTGCTTGTATTAAATCAATTCTCTAAAAATACCTTGAATTAAGACTATTACCAGCCAGAATCCTACACCCTCTAACGAAAATTCTCCCTCTTTTTCATAGGCAAGACAGTCTCAACTACTGACTTCCAAATGGAAGACCTTTCCCAACACAGCCTTGCATTTGATCATTAATACAGTAAATATGCAGACAGCTCTCCAAAGGATTTTAAGCATTAAGGCCAGGCGCTGTGCCAATATATATAAATATTTATACTTTCCCTGCACTTCAGTACAAGCTGCCTTTTACTCCGTAATCCTCCTCATATGACCTGCTCTCCATCCAGTGCTCCAACAGTCCTGACAGGCAGATAAACATGACCTGATCAGCAAATAAGGAACAGGAAGTATGTTAGTTCTGTATATGGGACCACTACAATCCCTTTTGAAATTCTGTATATTGTTCCACATAGGACACTCACAATAGTTTTGGTTTGGCTCTGTTATCATTATCTACATGAATGGAATCATTTCGTTCCTGTAATATCCACACAGCCGAGAAGGCTTGCTTTTTCTTTAGTAAAAGCTGATGACAAACACAATCAGCTAAAACCTTTAGCACAGACTATGGGATCATTAACAGCCTCCAGTGTATACTGTTGTCAGAGAAACAATTAATTTGTCCTCTCAAAACCTGGTTGAGTGGAATAACAATCTTCTTCTTGCACAAGCAAATATAAAGGGTTTTTTTGTTCATTTATTTGCTTTGGAGATTCTTTCCCTTCTTCCTATGCAGTACATTGCCCAACTGTACTTGACACTTTCAGAACAAGGAAAATTACCTCAGGTGGGAAATGCTGCAGCAAAGAACACTGCCTCTTACCAGCCTATCTGAGCTTTCATCTTGTGATTAATCACAGTTCAATATTAAATTATTCAGGCTGCCATTCAGTGTGACAAGCTGCAGTGTAACAAGCTGCAGCGTGACCTCAACACAGGTCATCAACAGATTACAGTTCCAAAGGGCAGTGCAAAGCCCCTTTACAGAAGGACAGAATGGTGGGGGTTGGACAATACCTCTGGAGATCATCTAGTCCAGTCTCTCCTGCTCAAAAAGCGGGATTAGGCAGAAGAGGTTGCTCACAACTTTGCCTGAGCAAAAGTGTTTTAAGCATCTCCAGGGATGGAGACTCCACAATTTCTCTGGACCAGTCCAGAGGAGAACTTCTTAAGTTATTGTTTTCAGTGGGAAGGTAGGGACAGAAACAAGCGATCCCAAAACTTCAAACTCATCCCCACAGCGGTCCAGAGCAGCTCGAGACCAGGCTCCTGCCTTCCCAGGGCCAGGCTCTTCTCTCTGCCAGGCACCCACCAGCCGGGCACTGCCCTGCCCGGCGGCCCCGAGCGCTTCAGGCGCCGGCCCGGCCAACGCCTCGCTCTGCGCGGGC
Source organism: Pseudopipra pipra (assembly GCF_036250125.1). NCBI lineage: Eukaryota > Metazoa > Chordata > Aves > Passeriformes > Pipridae > Pseudopipra > Pseudopipra pipra. The sequence continues at coordinate 74,918 of NC_087561.1, forward strand.
GCCGCTTCCAAAATCGCTACCCAAGAGACACAGCAATCAAAGCAGAGGGACTGCACTCCCAGCTTTTCTTACCTGCAGGCACACACAGCACAGCACGTTGGACATAAAAGCCACAGGGTTAGTCCTGCCAGAGGCGTCCGGCACACCCACGGCGACCGAAGGAAAACAGGGAGCCTGGGAACACGGAGTAAAAGACACCTTAATTAGGACTACACTGAGCACTAGCCAGGTCATTCCCACAGACAGCTTCACCGTCCAGTCACACAAAAAGCACTGACCTACCAGGGCCCCAGTTAGGATGGCTCCTGACGCTGACACCTCCCTTTGCCCCGGGGGATCAAGAAGAACATCCCTGGGAAGAAGTCACCCCCAACAACAAAAAGGCAAAATTAGTGAAGCACGGGGTCCTCTTCTGACTAGATTGCCACCAGCATTCAATAGCAAATGCCACGACTATTCTGTTACAGACGAGAAAACCCTGTTCTCCCAAACAAACAGCGAGGAGATTTATGGGCACGCCTGGAAATTTCCTGGGAGGAACTTTTTGTAACTAAGGAGCAGGTGCTGTCTTGAGTTGAAGGCGTCAATTTGACAGACACTTAGCACAGCAAACTCTTCAGCAGAGCAATTAATTGCTGCCTATTTGAACAGCAGGGGAGAGAAAATGACAGTCGAAGGGAAGACAAGAAAAGCAGAACTGCAATCAGCAGCCTTTTCTTCCATCTCTCCCGAGAAGGTCTAGTTTGTCTGTTCTAATAATTCTATGCCCTTTTCTACAGGAAACTTAGACCAAGGCTGAAAAAACAACTAGAAAACACGGAGAGAAGCTTTTTAGAATTTCACGTGATTTTCCCAAACCGATCCCAGAAAAGCAGAACTCGGTAGAATGTACTCACCTCGAGGCCTTTGGTCTTTTTTTCCATAAGCTTCGTCACCTGATTGAAAAAGCAGAGTAGACTCGGTATTTAGGCTCACAACAGGAAAACTTCCCCTTCGTTTCCTCAAAGAAACTACATTAATCTGCACAGCTGCAGGCGCGTCTCCAGCTGTTAAAGCCTTTCAGCTTTTCAGAGGGTGAGAATGCCCTGCTAGGGAAGGCTGAAAAATGCTCGGAGCCTGCACAGGTCAAAGAGCCCCTTGATTTTGTCTGTGTTCCAGTCCCTGGCTAAAGAAACGGCAGAACAAGCGCAGCTGTTGCTTGCCTTTTCCCTCAGAGGTTTTGCCAGGCGCCGGGCCAGCCCGGGCGCTCCGGGGGAAGGCCGGCAGCGCCCAAAGCCCGCCGCTTTCCCGGGGGCGTCGCTTGCGAGAGCGCCCCCGAGCGCCGGGCCGGGCCTCACAGTCGCCGCCTGGCGGACACGGCCGGGAGCGGCACTGCAGCCGCGCGCGGCGCCGCAGCCGCGCGCCCCCCCCCACCCCTTGGCGAGACCCGCGGCGCCTTTCGCGAGTACGGGCCTTTGTTCCCTAAAACCTGCCCTTGCCTAGGAAAAGCTGAGCAATTCACAGAGTTGCTGTTTCCAGCCCAGCTTCCCAAAGGATTTCTCTCTCCCGGCAGCACAGACAGGGGCCCCGAGGCAGCGCAGACCCTCCCCGCGGGGGAGGGGGGGGCGCAATGCCAGGGCACATCCGAACCCGGCCCTGCGGCGGCACGCAGGTGCAAGTTTCTCCGCAGAGGCGAGAAACTTGCCTGTCGCTTCCCCTGCCTGCGGTCGCCGATGGCCGCGGGAGAGGCAGAAGAGCGGCCGCGCCCCCCCGCCGCGCCCCCCCACCGCCGCGCCCCCCCACAGCGCCCAGGTTACCCCGGGGACGATCTCCGTCGGATCTGCCGCCGTGGGTCGCTTCCAGGGGGGGAAGGCGGCGGCGCAGCCCCGACAGCATCTCCAGGCCACGGCGGGACCGAGCGGGGCGGGGACGGGGGCGGGAGCGGGAGCGGAGCGGAGCGGAAGGGGGGCGGTGCCTGGGCTTCTCGCGGCGACCGCCGCGCTCCGCGGCGCCGAGAGGGGGCTGCCGTCGCCGGTGCCTGCCGCCGCCCACGAACCTGCCGCCCGCGCCCGGCGCCGCCGAGCGCCCCGCCTTGTCCCCACAGCGGGAAGCGGCGCGGCGAGACGGCGCTGCGGGCGCGGGGCGGGGGTCCGGGTGGCGGCGGAGGTCAGGCAACAGGATAAACGCCTCTCTAAAGCGAGGGGGCCTCTCGCCGCCATCTTTAGAGTGGCCTCGGCTAAGTTCCGGTTTTGGCGGCGCCATCTTGAGTGTGGCCTCGGGGCGGACTTCCGGGCCGGGGCCGCCATCTTTAGTGTGGTCGTTCCGGTCCTGGTGGCGCCATCTTTACTGTGGGCTTGGCGGACTTCCGGGCCGGGGCCGCCATCTTTAGTGTGGTCGTTCCGGTCCTGGCGGCGCCATCTTTACTGTGGGCTTGGCGGACTTCCGGGCCGGGGCTTTGGAGGACTTCCGGTCGCTCTCTACTTCCGGGGACCGGGTTTACCCAAATTAGCGTCCCTCCTCGCTAATTTCCGCGCTTTCACCCCGAAAAATCTTCATGTTATTCCCCCCACACACACCCCGGGAGGGACGGGAGACCGCGAGTCCCGCCCTGCCGCCGGAACCGGCCCTTAACTCGACCAGGGAGCGCTGCACCGGCACGAGAGCCACCGCGCATGCGTCGCCGGTCCCTCTCCTGGCTGCCCTCAGTTACCACGTGATCGCCGGCGTCTTTCCAACGACTGCGCACGCGCCGGCGTCGCCACCTTGGCTCCCCCCCCACCCCGCCGCCCGACCGCCCGGCTTCGCTTTCTTACTGCGGCTCCCCCTCCACTTTTTCGGCTCCCTGGGGTTCCCTCACCCACATTTTGGGGTCCCCTTCTCACATTTGAGGGGTGATGACCCCGCAATTTACGGTTCGGGGGGGGGGGGGAGGAGAGGAAACGGGGTGCCCAAGAAGGGGGTTTTTTGTTTTTTTTTTCTCTTTTATTTCATTTTCATTTTATTTCCTTTTTAGTTTTTTTGCCTTTTTTTTTTTTTAATTTTCTTTTCTATTTTATATTTCCTTTTTTATTTCGGTTATTTTTTATTCCCTTTATTTTTCATTTGCTCTCCCAGTGCTCCCCAGTAACACCCAGTGCTCCCCAACAACCACCAGTAACACCCAGTGCTCCCCAAAAATTGACCCCAAACCGACCCAAATCACCCCAAAAGCTGACCCAAAACTGACCCCAAAACCTGACCCAAATCATCCCAAAAGCTGACCCAAAACTGACCCCAATCACCCCAAAAGCTGACCCAAAACTGACCCAAATCACCCCAAACAATGACCCCAAACTGACCCCAAAAACTGACTCAAATCATCCCAAAAACTGACCCAAAACTCTGCATTTATTTGGCATCATTTCCTCTCAAAAACAACATCTCCGATTTAGTTGATTGCTAAAGCCATCATTTTAAAATCATCTCAGGAATCAAAAGGGACTGGAAAACACACAGAAATCATTCCTGCACCCACCAAATCATTAGGAATTGGAACCCGATTCCCTCATCTCTCTCCTTGTTCTTCTTGGCTGGAAAACCTGATGATCCCCGCTGGCTATTTTTAGGCTGCTTTTCTTCCACAGCTCCTTTCCTCCCGGCTGAAACCTCCTGGCATATTCAGGGCTTAGCTGGAGGGAAGCCCCTCTGAAGTATTTCCTCTCGTGGCAATTCTGTGGGATGAAGAAGTAAAAAAAGCACATCAAGAGCTCCTTCTCCCCCCTTCCTTCGCAAACACCCTCCCAGTTTGTCCTTGGCAGCTCCATCCCCCCGGCACCCGCACCCGACGCTTCGGCTCCGCTGGCAAAGGGACAGCAAGTGCACAAGCAAGTTCAGTGCTGGGCAGGGGCTCCCTGGGGAACGGCACTTCAGTGCTTTAGTCCGTGGCCTTTCCTGCTGCCCTCCCTCCTGGAAGCAGAGGATGACCCGGCCCTTGTTTCTCCCACGCTCGCAGACCCAGGTCCTGCTCCCTTGGCCCCACTTTTCTTAGCAGACCCGGCATCATTTCCCAGGGTCCCCAGGAAACTTCTGCACTTGACCCATTGCTAAGTGCAGAGCACAGGGCAAGGGAAGGACAAATTTCTTGGCACCCACCCCCTGGAATTTTCCTTCTCCGCAGCACGCTCCCGTTCCCGCTGTCTCTGGAGGTGCCCGCACGAGTCCTCCTTCTCCCAGCACCTCAGAGAATGTCCTTTTCACCCAGGTCCTGCTTACCGTCGGCCAACAAAACACGCTGACAACATTTTTCAGGATGCCAGTGGAGAGATATTAGAGCACACTGCACAGGGAAGCTGAGCCTGCCCCATCCCTGCACGTGTTCCAGGCCAGGCTGGACGGGACTCGGAGCAACCGGGGACAGTGGAAGGTGTCCCTGCCCACGGAAGACAGGCTGGCCTTTGAAGGTCCCCTTCAAACCAAATGGCTCTGGGATTCCCCTCCAAAATCACTACCAAAGGGACACAGCAATCAAAGCAGAGGGACTGCACTCCCAGCTTTTCTTACCTGCAGGCACACACAGCACAGCAGCTTGCTAAAGGTAAGGTTTCTATCTGCACAGAAACCCAGCAATGAACACCTGCTCTAAGGGGACAGAAAGCTGCTTGTGGATCCCAGACACAGGACAGACTCCATCAGCACCTACTCGCCTCATCTAAGGAACAGTGCAGCCAACAGCAGAGCTTTCTCATATTCTGATCTGACTGTTTCGCCTTTTCTAAAGTATTTCATTATTTCTAGTAGGTCCACTGCTTTAGCTACACAGCGGGGTTTCTTCCAAACCTGTGACTGACACAGGACGAGCTGAGTGTGACCAATCCCACAGGAACTAAAGCCCTGCTCCTCTAACATGGAGCTGCTTTCACATTTCTGCTGTGAGGACAAAGAAGCGCTGTACTACTTCACAAGGCAAACTCTTCAGAAAACTTCTGCAGTAAACTTTATCTTCCTGGGGAGGTACCTGCCAGTGTGCTGCCCTGCACACACACGCTGCCCATGTCCTTCCACAAGTGTTCCAGCTGCTCTCTCTTTTGTTTATTTTGAGCTTTCTCCCGTAGACAAAGATTTACATGTGGATTCTGAGAACATTTAAAACATCAGGAGAAGAGAAACCTCACCCAAACCCAGCAGCCTGTCCCCCAGTCAGAGAGCAGAAGTCACTACGCAGGTCTTACATTTCAACTCAGGTTACACAGAACTTCTGACTAAGCATGGAAAGCAACCTCCAGTCAGGTGGGATTCTAGGACGTTTTCAGCAGCGCCGGGAAGCCAAACTCTGTGTAGCTGTGCCTGCAGAGAACTGTCCTTTGGACAGCCAGAACTCAAGGTGAGCAGAGCTACTGATTTTGGCACTGCAATTCAGCCTTTCTTACTAAGTCAAACTAGTACTCTTCACTGGTGCAGGAAGATACAGGGATAGTCTCAACAAATCCCTTTGGAAATTTATTTTTAAGAACTCTCTGTCCATCTGAATGGAAGACACAATCTTATTTCCCAATCATTTTCACACAATTAGCTCAAATACTAGCACTAAACCAGTGAGCAACATCTGTTTTACAAAATCTTTAGTTTTGTAAAGATATGCTCCACCACATCTAGGAAAAAAAAGGCAAATGGTGGACTCCTTCAGGACAGGAGTTTTCCCACAGTGAGTACGACTAGTAAATGAAATGTTAGACCCTCTCAACATAAAGGCAATTGTGTGCACAAAAGTGACCCAAGATACACTGTTCAGGTGTAAAACAGCTAAAAACACTTACCAGTGTTTTTCTCAGGCGCTCGTATTCTGGCCGATACTCTCTGAAAAGGTGAATAAAGGGAGTGCATTCAGTCTGAAAAACACATGATTTGTATTGCATAAGGATCATCCTGGAGGCTTCTTTTTACTCACAAAAAAAAGTTTTCTCTAGGCTTTCATGTTTGAGAGACATTTCAGAAAGACAGTACTTTTTTCCCCAGATTTGGATTCTGAAACCAATGGATGCAAAATCAATGAACATACTTCATTAAAACAGCAACAATTCAAAACTTGGTATGGAACTACAAGAAAAAAATTACTTCACAGACTTGCTGGCACAGATAGCTTTTACTTTTTCACGGAACAGCACAAAAATTCATCTCTGAATAGTTCCTTTTTACTGCTGCTTTTTATGCTGATACTGGACACCCTAAGCTACCTTGGCTATGGCAACTGTACACTCCTTCAAATCAAAGGAGCAGACTCATGAATCAGGACCTTCAGGAAGTGGTCACTGGGTCGCGGACCAGAAGTTATCCCCTTACCTCTCCTATTCATCTACAGCTTTAGAAAGCTGGGTAAAAATCTCCCCCAGTCCTGTGCCAAACACTGCAGAAACACCAACCACCTGGAAAAGAGAACACACCAGAACTAGAGAGTAACTGAGCCAGATTTTTAATACAGAAAAAAAACCAAAATAAAAACAAACAAACAAACAATCCCCCACAACGACAACAAAAAAAATCAACACCACCGAAAAACCCAACAACAACAAACTACTAATCTAAACCTAACAACACCCATTTAATCAGCACAGTGGCCTAAGAGTGGGCAGTAACACTTCTGCTTCTGTCCAGCCCGCTTTCAAACTCTTCCTCCACTTGCTGTTCATGTTTGTTACTTCTGCTTTTTGGTTGTCGGTGATTTTGTGTTTGGTGAGTTGTTAGGGCATTTTGGGGGGCGTTTCTTTGGGGAAGGAGGTTTGTTTGGTATTTTGTAACACTGTAGGGCAATTCAAAAGAAAGGTCAAGTCTTTCTGCTGTTTACTTGTTTATTGTTAATAACCCAAGTTCTCATTCTGCATCTAGGGTTATACGTGGTTAGCAAGTATCAGTGTACTAGAATTAAAGTGCAAAAGAGACAACAAGAACTGACCTTTTGGCTCTGAAATAGTCTAATAGTCTAACTTTTTATTTAGCCAAAGCACATTTAAAAGGTCCCCAGAACAGCAAGAGAGGGAGAATTTAATCAGTTGCTATGACAATACATTCAAAATGCACATCTACTTTCTAATTTCAACTTGTCTCTCATTACACTTCTGGCCATTTGTTCTGCTTGTATTAAATCAATTCTCTAAAAATACCTTGAATTAAGACTATTACCAGCCAGAATCCTACACCCTCTAACGAAAATTCTCCCTCTTTTTCATAGGCAAGACAGTCTCAACTACTGACTTCCAAATGGAAGACCTTTCCCAACACAGCCTTGCATTTGATCATTAATACAGTAAATATGCAGACAGCTCTCCAAAGGATTTTAAGCATTAAGGCCAGGCGCTGTGCCAATATATATAAATATTTATACTTTCCCTGCACTTCAGTACAAGCTGCCTTTTACTCCGTAATCCTCCTCATATGACCTGCTCTCCATCCAGTGCTCCAACAGTCCTGACAGGCAGATAAACATGACCTGATCAGCAAATAAGGAACAGGAAGTATGTTAGTTCTGTATATGGGACCACTACAATCCCTTTTGAAATTCTGTATATTGTTCCACATAGGACACTCACAATAGTTTTGGTTTGGCTCTGTTATCATTATCTACATGAATGGAATCATTTCGTTCCTGTAATATCCACACAGCCGAGAAGGCTTGCTTTTTCTTTAGTAAAAGCTGATGACAAACACAATCAGCTAAAACCTTTAGCACAGACTATGGGATCATTAACAGCCTCCAGTGTATACTGTTGTCAGAGAAACAATTAATTTGTCCTCTCAAAACCTGGTTGAGTGGAATAACAATCTTCTTCTTGCACAAGCAAATATAAAGGGTTTTTTTGTTCATTTATTTGCTTTGGAGATTCTTTCCCTTCTTCCTATGCAGTACATTGCCCAACTGTACTTGACACTTTCAGAACAAGGAAAATTACCTCAGGTGGGAAATGCTGCAGCAAAGAACACTGCCTCTTACCAGCCTATCTGAGCTTTCATCTTGTGATTAATCACAGTTCAATATTAAATTATTCAGGCTGCCATTCAGTGTGACAAGCTGCAGTGTAACAAGCTGCAGCGTGACCTCAACACAGGTCATCAACAGATTACAGTTCCAAAGGGCAGTGCAAAGCCCCTTTACAGAAGGACAGAATGGTGGGGGTTGGACAATACCTCTGGAGATCATCTAGTCCAGTCTCTCCTGCTCAAAAAGCGGGATTAGGCAGAAGAGGTTGCTCACAACTTTGCCTGAGCAAAAGTGTTTTAAGCATCTCCAGGGATGGAGACTCCACAATTTCTCTGGACCAGTCCAGAGGAGAACTTCTTAAGTTATTGTTTTCAGTGGGAAGGTAGGGACAGAAACAAGCGATCCCAAAACTTCAAACTCATCCCCACAGCGGTCCAGAGCAGCTCGAGACCAGGCTCCTGCCTTCCCAGGGCCAGGCTCTTCTCTCTGCCAGGCACCCACCAGCCGGGCACTGCCCTGCCCGGCGGCCCCGAGCGCTTCAGGCGCCGGCCCGGCCAACGCCTCGCTCTGCGCGGGCGCCGCTTCCAAAATCGCTACCCAAGAGACACAGCAATCAAAGCAGAGGGACTGCACTCCCAGCTTTTCTTACCTGCAGGCACACACAGCACAGCACGTTGGACATAAAAGCCACAGGGTTAGTCCTGCCAGAGGCGTCCGGCACACCCACGGCGACCGAAGGAAAACAGGGAGCCTGGGAACACGGAGTAAAAGACACCTTAATTAGGACTACACTGAGCACTAGCCAGGTCATTCCCACAGACAGCTTCACCGTCCAGTCACACAAAAAGCACTGACCTACCAGGGCCCCAGTTAGGATGGCTCCTGACGCTGACACCTCCCTTTGCCCCGGGGGATCAAGAAGAACATCCCTGGGAAGAAGTCACCCCCAACAACAAAAAGGCAAAATTAGTGAAGCACGGGGTCCTCTTCTGACTAGATTGCCACCAGCATTCAATAGCAAATGCCACGACTATTCTGTTACAGACGAGAAAACCCTGTTCTCCCAAACAAACAGCGAGGAGATTTATGGGCACGCCTGGAAATTTCCTGGGAGGAACTTTTTGTAACTAAGGAGCAGGTGCTGTCTTGAGTTGAAGGCGTCAATTTGACAGACACTTAGCACAGCAAACTCTTCAGCAGAGCAATTAATTGCTGCCTATTTGAACAGCAGGGGAGAGAAAATGACAGTCGAAGGGAAGACAAGAAAAGCAGAACTGCAATCAGCAGCCTTTTCTTCCATCTCTCCCGAGAAGGTCTAGTTTGTCTGTTCTAATAATTCTATGCCCTTTTCTACAGGAAACTTAGACCAAGGCTGAAAAAACAACTAGAAAACACGGAGAGAAGCTTTTTAGAATTTCACGTGATTTTCCCAAACCGATCCCAGAAAAGCAGAACTCGGTAGAATGTACTCACCTCGAGGCCTTTGGTCTTTTTTTCCATAAGCTTCGTCACCTGATTGAAAAAGCAGAGTAGACTCGGTATTTAGGCTCACAACAGGAAAACTTCCCCTTCGTTTCCTCAAAGAAACTACATTAATCTGCACAGCTGCAGGCGCGTCTCCAGCTGTTAAAGCCTTTCAGCTTTTCAGAGGGTGAGAATGCCCTGCTAGGGAAGGCTGAAAAATGCTCGGAGCCTGCACAGGTCAAAGAGCCCCTTGATTTTGTCTGTGTTCCAGTCCCTGGCTAAAGAAACGGCAGAACAAGCGCAGCTGTTGCTTGCCTTTTCCCTCAGAGGTTTTGCCAGGCGCCGGGCCAGCCCGGGCGCTCCGGGGGAAGGCCGGCAGCGCCCAAACCCCGCCGCTTTCCCGGGGGCGTCGCTTGCGAGAGCGCCCCCGAGCGCCGGGCCGGGCCTCACAGTCGCCGCCTGGCGGACACGGCCGGGAGCGGCACTGCAGCCGCGCGCGGCGCCGCAGCCGCGCGCCCCCCCCCACCCCTTGGCGAGACCCGCGGCGCCTTTCGCGAGTACGGGCCTTTGTTCCCTAAAACCTGCCCTTGCCTAGGAAAAGCTGAGCAATTCACAGAGTTGCTGTTTCCAGCCCAGCTTCCCAAAGGATTTCTCTCTCCCGGCAGCACAGACAGGGGCCCCGAGGCAGCGCAGACCCTCCCCGCGGGGGAGGGGGGGGCGCAATGCCAGGGCACATCCGAACCCGGCCCTGCGGCGGCACGCAGGTGCAAGTTTCTCCGCAGAGGCGAGAAACTTGCCTGTCGCTTCCCCTGCCTGCGGTCGCCGATGGCCGCGGGAGAGGCAGAAGAGCGGCCGCGCCCCCCCGCCGCGCCCCCCCACCGCCGCGCCCCCCCACAGCGCCCAGGTTACCCCGGGGACGATCTCCGTCGGATCTGCCGCCGTGGGTCGCTTCCAGGGGGGGAAGGCGGCGGCGCAGCCCCGACAGCATCTCCAGGCCACGGCGGGACCGAGCGGGGCGGGGACGGGGGCGGGAGCGGGAGCGGAGCGGAGCGGAAGGGGGGCGGTGCCTGGGCTTCTCGCGGCGACCGCCGCGCTCCGCGGCGCCGAGAGGGGGCTGCCGTCGCCGGTGCCTGCCGCCGCCCACGAACCTGCCGCCCGCGCCCGGCGCCGCCGAGCGCCCCGCCTTGTCCCCACAGCGGGAAGCGGCGCGGCGAGACGGCGCTGCGGGCGCGGGGCGGGGGTCCGGGTGGCGGCGGAGGTCAGGCAACAGGATAAACGCCTCTCTAAAGCGAGGGGGCCTCTCGCCGCCATCTTTAGAGTGGCCTCGGCTAAGTTCCGGTTTTGGCGGCGCCATCTTGAGTGTGGCCTCGGGGCGGACTTCCGGGCCGGGGCCGCCATCTTTAGTGTGGTCGTTCCGGTCCTGGTGGCGCCATCTTTACTGTGGGCTTGGCGGACTTCCGGGCCGGGGCCGCCATCTTTAGTGTGGTCGTTCCGGTCCTGGCGGCGCCATCTTTACTGTGGGCTTGGCGGACTTCCGGGCCGGGGCTTTGGAGGACTTCCGGTCGCTCTCTACTTCCGGGGACCGGGTTTACCCAAATTAGCGTCCCTCCTCGCTAATTTCTGCGCTTTCACCCCGAAAAATCTTCATGTTATTCCCCCCACACACACCCCGGGAGGGACGGGAGACCGCGAGTCCCGCCCTGCCGCCGGAACCGGCCCTTAACTCGACCAGGGAGCGCTGCACCGGCACGAGAGCCACCGCGCATGCGTCGCCGGTCCCTCTCCTGGCTGCCCTCAGTTACCACGTGATCGCCGGCGTCTTTCCAACGACTGCGCACGCGCCGGCGTCGCCACCTTGGCTCCCCCCCCCCACCCCGCCGCCCGACCGCCCGGCTTCGCTTTCTTACTGCGGCTCCCCCTCCACTTTTTCGGCTCCCTGGGGTTCCCTCACCCACATTTTGGGGTCCCCTTCTCACATTTGAGGGGTGATGACCCCGCAATTTACGGTTCGGGGGGGGGGGGGGAGGAGAGGAAACGGGGTGCCCAAGAAGGGGGGTTTTTTGGTTTTTTTTTTCTCTTTTATTTCATTTTCATTTTATTTCCTTTTTAGTTTTTTTGCCTTTTTTTTTTTTTAATTTTCTTTTCTATTTTATATTTCCTTTTTTATTTCGGTTATTTTTTATTCCCTTTATTTTTCATTTGCTCTCCCAGTGCTCCCCAGTAACACCCAGTGCTCCCCAACAACCACCAGTAACACCCAGTGCTCCCCAAAAATTGACCCCAGTTTTTTTGCCTCTTTTTTTTATTTTCTTTTGTTTTTTATATTTCCAGGTGGCGGCGGAGGTCAGGCAACAAGATAGAGTGGTCCCGCCCACTCGCAGGACCCCCACACCTCCACACCACCCCCCAACTTCAGCCGCTCTCACCGCGGCGTCTTCCCGCGCCGGCGCTGCCGTCCCGCGCGACGCCTCTTCCGCTCTCTTCTCCGACGGCTTCTGCCAGGGCAGGAGGAGGCAGGTGGGCCCGAGAAACACCAGCTCCTCCCTACCAAGGCAACCCGGACCCCACGCCCCCGGAGGCACATCTCCAAGACCCTCCCCGCCCACCCACAGGCCCCCCCACTTCCCCCACAAAAACTCTCCAAGCTTCACTTGGACTCACCACGGCGACGCACGGCGCAGTCCCACCCGCTGCGGGGAGCCGGGCCCTCTGGGCAAAGGCAGCTGGGCACGCGAAGCAGCGGCCAAAGAGGCTGCCGCCCTGCTTACAGGGGGCTCCGGCCGCTGCCTGGACCACAAAGGGCCTGGGACACCAGGGCACTGACCCCGACTTACAGGGGGGCCCGGGGCCCAAAGGCCTACGGAGGCTCCTTCTCTCCGCTTCGGGGGGCACCTGACCCGCTCCCCGCTAACGGGGCGGTCGCCCCGCACAGGCTGCCAGCTGAGGGAGCGCAAAGGCTCCCAGACCCGGACCCTGCTTACAGGCGGGTCCACACCCAGGGAGCCACGGAGCTCGGCCTTCCCCCCGCGGCATCAAGTACCTGGCTCAAGGGCCAGGCACTGGGGCTCGTGGCCTAAGGCCCTGAGCTGGGCCCCGAGGGCAGGGAGGGCACACGCCCAGCCCCACGCCCGTGAGAGGCCGGGGGACCCCGCGGGACACCCGCCTGATTACAGGGGGGTCCCTCCAACCGCCCGCCGAGCAGGGGGGACGCACAAAGCCCCACTTAGGGGGCCGCCCCCCCCGAGGCTCGGCACTCCCAGCAACGGCCTCGCGGCCTAAGGCCGGCAGGGACAGGGCCCCAGCCCCGAGGACGGGGGGGGGCCCACGCTGGCACATCGCCAGCAGGACCGGCGGCCCCCGCGGCGCCACTAACGGGCTTCGCTCCGTCCTCGGGAACAGGGGGCGAGCCCGAGGCTCTCCTCTCCTGCTCGGCAGCGGGGCTGACTCCCCACGGGTTGGCACACAGAGCCCCTCTTTCCCTCCTGGGAAGTCTAAGCTACGCTGCCTACATCTCTACGGGGGCTACAGGAGGGACCAGCTCGCTCGCTCGCTCACTCACACCGACGGGACAAGGACACAAAGGGGGAACGTCCCAGAAGAGGGAGCAAGCTCTGTGCGCCAAGCCGTGGGGAGCCGGCCCTGCCGCCGAGCAGGGGAGGAGAGCCTCGGGCTCGCCCCCTGTTCCCGAGGACGGAGAGAAGCCCGTTAGTGGCCCCGGGCTGCGCGCGGGCCAGAAGGGCCTCGGCGTGCTGAGGGGCAAGGGACACAGGCCGTGACACACCCCGACTACGGGGGGTCACTCTGGCCAGGGGCCGCCAGCAGGCACCAAAGGTGCCAAGGGAAAAAGCCCTGCCCCGCTTACGGGGCGGGCGGGCCGGGGGTCGGGAGAGCTCCGTGTCCCCCCTCGGGCGCGGAGGCGGGCACTCTCGCCCTCCTTACAGGGCGGTTGCCCCTCTCTCCGGGCAGCCACAGGAGCGCGATGGCAAAAGGCCAACGCCAAGCAAAGCAAAGGACCCAGCCCTGCTTACAGGGAGGTCCGCCCAGCGCCAAGCCGGCCGGCGCAGCCGGAAGCTGCCCGCCGGACTCTTTGGGATCCCTGCCCCGGGGATGCCAAGGGAGGGGCCTTTGCCCAGAGGGCCTTTCTCCCGCCCCCTCTTGAGCGCGAAGCCGACGCTCTTCTTCCTCGCTCTTGCCTCGCCGTCCCGCTCCACGGCTCTGCTTTCTTCTCGGAGGGCTCCTGCCAAGGCAGGAGGACGCAGCTCGGACTCAGAAGCTCCGAGTCCTTGCACCGAAGGAAAGCAGGACCCAGGGGCAGCTGCCCCAGCCACCACCCGCCCGCCCACTCGCAGGACCCCCACACCTCCACACCACCCCCCAACTTCAGCCGCTCTCACCGCGGCGTCTTCCCGCGCCGGCGCTGCCGTCCCGCGCGACGCCTCTTCCGCTCTCTTCTCCGACGGCTTCTGCCAGGGCGGGAGGAGGCAGGTGGGCCCGAGAAACACCAGCTCCTCCCTACCAAGGCAACCCGGACCCCACGCCCCCGGAGGCACATCTCCAAGACCCTCCCCGCCCACCCACAGGCCCCCCCACTTCCCCCCACAAAACTCTCCAAGCTTCACTTGGACTCACCACGGCGACGCACGGCGCAGTCCCACCCGCTGCGGGGAGCCGGGCCCTCTGGGCAAAGGCAGCTGGGCACGCGAAGCAGCGGCCAAAGAGGCTGCCGCCCTGCTTACAGGGGGCTCCGGCCGCTGCCTGGACCACAAAGGGCCTGGGACACCAGGGCACTGACCCCGACTTACAGGGGGGCCCTGGGCCCAAAGGCCTACGGAGGCTCCTTCTCTCCGCTTCGGGGGGCACCTGACCCGCTCCCCGCTAACGGGGCGGTCGCCCCGCACAGGCTGCCAGCTGAGGGAGCGCAAAGGCTCCCAGACCCGGACCCTGCTTACAGGCGGGTCCACACCCAGGGAGCCACGGAGCTCGGCCTTCCCCCGCGGCATCAAGTACCTGGCTCAAGGGCCAGGCACTGGGGCTCGTGGCCTAAGGCCCTGAGCTGGGCCCCGAGGGCAGGGAGGGCACACGCCCAGCCCCACGCCCGTGAGAGGCCGGGGGACCCCGCGGGACACCCGCCTGATTACAGGGGGTCCCTCCAACCGCCCGCCGAGCAGGGGGGGACGCACAAAGCCCCACTTAGGGGGCCGCCCCCCCCGAGGCCCGGCACTCCCAGCAACGGCCTCGCGGCCTAAGGCCGGCAGGGACAGGGCCCCAGCCCCGAGGACGGGGGGGGGCCCACGCTGGCACATCGCCAGCAGGACCGGCGGCCCCGCGGCGCCACTAACGGGCTTCGCTCCGTCCTCGGGAACAGGGGGCGAGCCCGAGGCTCTCCTCTCCTGCTCGGCAGCGGGGCTGACTCCCCACGGGTTGGCACACAGAGCCCCTCTTTCCCTCCTGGGAAGTCTAAGCTACGCTGCCTACATCTCTACGGGGGCTACAGGAGGGACCAGCTCGCTCGCTCGCTCACTCACACCGACGGGACAAGGACACAAAGGGGGAACGTCCCAGAAGAGGGAGCAAGCTCTGTGCGCCAAGCCGTGGGGAGCCGGCCCTGCCGCCGAGCAGGGGAGGAGAGCCTCGGGCTCGCCCCCTGTTCCCGAGGACGGAGAGAAGCCCGTTAGTGGCCCCGGGCTGCGCGCGGGCCAGAAGGGCCTCGGCGTGCTGAGGGGCAAGGGACACAGGCCGTGACACACCCCGACTACGGGGGGTCACTCTGGCCAGGGGCCGCCAGCAGGCACCAAAGGTGCCAAGGGAAAAAGCCCTGCCCCGCTTACGGGGCGGGCGGGCCGGGGGTCGGGAGAGCTCCGTGTCCCCCCTCGGGCGCGGAGGCGGGCACTCTCGCCCTCCTTACAGGGCGGTTGCCCCTCTCTCCGGGCAGCCACAGGAGCGCGATGGCAAAAGGCCAACGCCAAGCAAAGCAAAGGACCCAGCCCTGCTTACAGGGAGGTCCGCCCAGCGCCAAGCCGGCCGGCGCAGCCGGAAGCTGCCCGCCGGACTCTTTGGGATCCCTGCCCCGGGGATGCCAAGGGAGGGGCCTTTGCCCAGAGGGCCTTTCTCCCGCCCCCTCTTGAGCGCGAAGCCGACGCTCTTCTTCCTCGCTCTTGCCTCGCCGTCCCGCTCCACGGCTCTGCTTTCTTCTCGGAGGGCTCCTGCCAAGGCAGGAGGACGCAGCTCGGACTCAGAAGCTCCGAGTCCTTGCACCGAAGGAAAGCAGGACCCAGGGGCAGCTGCCCCAGCCACCACCCGCCCGCCCACTCGCAGGACCCCCACACCTCCACACCACCCCCCAACTTCAGCCGCTCTCACCGCGGCGTCTTCCCGCGCCGGCGCTGCCGTCCCGCGCGACGCCTCTTCCGCTCTCTTCTCCGACGGCTTCTGCCAGGGCGGGAGGAGGCAGGTGGGCCCGAGAAACACCAGCTCCTCCCTACCAAGGCAACCCGGACCCCACGCCCCCGGAGGCACATCTCCAAGACCCTCCCCGCCCACCCACAGGCCCCCCCACTTCCCCCCACAAAACTCTCCAAGCTTCACTTGGACTCACCACGGCGACGCACGGCGCAGTCCCACCCGCTGCGGGGAGCCGGGCCCTCTGGGCAAAGGCAGCTGGGCACGCGAAGCAGCGGCCAAAGAGGCTGCCGCCCTGCTTACAGGGGGCTCCGGCCGCTGCCTGGACCACAAAGGGCCTGGGACACCAGGGCACTGACCCCGACTTACAGGGGGGCCCTGGGCCCAAAGGCCTACGGAGGCTCCTTCTCTCCGCTTCGGGGGGCACCTGACCCGCTCCCCGCTAACGGGGCGGTCGCCCCGCACAGGCTGCCAGCTGAGGGAGCGCAAAGGCTCCCAGACCCGGACCCTGCTTACAGGCGGGTCCACACCCAGGGAGCCACGGAGCTCGGCCTTCCCCCGCGGCATCAAGTACCTGGCTCAAGGGCCAGGCACTGGGGCTCGTGGCCTAAGGCCCTGAGCTGGGCCCCGAGGGCAGGGAGGGCACACGCCCAGCCCCACGCCCGTGAGAGGCCGGGGGACCCCGCGGGACACCCGCCTGATTACAGGGGGTCCCTCCAACCGCCCGCCGAGCAGGGGGGACGCACAAAGCCCCACTTAGGGGGCCGCCCCCCCCGAGGCTCGGCACTCCCAGCAACGGCCTCGCGGCCTAAGGCCGGCAGGGACAGGGCCCCAGCCCCGAGGACGGGGGGGGGGCCCACGCTGGCACATCGCCAGCAGGACCGGCGGCCCCGCGGCGCCACTAACGGGCTTCGCTCCGTCCTCGGGAACAGGGGGCGAGCCCGAGGCTCTCCTCTCCTGCTCGGCAGCGGGGCTGACTCCCCACGGGTTGGCACACAGAGCCCCTCTTTCCCTCCTGGGAAGTCTAAGCTACGCTGCCTACATCTCTACGGGGGCTACAGGAGGGACCAGCTCGCTCGCTCGCTCACTCACACCGACGGGACAAGGACACAAAGGGGGAACGTCCCAGAAGAGGGAGCAAGCTCTGTGCGCCAAGCCGTGGGGAGCCGGCCCTGCCGCCGAGCAGGGGAGGAGAGCCTCGGGCTCGCCCCCTGTTCCCGAGGACGGAGAGAAGCCCGTTAGTGGCCCCGGGCTGCGCGCGGGCCAGAAGGGCCTCGGCGTGCTGAGGGGCAAGGGACACAGGCCGTGACACACCCCGACTACGGGGGGTCACTCTGGCCAGGGGCCGCCAGCAGGCACCAAAGGTGCCAAGGGAAAAAGCCCTGCCCCGCTTACGGGGCGAGCGGGCCGGGGGTCGGGAGAGCTCCGTGTCCCCCCTCGGGCGCGGAGGCGGGCACTCTCGCCCTCCTTACAGGGCGGTTGCCCCTCTCTCCGGGCAGCCACAGGAGCGCGATGGCAAAAGGCCAACGCCAAGCAAAGCAAAGGACCCAGCCCTGCTTACAGGGAGGTCCGCCCAGCGCCAAGCCGGCCGGCGCAGCCGGAAGCTGCCCGCCGGACTCTTTGGGATCCCTGCCCCGGGGATGCCAAGGGAGGGGCCTTTGCCCAGAGGGCCTTTCTCCCGCCCCCTCTTGAGCGCGAAGCCGACGCTCTTCTTCCTCGCTCTTGCCTCGCCGTCCCGCTCCACGGCTCTGCTTTCTTCTCGGAGGGCTCCTGCCAAGGCAGGAGGACGCAGCTCGGACTCAGAAGCTCCGAGTCCTTGCACCGAAGGAAAGCAGGACCCAGGGGCAGCTGCCCCAGCCACCACCCGCCCGCCCACTCGCAGGACCCCCACACCTCCACACCACCCCCCAACTTCAGCCGCTCTCACCGCGGCGTCTTCCCGCGCCGGCGCTGCCGTCCCGCGCGACGCCTCTTCCGCTCTCTTCTCCGACGGCTTCTGCCAGGGCGGGAGGAGGCAGGTGGGCCCGAGAAACACCAGCTCCTCCCTACCAAGGCAACCCGGACCCCACGCCCCCGGAGGCACATCTCCAAGACCCTCCCCGCCCACCCACAGGCCCCCCCACTTCCCCCCACAAAACTCTCCAAGCTTCACTTGGACTCACCACGGCGACGCACGGCGCAGTCCCACCCGCTGCGGGGAGCCGGGCCCTCTGGGCAAAGGCAGCTGGGCACGCGAAGCAGCGGCCAAAGAGGCTGCCGCCCTGCTTACAGGGGGCTCCGGCCGCTGCCTGGACCACAAAGGGCCTGGGACACCAGGGCACTGACCCCGACTTACAGGGGGGCCCTGGGCCCAAAGGCCTACGGAGGCTCCTTCTCTCCGCTTCGGGGGGCACCTGACCCGCTCCCCGCTAACGGGGCGGTCGCCCCGCACAGGCTGCCAGCTGAGGGAGCGCAAAGGCTCCCAGACCCGGACCCTGCTTACAGGCGGGTCCACACCCAGGGAGCCACGGAGCTCGGCCTTCCCCCGCGGCATCAAGTACCTGGCTCAAGGGCCAGGCACTGGGGCTCGTGGCCTAAGGCCCTGAGCTGGGCCCCGAGGGCAGGGAGGGCACACGCCCAGCCCCACGCCCGTGAGAGGCCGGGGGACCCCGCGGGACACCCGCCTGATTACAGGGGGTCCCTCCAACCGCCCGCCGAGCAGGGGGGACGCACAAAGCCCCACTTAGGGGGCCGCCCCCCCCGAGGCTCGGCACTCCCAGCAACGGCCTCGCGGCCTAAGGCCGGCAGGGACAGGGCCCCAGCCCCGAGGACGGGGGGGGGCCCACGCTGGCACATCGCCAGCAGGACCGGCGGCCCCGCGGCGCCACTAACGGGCTTCGCTCCGTCCTCGGGAACAGGGGGCGAGCCCGAGGCTCTCCTCTCCTGCTCGGCAGCGGGGCTGACTCCCCACGGGTTGGCACACAGAGCCCCTCTTTCCCTCCTGGGAAGTCTAAGCTACGCTGCCTACATCTCTACGGGGGCTACAGGAGGGACCAGCTCGCTCGCTCGCTCACTCACACCGACGGGACAAGGACACAAAGGGGGAACGTCCCAGAAGAGGGAGCAAGCTCTGTGCGCCAAGCCGTGGGGAGCCGGCCCTGCCGCCGAGCAGGGGAGGAGAGCCTCGGGCTCGCCCCCTGTTCCCGAGGACGGAGAGAAGCCCGTTAGTGGCCCCGGGCTGCGCGCGGGCCAGAAGGGCCTCGGCGTGCTGAGGGGCAAGGGACACAGGCCGTGACACACCCCGACTACGGGGGGTCACTCTGGCCAGGGGCCGCCAGCAGGCACCAAAGGTGCCAAGGGAAAAAGCCCTGCCCCGCTTACGGGGCGAGCGGGCCGGGGGTCGGGAGAGCTCCGTGTCCCCCCTCGGGCGCGGAGGCGGGCACTCTCGCCCTCCTTACAGGGCGGTTGCCCCTCTCTCCGGGCAGCCACAGGAGCGCGATGGCAAAAGGCCAACGCCAAGCAAAGCAAAGGACCCAGCCCTGCTTACAGGGAGGTCCGCCCAGCGCCAAGCCGGCCGGCGCAGCCGGAAGCTGCCCGCCGGACTCTTTGGGATCCCTGCCCCGGGGATGCCAAGGGAGGGGCCTTTGCCCAGAGGGCCTTTCTCCCGCCCCCTCTTGAGCGCGAAGCCGACGCTCTTCTTCCTCGCTCTTGCCTCGCCGTCCCGCTCCACGGCTCTGCTTTCTTCTCGGAGGGCTCCTGCCAAGGCAGGAGGACGCAGCTCGGACTCAGAAGCTCCGAGTCCTTGCACCGAAGGAAAGCAGGACCCAGGGGCAGCTGCCCCAGCCACCACCCGCCCGCCCACTCGCAGGACCCCCACACCTCCACACCACCCCCCAACTTCAGCCGCTCTCACCGCGGCGTCTTCCCGCGCCGGCGCTGCCGTCCCGCGCGACGCCTCTTCCGCTCTCTTCTCCGACGGCTTCTGCCAGGGCGGGAGGAGGCAGGTGGGCCCGAGAAACACCAGCTCCTCCCTACCAAGGCAACCCGGACCCCACGCCCCCGGAGGCACATCTCCAAGACCCTCCCCGCCCACCCACAGGCCCCCCCACTTCCCCCCACAAAACTCTCCAAGCTTCACTTGGACTCACCACGGCGACGCACGGCGCAGTCCCACCCGCTGCGGGGAGCCGGGCCCTCTGGGCAAAGGCAGCTGGGCACGCGAAGCAGCGGCCAAAGAGGCTGCCGCCCTGCTTACAGGGGGCTCCGGCCGCTGCCTGGACCACAAAGGGCCTGGGACACCAGGGCACTGACCCCGACTTACAGGGGGGCCCTGGGCCCAAAGGCCTACGGAGGCTCCTTCTCTCCGCTTCGGGGGGCACCTGACCCGCTCCCCGCTAACGGGGCGGTCGCCCCGCACAGGCTGCCAGCTGAGGGAGCGCAAAGGCTCCCAGACCCGGACCCTGCTTACAGGCGGGTCCACACCCAGGGAGCCACGGAGCTCGGCCTTCCCCCGCGGCATCAAGTACCTGGCTCAAGGGCCAGGCACTGGGGCTCGTGGCCTAAGGCCCTGAGCTGGGCCCCGAGGGCAGGGAGGGCACACGCCCAGCCCCACGCCCGTGAGAGGCCGGGGGACCCCGCGGGACACCCGCCTGATTACAGGGGGTCCCTCCAACCGCCCGCCGAGCAGGGGGGACGCACAAAGCCCCACTTAGGGGGCCGCCCCCCCCGAGGCCCGGCACTCCCAGCAACGGCCTCGCGGCCTAAGGCCGGCAGGGACAGGGCCCCAGCCCCGAGGACGGGGGGGGGCCCACGCTGGCACATCGCCAGCAGGACCGGCGGCCCCGCGGCGCCACTAACGGGCTTCGCTCCGTCCTCGGGAACAGGGGGCGAGCCCGAGGCTCTCCTCTCCTGCTCGGCAGCGGGGCTGACTCCCCACGGGTTGGCACACAGAGCCCCTCTTTCCCTCCTGGGAAGTCTAAGCTACGCTGCCTACATCTCTACGGGGGCTACAGGAGGGACCAGCTCGCTCGCTCGCTCACTCACACCGACGGGACAAGGACACAAAGGGGGAACGTCCCAGAAGAGGGAGCAAGCTCTGTGCGCCAAGCCGTGGGGAGCCGGCCCTGCCGCCGAGCAGGGGAGGAGAGCCTCGGGCTCGCCCCCTGTTCCCGAGGACGGAGAGAAGCCCGTTAGTGGCCCCGGGCTGCGCGCGGGCCAGAAGGGCCTCGGCGTGCTGAGGGGCAAGGGACACAGGCCGTGACACACCCCGACTACGGGGGGTCACTCTGGCCAGGGGCCGCCAGCAGGCACCAAAGGTGCCAAGGGAAAAAGCCCTGCCCCGCTTACGGGGCGGGCGGGCCGGGGGTCGGGAGAGCTCCGTGTCCCCCCTCGGGCGCGGAGGCGGGCACTCTCGCCCTCCTTACAGGGCGGTTGCCCCTCTCTCCGGGCAGCCACAGGAGCGCGATGGCAAAAGGCCAACGCCAAGCAAAGCAAAGGACCCAGCCCTGCTTACAGGGAGGTCCGCCCAGCGCCAAGCCGGCTGGCGCAGCCGGAAGCTGCCCGCCGGACTCTTTGGGATCCCTGCCCCGGGGATGCCAAGGGAGGGGCCTTTGCCCAGAGGGCCTTTCTCCCGCCCCCTCTTGAGCGCGAAGCCGACGCTCTTCTTCCTCGCTCTTGCCTCGCCGTCCCGCTCCACGGCTCTGCTTTCTTCTCGGAGGGCTCCTGCCAAGGCAGGAGGACGCAGCTCGGACTCAGAAGCTCCGAGTCCTTGCACCGAAGGAAAGCAGGACCCAGGGGCAGCTGCCCCAGCCACCACCCGCCCGCCCACTCGCAGGACCCCCACACCTCCACACCACCCCCCAACTTCAGCCGCTCTCACCGCGGCGTCTTCCCGCGCCGGCGCTGCCGTCCCGCGCGACACCTCTTCCGCTCTCTTCTCCGACGGCTTCTGCCAGGGCGGGAGGAGGCAGGTGGGCCCGAGAAACACCAGCTCCTCCCTACCAAGGCAACCCGGACCCCACGCCCCCGGAGGCACATCTCCAAGACCCTCCCCGCCCACCCACAGGCCCCCCCACTTCCCCCCACAAAACTCTCCAAGCTTCACTTGGACTCACCACGGCGACGCACGGCGCAGTCCCACCCGCTGCGGGGAGCCGGGCCCTCTGGGCAAAGGCAGCTGGGCACGCGAAGCAGCGGCCAAAGAGGCTGCCGCCCTGCTTACAGGGGGCTCCGGCCGCTGCCTGGACCACAAAGGGCCTGGGACACCAGGGCACTGACCCCGACTTACAGGGGGGCCCTGGGCCCAAAGGCCTACGGAGGCTCCTTCTCTCCGCTTCGGGGGGCACCTGACCCGCTCCCCGCTAACGGGGCGGTCGCCCCGCACAGGCTGCCAGCTGAGGGAGCGCAAAGGCTCCCAGACCCGGACCCTGCTTACAGGCGGGTCCACACCCAGGGAGCCACGGAGCTCGGCCTTCCCCCGCGGCATCAAGTACCTGGCTCAAGGGCCAGGCACTGGGGCTCGTGGCCTAAGGCCCTGAGCTGGGCCCTGAGGGCAGGGAGGGCACACGCCCAGCCCCACGCCCGTGAGAGGCCGGGGGACCCCGCGGGACACCCGCCTGATTACAGGGGATCCCTCCAACCGCCCGCCGAGCAGGGGGGACGCACAAAGCCCCACTTAGGGGGCCGCCCCCCCCGAGGCCCGGCACTCCCAGCAACGGCCTCGCGGCCTAAGGCCGGCAGGGACAGGGCCCCAGCCCCGAGGACGGGGGGGGGGCCCACGCTGGCACATCGCCAGCAGGACCGGCGGCCCCGCGGCGCCACTAACGGGCTTCGCTCCGTCCTCGGGAACAGGGGGCGAGCCCGAGGCTCTCCTCTCCTGCTCGGCAGCGGGGCTGACTCCCCACGGGTTGGCACACAGAGCCCCTCTTTCCCTCCTGGGAAGTCTAAGCTACGCTGCCTACATCTCTACGGGGGCTACAGGAGGGACCAGCTCGCTCGCTCGCTCACTCACACCGACGGGACAAGGACACAAAGGGGGAACGTCCCAGAAGAGGGAGCAAGCTCTGTGCGCCAAGCCGTGGGGAGCCGGCCCTGCCGCCGAGCAGGGGAGGAGAGCCTCGGGCTCGCCCCCTGTTCCCGAGGACGGAGAGAAGCCCGTTAGTGGCCCCGGGCTGCGCGCGGGCCAGAAGGGCCTCGGCGTGCTGAGGGGCAAGGGACACAGGCCGTGACACACCCCGACTACGGGGGGTCACTCTGGCCAGGGGCCGCCAGCAGGCACCAAAGGTGCCAAGGGAAAAAGCCCTGCCCCGCTTACGGGGCGGGCGGGCCGGGGGTCGGGAGAGCTCCGTGTCCCCCCTCGGGCGCGGAGGCGGGCACTCTCGCCCTCCTTACAGGGCGGTTGCCCCTCTCTCCGGGCAGCCACAGGAGCGCGATGGCAAAAGGCCAACGCCAAGCAAAGCAAAGGACCCAGCCCTGCTTACAGGGAGGTCCGCCCAGCGCCAAGCCGGCCGGCGCAGCCGGAAGCTGCCCGCCGGACTCTTTGGGATCCCTGCCCCGGGGATGCCAAGGGAGGGGCCTTTGCCCAGAGGGCCTTTCTCCCGCCCCCTCTTGAGCGCGAAGCCGACGCTCTTCTTCCTCGCTCTTGCCTCGCCGTCCCGCTCCACGGCTCTGCTTTCTTCTCGGAGGGCTCCTGCCAAGGCAGGAGGACGCAGCTCGGACTCAGAAGCTCCGAGTCCTTGCACCGAAGGAAAGCAGGACCCAGGGGCAGCTGCCCCAGCCACCACCCGCCCGCCCACTCGCAGGACCCCCACACCTCCACACCACCCCCCAACTTCAGCCGCTCTCACCGCGGCGTCTTCCCGCGCCGGCGCTGCCGTCCCGCGCGACGCCTCTTCCGCTCTCTTCTCCGACGGCTTCTGCCAGGGCGGGAGGAGGCAGGTGGGCCCGAGAAACACCAGCTCCTCCCTACCAAGGCAACCCGGACCCCACGCCCCCGGAGGCACATCTCCAAGACCCTCCCCGCCCACCCACAGGCCCCCCCACTTCCCCCCACAAAACTCTCCAAGCTTCACTTGGACTCACCACGGCGACGCACGGCGCAGTCCCACCCGCTGCGGGGAGCCGGGCCCTCTGGGCAAAGGCAGCTGGGCACGCGAAGCAGCGGCCAAAGAGGCTGCCGCCCTGCTTACAGGGGGCTCCGGCCGCTGCCTGGACCACAAAGGGCCTGGGACACCAGGGCACTGACCCCGACTTACAGGGGGGCCCTGGGCCCAAAGGCCTACGGAGGCTCCTTCTCTCCGCTTCGGGGGGCACCTGACCCGCTCCCCGCTAACGGGGCGGTCGCCCCGCACAGGCTGCCAGCTGAGGGAGCGCAAAGGCTCCCAGACCCGGACCCTGCTTACAGGCGGGTCCACACCCAGGGAGCCACGGAGCTCGGCCTTCCCCCGCGGCATCAAGTACCTGGCTCAAGGGCCAGGCACTGGGGCTCGTGGCCTAAGGCCCTGAGCTGGGCCCCGAGGGCAGGGAGGGCACACGCCCAGCCCCACGCCCGTGAGAGGCCGGGGGACCCCGCGGGACACCCGCCTGATTACAGGGGGTCCCTCCAACCGCCCGCCGAGCAGGGGGGACGCACAAAGCCCCACTTAGGGGGCCGCCCCCCCCGAGGCCCGGCACTCCCAGCAACGGCCTCGCGGCCTAAGGCCGGCAGGGACAGGGCCCCAGCCCCGAGGACGGGGGGGGGGCCCACGCTGGCACATCGCCAGCAGGACCGGCGGCCCCGCGGCGCCACTAACGGGCTTCGCTCCGTCCTCGGGAACAGGGGGCGAGCCCGAGGCTCTCCTCTCCTGCTCGGCAGCGGGGCTGACTCCCCACGGGTTGGCACACAGAGCCCCTCTTTCCCTCCTGGGAAGTCTAAGCTACGCTGCCTACATCTCTACGGGGGCTACAGGAGGGACCAGCTCGCTCGCTCGCTCACTCACACCGACGGGACAAGGACACAAAGGGGGAACGTCCCAGAAGAGGGAGCAAGCTCTGTGCGCCAAGCCGTGGGGAGCCGGCCCTGCCGCCGAGCAGGGGAGGAGAGCCTCGGGCTCGCCCCCTGTTCCCGAGGACGGAGAGAAGCCCGTTAGTGGCCCCGGGCTGCGCGCGGGCCAGAAGGGCCTCGGCGTGCTGAGGGGCAAGGGACACAGGCCGTGACACACCCCGACTACGGGGGGTCACTCTGGCCAGGGGCCGCCAGCAGGCACCAAAGGTGCCAAGGGAAAAAGCCCTGCCCCGCTTACGGGGCGGGCGGGCTGGGGGTCGGGAGAGCTCCGTGTCCCCCCTCGGGCGCGGAGGCGGGCACTCTCGCCCTCCTTACAGGGCGGTTGCCCCTCTCTCCGGGCAGCCACAGGAGCGCGATGGCAAAAGGCCAACGCCAAGCAAAGCAAAGGACCCAGCCCTGCTTACAGGGAGGTCCGCCCAGCGCCAAGCCGGCCGGCGCAGCCGGAAGCTGCCCGCCGGACTCTTTGGGATCCCTGCCCCGGGGATGCCAAGGGAGGGGCCTTTGCCCAGAGGGCCTTTCTCCCGCCCCCTCTTGAGCGCGAAGCCGACGCTCTTCTTCCTCGCTCTTGCCTCGCCGTCCCGCTCCACGGCTCTGCTTTCTTCTCGGAGGGCTCCTGCCAAGGCAGGAGGACGCAGCTCGGACTCAGAAGCTCCGAGTCCTTGCACCGAAGGAAAGCAGGACCCAGGGGCAGCTGCCCCAGCCACCACCCGCCCGCCCACTCGCAGGACCCCCACACCTCCACACCACCCCCCAACTTCAGCCGCTCTCACCGCGGCGTCTTCCCGCGCCGGCGCTGCCGTCCCGCGCGACGCCTCTTCCGCTCTCTTCTCCGACGGCTTCTGCCAGGGCGGGAGGAGGCAGGTGGGCCCGAGAAACACCAGCTCCTCCCTACCAAGGCAACCCGGACCCCACGCCCCCGGAGGCACATCTCCAAGACCCTCCCCGCCCACCCACAGGCCCCCCCACTTCCCCCCACAAAACTCTCCAAGCTTCACTTGGACTCACCACGGCGACGCACGGCGCAGTCCCACCCGCTGCGGGGAGCCGGGCCCTCTGGGCAAAGGCAGCTGGGCACGCGAAGCAGCGGCCAAAGAGGCTGCCGCCCTGCTTACAGGGGGCTCCGGCCGCTGCCTGGACCACAAAGGGCCTGGGACACCAGGGCACTGACCCCGACTTACAGGGGGGCCCTGGGCCCAAAGGCCTACGGAGGCTCCTTCTCTCCGCTTCGGGGGGCACCTGACCCGCTCCCCGCTAACGGGGCGGTCGCCCCGCACAGGCTGCCAGCTGAGGGAGCGCAAAGGCTCCCAGACCCGGACCCTGCTTACAGGCGGGTCCACACCCAGGGAGCCACGGAGCTCGGCCTTCCCCCGCGGCATCAAGTACCTGGCTCAAGGGCCAGGCACTGGGGCTCGTGGCCTAAGGCCCTGAGCTGGGCCCCGAGGGCAGGGAGGGCACACGCCCAGCCCCACGCCCGTGAGAGGCCGGGGGACCCCGCGGGACACCCGCCTGATTACAGGGGGTCCCTCCAACCGCCCGCCGAGCAGGGGGGACGCACAAAGCCCCACTTAGGGGGCCGCCCCCCCCGAGGCTCGGCACTCCCAGCAACGGCCTCGCGGCCTAAGGCCGGCAGGGACAGGGCCCCAGCCCCGAGGACGGGGGGGGGCCCACGCTGGCACATCGCCAGCAGGACCGGCGGCCCCGCGGCGCCACTAACGGGCTTCGCTCCGTCCTCGGGAACAGGGGGCGAGCCCGAGGCTCTCCTCTCCTGCTCGGCAGCGGGGCTGACTCCCCACGGGTTGGCACACAGAGCCCCTCTTTCCCTCCTGGGAAGTCTAAGCTACGCTGCCTACATCTCTACGGGGGCTACAGGAGGGACCAGCTCGCTCGCTCGCTCACTCACACCGACGGGACAAGGACACAAAGGGGGAACGTCCCAGAAGAGGGAGCAAGCTCTGTGCGCCAAGCCGTGGGGAGCCGGCCCTGCCGCCGAGCAGGGGAGGAGAGCCTCGGGCTCGCCCCCTGTTCCCGAGGACGGAGAGAAGCCCGTTAGTGGCCCCGGGCTGCGCGCGGGCCAGAAGGGCCTCGGCGTGCTGAGGGGCAAGGGACACAGGCCGTGACACACCCCGACTACGGGGGGTCACTCTGGCCAGGGGCCGCCAGCAGGCACCAAAGGTGCCAAGGGAAAAAGCCCTGCCCCGCTTACGGGGCGGGCGGGCCGGGGGTCGGGAGAGCTCCGTGTCCCCCCTCGGGCGCGGAGGCGGGCACTCTCGCCCTCCTTACAGGGCGGTTGCCCCTCTCTCCGGGCAGCCACAGGAGCGCGATGGCAAAAGGCCAACGCCAAGCAAAGCAAAGGACCCAGCCCTGCTTACAGGGAGGTCCGCCCAGCGCCAAGCCGGCCGGCGCAGCCGGAAGCTGCCCGCCGGACTCTTTGGGATCCCTGCCCCGGGGATGCCAAGGGAGGGGCCTTTGCCCAGAGGGCCTTTCTCCCGCCCCCTCTTGAGCGCGAAGCCGACGCTCTTCTTCCTCGCTCTTGCCTCGCCGTCCCGCTCCACGGCTCTGCTTTCTTCTCGGAGGGCTCCTGCCAAGGCAGGAGGACGCAGCTCGGACTCAGAAGCTCCGAGTCCTTGCACCGAAGGAAAGCAGGACCCAGGGGCAGCTGCCCCAGCCACCACCCGCCCGCCCACTCGCAGGACCCCCACACCTCCACACCACCCCCCAACTTCAGCCGCTCTCACCGCGGCGTCTTCCCGCGCCGGCGCTGCCGTCCCGCGCGACGCCTCTTCCGCTCTCTTCTCCGACGGCTTCTGCCAGGGCGGGAGGAGGCAGGTGGGCCCGAGAAACACCAGCTCCTCCCTACCAAGGCAACCCGGACCCCACGCCCCCGGAGGCACATCTCCAAGACCCTCCCCGCCCACCCACAGGCCCCCCCACTTCCCCCCACAAAACTCTCCAAGCTTCACTTGGACTCACCACGGCGACGCACGGCGCAGTCCCACCCGCTGCGGGGAGCCGGGCCCTCTGGGCAAAGGCAGCTGGGCACGCGAAGCAGCGGCCAAAGAGGCTGCCGCCCTGCTTACAGGGGGCTCCGGCCGCTGCCTGGACCACAAAGGGCCTGGGACACCAGGGCACTGACCCCGACTTACAGGGGGGCCCTGGGCCCAAAGGCCTACGGAGGCTCCTTCTCTCCGCTTCGGGGGGCACCTGACCCGCTCCCCGCTAACGGGGCGGTCGCCCCGCACAGGCTGCCAGCTGAGGGAGCGCAAAGGCTCCCAGACCCGGACCCTGCTTACAGGCGGGTCCACACCCAGGGAGCCACGGAGCTCGGCCTTCCCCCGCGGCATCAAGTACCTGGCTCAAGGGCCAGGCACTGGGGCTCGTGGCCTAAGGCCCTGAGCTGGGCCCCGAGGGCAGGGAGGGCACACGCCCAGCCCCACGCCCGTGAGAGGCCGGGGGACCCCGCGGGACACCCGCCTGATTACAGGGGGTCCCTCCAACCGCCCGCCGAGCAGGGGGGACGCACAAAGCCCCACTTAGGGGGCCGCCCCCCCCGAGGCCCGGCACTCCCAGCAACGGCCTCGCGGCCTAAGGCCGGCAGGGACAGGGCCCCAGCCCCGAGGACGGGGGGGGGGCCCACGCTGGCACATCGCCAGCAGGACCGGCGGCCCCGCGGCGCCACTAACGGGCTTCGCTCCGTCCTCGGGAACAGGGGGCGAGCCCGAGGCTCTCCTCTCCTGCTCGGCAGCGGGGCTGACTCCCCACGGGTTGGCACACAGAGCCCCTCTTTCCCTCCTGGGAAGTCTAAGCTACGCTGCCTACATCTCTACGGGGGCTACAGGAGGGACCAGCTCGCTCGCTCGCTCACTCACACCGACGGGACAAGGACACAAAGGGGGAACGTCCCAGAAGAGGGAGCAAGCTCTGTGCGCCAAGCCGTGGGGAGCCGGCCCTGCCGCCGAGCAGGGGAGGAGAGCCTCGGGCTCGCCCCCTGTTCCCGAGGACGGAGAGAAGCCCGTTAGTGGCCCCGGGCTGCGCGCGGGCCAGAAGGGCCTCGGCGTGCTGAGGGGCAAGGGACACAGGCCGTGACACACCCCGACTACGGGGGGTCACTCTGGCCAGGGGCCGCCAGCAGGCACCAAAGGTGCCAAGGGAAAAAGCCCTGCCCCGCTTACGGGGCGGGCGGGCCGGGGGTCGGGAGAGCTCCGTGTCCCCCCTCGGGCGCGGAGGCGGGCACTCTCGCCCTCCTTACAGGGCGGTTGCCCCTCTCTCCGGGCAGCCACAGGAGCGCGATGGCAAAAGGCCAACGCCAAGCAAAGCAAAGGACCCAGCCCTGCTTACAGGGAGGTCCGCCCAGCGCCAAGCCGGCTGGCGCAGCCGGAAGCTGCCCGCCGGACTCTTTGGGATCCCTGCCCCGGGGATGCCAAGGGAGGGGCCTTTGCCCAGAGGGCCTTTCTCCCGCCCCCTCTTGAGCGCGAAGCCGACGCTCTTCTTCCTCGCTCTTGCCTCGCCGTCCCGCTCCACGGCTCTGCTTTCTTCTCGGAGGGCTCCTGCCAAGGCAGGAGGACGCAGCTCGGACTCAGAAGCTCCGAGTCCTTGCACCGAAGGAAAGCAGGACCCAGGGGCAGCTGCCCCAGCCACCACCCGCCCGCCCACTCGCAGGACCCCCACACCTCCACACCACCCCCCAACTTCAGCCGCTCTCACCGCGGCGTCTTCCCGCGCCGGCGCTGCCGTCCCGCGCGACACCTCTTCCGCTCTCTTCTCCGACGGCTTCTGCCAGGGCGGGAGGAGGCAGGTGGGCCCGAGAAACACCAGCTCCTCCCTACCAAGGCAACCCGGACCCCACGCCCCCGGAGGCACATCTCCAAGACCCTCCCCGCCCACCCACAGGCCCCCCCACTTCCCCCCACAAAACTCTCCAAGCTTCACTTGGACTCACCACGGCGACGCACGGCGCAGTCCCACCCGCTGCGGGGAGCCGGGCCCTCTGGGCAAAGGCAGCTGGGCACGCGAAGCAGCGGCCAAAGAGGCTGCCGCCCTGCTTACAGGGGGCTCCGGCCGCTGCCTGGACCACAAAGGGCCTGGGACACCAGGGCACTGACCCCGACTTACAGGGGGGCCCTGGGCCCAAAGGCCTACGGAGGCTCCTTCTCTCCGCTTCGGGGGGCACCTGACCCGCTCCCCGCTAACGGGGCGGTCGCCCCGCACAGGCTGCCAGCTGAGGGAGCGCAAAGGCTCCCAGACCCGGACCCTGCTTACAGGCGGGTCCACACCCAGGGAGCCACGGAGCTCGGCCTTCCCCCGCGGCATCAAGTACCTGGCTCAAGGGCCAGGCACTGGGGCTCGTGGCCTAAGGCCCTGAGCTGGGCCCTGAGGGCAGGGAGGGCACACGCCCAGCCCCACGCCCGTGAGAGGCCGGGGGACCCCGCGGGACACCCGCCTGATTACAGGGGATCCCTCCAACCGCCCGCCGAGCAGGGGGGACGCACAAAGCCCCACTTAGGGGGCCGCCCCCCCCGAGGCCCGGCACTCCCAGCAACGGCCTCGCGGCCTAAGGCCGGCAGGGACAGGGCCCCAGCCCCGAGGACGGGGGGGGGCCCACGCTGGCACATCGCCAGCAGGACCGGCGGCCCCGCGGCGCCACTAACGGGCTTCGCTCCGTCCTCGGGAACAGGGGGCGAGCCCGAGGCTCTCCTCTCCTGCTCGGCAGCGGGGCTGACTCCCCACGGGTTGGCACACAGAGCCCCTCTTTCCCTCCTGGGAAGTCTAAGCTACGCTGCCTACATCTCTACGGGGGCTACAGGAGGGACCAGCTCGCTCGCTCGCTCACTCACACCGACGGGACAAGGACACAAAGGGGGAACGTCCCAGAAGAGGGAGCAAGCTCTGTGCGCCAAGCCGTGGGGAGCCGGCCCTGCCGCCGAGCAGGGGAGGAGAGCCTCGGGCTCGCCCCCTGTTCCCGAGGACGGAGAGAAGCCCGTTAGTGGCCCCGGGCTGCGCGCGGGCCAGAAGGGCCTCGGCGTGCTGAGGGGCAAGGGACACAGGCCGTGACACACCCCGACTACGGGGGGTCACTCTGGCCAGGGGCCGCCAGCAGGCACCAAAGGTGCCAAGGGAAAAAGCCCTGCCCCGCTTACGGGGCGGGCGGGCCGGGGGTCGGGAGAGCTCCGTGTCCCCCCTCGGGCGCGGAGGCGGGCACTCTCGCCCTCCTTACAGGGCGGTTGCCCCTCTCTCCGGGCAGCCACAGGAGCGCGATGGCAAAAGGCCAACGCCAAGCAAAGCAAAGGACCCAGCCCTGCTTACAGGGAGGTCCGCCCAGCGCCAAGCCGGCCGGCGCAGCCGGAAGCTGCCCGCCGGACTCTTTGGGATCCCTGCCCCGGGGATGCCAAGGGAGGGGCCTTTGCCCAGAGGGCCTTTCTCCCGCCCCCTCTTGAGCGCGAAGCCGACGCTCTTCTTCCTCGCTCTTGCCTCGCCGTCCCGCTCCACGGCTCTGCTTTCTTCTCGGAGGGCTCCTGCCAAGGCAGGAGGACGCAGCTCGGACTCAGAAGCTCCGAGTCCTTGCACCGAAGGAAAGCAGGACCCAGGGGCAGCTGCCCCAGCCACCACCCGCCCGCCCACTCGCAGGACCCCCACACCTCCACACCACCCCCCAACTTCAGCCGCTCTCACCGCGGCGTCTTCCCGCGCCGGCGCTGCCGTCCCGCGCGACGCCTCTTCCGCTCTCTTCTCCGACGGCTTCTGCCAGGGCGGGAGGAGGCAGGTGGGCCCGAGAAACACCAGCTCCTCCCTACCAAGGCAACCCGGACCCCACGCCCCCGGAGGCACATCTCCAAGACCCTCCCCGCCCACCCACAGGCCCCCCCACTTCCCCCCACAAAACTCTCCAAGCTTCACTTGGACTCACCACGGCGACGCACGGCGCAGTCCCACCCGCTGCGGGGAGCCGGGCCCTCTGGGCAAAGGCAGCTGGGCACGCGAAGCAGCGGCCAAAGAGGCTGCCGCCCTGCTTACAGGGGGCTCCGGCCGCTGCCTGGACCACAAAGGGCCTGGGACACCAGGGCACTGACCCCGACTTACAGGGGGGCCCTGGGCCCAAAGGCCTACGGAGGCTCCTTCTCTCCGCTTCGGGGGGCACCTGACCCGCTCCCCGCTAACGGGGCGGTCGCCCCGCACAGGCTGCCAGCTGAGGGAGCGCAAAGGCTCCCAGACCCGGACCCTGCTTACAGGCGGGTCCACACCCAGGGAGCCACGGAGCTCGGCCTTCCCCCGCGGCATCAAGTACCTGGCTCAAGGGCCAGGCACTGGGGCTCGTGGCCTAAGGCCCTGAGCTGGGCCCCGAGGGCAGGGAGGGCACACGCCCAGCCCCACGCCCGTGAGAGGCCGGGGGACCCCGCGGGACACCCGCCTGATTACAGGGGGTCCCTCCAACCGCCCGCCGAGCAGGGGGGACGCACAAAGCCCCACTTAGGGGGCCGCCCCCCCCGAGGCCCGGCACTCCCAGCAACGGCCTCGCGGCCTAAGGCCGGCAGGGACAGGGCCCCAGCCCCGAGGACGGGGGGGGGGCCCACGCTGGCACATCGCCAGCAGGACCGGCGGCCCCGCGGCGCCACTAACGGGCTTCGCTCCGTCCTCGGGAACAGGGGGCGAGCCCGAGGCTCTCCTCTCCTGCTCGGCAGCGGGGCTGACTCCCCACGGGTTGGCACACAGAGCCCCTCTTTCCCTCCTGGGAAGTCTAAGCTACGCTGCCTACATCTCTACGGGGGCTACAGGAGGGACCAGCTCGCTCGCTCGCTCACTCACACCGACGGGACAAGGACACAAAGGGGGAACGTCCCAGAAGAGGGAGCAAGCTCTGTGCGCCAAGCCGTGGGGAGCCGGCCCTGCCGCCGAGCAGGGGAGGAGAGCCTCGGGCTCGCCCCCTGTTCCCGAGGACGGAGAGAAGCCCGTTAGTGGCCCCGGGCTGCGCGCGGGCCAGAAGGGCCTCGGCGTGCTGAGGGGCAAGGGACACAGGCCGTGACACACCCCGACTACGGGGGGTCACTCTGGCCAGGGGCCGCCAGCAGGCACCAAAGGTGCCAAGGGAAAAAGCCCTGCCCCGCTTACGGGGCGGGCGGGCCGGGGGTCGGGAGAGCTCCGTGTCCCCCCTCGGGCGCGGAGGCGGGCACTCTCGCCCTCCTTACAGGGCGGTTGCCCCTCTCTCCGGGCAGCCACAGGAGCGCGATGGCAAAAGGCCAACGCCAAGCAAAGCAAAGGACCCAGCCCTGCTTACAGGGAGGTCCGCCCAGCGCCAAGCCGGCCGGCGCAGCCGGAAGCTGCCCGCCGGACTCTTTGGGATCCCTGCCCCGGGGATGCCAAGGGAGGGGCCTTTGCCCAGAGGGCCTTTCTCCCGCCCCCTCTTGAGCGCGAAGCCGACGCTCTTCTTCCTCGCTCTTGCCTCGCCGTCCCGCTCCACGGCTCTGCTTTCTTCTCGGAGGGCTCCTGCCAAGGCAGGAGGACGCAGCTCGGACTCAGAAGCTCCGAGTCCTTGCACCGAAGGAAAGCAGGACCCAGGGGCAGCTGCCCCAGCCACCACCCGCCCGCCCACTCGCAGGACCCCCACACCTCCACACCACCCCCCAACTTCAGCCGCTCTCACCGCGGCGTCTTCCCGCGCCGGCGCTGCCGTCCCGCGCGACGCCTCTTCCGCTCTCTTCTCCGACGGCTTCTGCCAGGGCGGGAGGAGGCAGGTGGGCCCGAGAAACACCAGCTCCTCCCTACCAAGGCAACCCGGACCCCACGCCCCCGGAGGCACATCTCCAAGACCCTCCCCGCCCACCCACAGGCCCCCCCACTTCCCCCCACAAAACTCTCCAAGCTTCACTTGGACTCACCACGGCGACGC
The DNA here is from genome assembly GCF_036250125.1 of Pseudopipra pipra. NCBI lineage: Eukaryota > Metazoa > Chordata > Aves > Passeriformes > Pipridae > Pseudopipra > Pseudopipra pipra. Next base: position 108,605 of record NC_087561.1, read on the forward strand.
ACGGCGCAGTCCCACCCGCTGCGGGGAGCCGGGCCCTCTGGGCAAAGGCAGCTGGGCACGCGAAGCAGCGGCCAAAGAGGCTGCCGCCCTGCTTACAGGGGGCTCCGGCCGCTGCCTGGACCACAAAGGGCCTGGGACACCAGGGCACTGACCCCGACTTACAGGGGGGCCCTGGGCCCAAAGGCCTACGGAGGCTCCTTCTCTCCGCTTCGGGGGGCACCTGACCCGCTCCCCGCTAACGGGGCGGTCGCCCCGCACAGGCTGCCAGCTGAGGGAGCGCAAAGGCTCCCAGACCCGGACCCTGCTTACAGGCGGGTCCACACCCAGGGAGCCACGGAGCTCGGCCTTCCCCCGCGGCATCAAGTACCTGGCTCAAGGGCCAGGCACTGGGGCTCGTGGCCTAAGGCCCTGAGCTGGGCCCCGAGGGCAGGGAGGGCACACGCCCAGCCCCACGCCCGTGAGAGGCCGGGGGACCCCGCGGGACACCCGCCTGATTACAGGGGGTCCCTCCAACCGCCCGCCGAGCAGGGGGGACGCACAAAGCCCCACTTAGGGGGCCGCCCCCCCCGAGGCCCGGCACTCCCAGCAACGGCCTCGCGGCCTAAGGCCGGCAGGGACAGGGCCCCAGCCCCGAGGACGGGGGGGGGCCCACGCTGGCACATCGCCAGCAGGACCGGCGGCCCCGCGGCGCCACTAACGGGCTTCGCTCCGTCCTCGGGAACAGGGGGCGAGCCCGAGGCTCTCCTCTCCTGCTCGGCAGCGGGGCTGACTCCCCACGGGTTGGCACACAGAGCCCCTCTTTCCCTCCTGGGAAGTCTAAGCTACGCTGCCTACATCTCTACGGGGGCTACAGGAGGGACCAGCTCGCTCGCTCGCTCACTCACACCGACGGGACAAGGACACAAAGGGGGAACGTCCCAGAAGAGGGAGCAAGCTCTGTGCGCCAAGCCGTGGGGAGCCGGCCCTGCCGCCGAGCAGGGGAGGAGAGCCTCGGGCTCGCCCCCTGTTCCCGAGGACGGAGAGAAGCCCGTTAGTGGCCCCGGGCTGCGCGCGGGCCAGAAGGGCCTCGGCGTGCTGAGGGGCAAGGGACACAGGCCGTGACACACCCCGACTACGGGGGGTCACTCTGGCCAGGGGCCGCCAGCAGGCACCAAAGGTGCCAAGGGAAAAAGCCCTGCCCCGCTTACGGGGCGGGCGGGCCGGGGGTCGGGAGAGCTCCGTGTCCCCCCTCGGGCGCGGAGGCGGGCACTCTCGCCCTCCTTACAGGGCGGTTGCCCCTCTCTCCGGGCAGCCACAGGAGCGCGATGGCAAAAGGCCAACGCCAAGCAAAGCAAAGGACCCAGCCCTGCTTACAGGGAGGTCCGCCCAGCGCCAAGCCGGCCGGCGCAGCCGGAAGCTGCCCGCCGGACTCTTTGGGATCCCTGCCCCGGGGATGCCAAGGGAGGGGCCTTTGCCCAGAGGGCCTTTCTCCCGCCCCCTCTTGAGCGCGAAGCCGACGCTCTTCTTCCTCGCTCTTGCCTCGCCGTCCCGCTCCACGGCTCTGCTTTCTTCTCGGAGGGCTCCTGCCAAGGCAGGAGGACGCAGCTCGGACTCAGAAGCTCCGAGTCCTTGCACCGAAGGAAAGCAGGACCCAGGGGCAGCTGCCCCAGCCACCACCCGCCCGCCCACTCGCAGGACCCCCACACCTCCACACCACCCCCCAACTTCAGCCGCTCTCACCGCGGCGTCTTCCCGCGCCGGCGCTGCCGTCCCGCGCGACGCCTCTTCCGCTCTCTTCTCCGACGGCTTCTGCCAGGGCGGGAGGAGGCAGGTGGGCCCGAGAAACACCAGCTCCTCCCTACCAAGGCAACCCGGACCCCACGCCCCCGGAGGCACATCTCCAAGACCCTCCCCGCCCACCCACAGGCCCCCCCACTTCCCCCCACAAAACTCTCCAAGCTTCACTTGGACTCACCACAGCGACGCACGGCGCAGTCCCACCCGCTGCGGGGAGCCGGGCCCTCTGGGCAAAGGCAGCTGGGCACGCGAAGCAGCGGCCAAAGAGGCTGCCGCCCTGCTTACAGGGGGCTCCGGCCGCTGCCTGGACCACAAAGGGCCTGGGACACCAGGGCACTGACCCCGACTTACAGGGGGGCCCTGGGCCCAAAGGCCTACGGAGGCTCCTTCTCTCCGCTTCGGGGGGCACCTGACCCGCTCCCCGCTAACGGGGCGGTCGCCCCGCACAGGCTGCCAGCTGAGGGAGCGCAAAGGCTCCCAGACCCGGACCCTGCTTACAGGCGGGTCCACACCCAGGGAGCCACGGAGCTCGGCCTTCCCCCGCGGCATCAAGTACCTGGCTCAAGGGCCAGGCACTGGGGCTCGTGGCCTAAGGCCCTGAGCTGGGCCCCGAGGGCAGGGAGGGCACACGCCCAGCCCCACGCCCGTGAGAGGCCGGGGGACCCCGCGGGACACCCGCCTGATTACAGGGGGTCCCTCCAACCGCCCGCCGAGCAGGGGGGACGCACAAAGCCCCACTTAGGGGGCCGCCCCCCCCGAGGCCCGGCACTCCCAGCAACGGCCTCGCGGCCTAAGGCCGGCAGGGACAGGGCCCCAGCCCCGAGGACGGGGGGGGGGCCCACGCTGGCACATCGCCAGCAGGACCGGCGGCCCCGCGGCGCCACTAACGGGCTTCGCTCCGTCCTCGGGAACAGGGGGCGAGCCCGAGGCTCTCCTCTCCTGCTCGGCAGCGGGGCTGACTCCCCACGGGTTGGCACACAGAGCCCCTCTTTCCCTCCTGGGAAGTCTAAGCTACGCTGCCTACATCTCTACGGGGGCTACAGGAGGGACCAGCTCGCTCGCTCGCTCACTCACACCGACGGGACAAGGACACAAAGGGGGAACGTCCCAGAAGAGGGAGCAAGCTCTGTGCGCCAAGCCGTGGGGAGCCGGCCCTGCCGCCGAGCAGGGGAGGAGAGCCTCGGGCTCGCCCCCTGTTCCCGAGGACGGAGAGAAGCCCGTTAGTGGCCCCGGGCTGCGCGCGGGCCAGAAGGGCCTCGGCGTGCTGAGGGGCAAGGGACACAGGCCGTGACACACCCCGACTACGGGGGGTCACTCTGGCCAGGGGCCGCCAGCAGGCACCAAAGGTGCCAAGGGAAAAAGCCCTGCCCCGCTTACGGGGCGGGCGGGCCGGGGGTCGGGAGAGCTCCGTGTCCCCCCTCGGGCGCGGAGGCGGGCACTCTCGCCCTCCTTACAGGGCGGTTGCCCCTCTCTCCGGGCAGCCACAGGAGCGCGATGGCAAAAGGCCAACGCCAAGCAAAGCAAAGGACCCAGCCCTGCTTACAGGGAGGTCCGCCCAGCGCCAAGCCGGCCGGCGCAGCCGGAAGCTGCCCGCCGGACTCTTTGGGATCCCTGCCCCGGGGATGCCAAGGGAGGGGCCTTTGCCCAGAGGGTCTCTGTTTTGCCCCCTCTTCAGCTTGACGCTGCTCCTCTTCTTGTTCGCTCTTGCCTCGAAGTTGCACTCCAGTCTCTTCTTTCTTCTCCGACAGCTTCTGCCAAGGCAGGAGGACACAGTTGAGCCTGAGAAACAGCAGCTCCTCCCCAAGAAGGGAAACATCCCTACACCCCCAGAGGGAGATCTCCAAGCCACTACCCACCCACCCACCCTCCCACAGGTCCCCCCACCTCCACAAATCCCTCCAAACTTCACTTGGGTTAGGGCACCAGCAGTAGCATCAGCTGCAGGGGCTGCGACGAGGGGGCAACGGATGGACTGCTGTTGCGGGGTCAGGGGGGTCCAGTAACTCTCTTTGGCCGCGCAGTTGCCATGAGACTTCTGCAGAACAATGGACACAGCCAGCTTACTCCTGTCATGAGGCGCAAGTTAAAGTGCCTCTTCCGTCACCACCAGTTCAACCAACAGCCAACAAATGCACAACAGTTAAAACACCACCGTGGCACTCCTACCAAGAAACCAACCCACAGCCCTTGCCAGCCTCAGAACAGCTTCTATGCCGAAGACGGCCTGATGGAAGAGGAAGATTAGAAATTGACACCCTAGAAATCTTAGCCGAGCTGTGGCAAACCGAACTCAGCAAGATGAGAGAACCAGATAGAAGACAAGCAGTTTTGGATCCTGCAGAAGAGGAAGAACAGCAAACATGGCTACAGCTACTACTTCAGCTCGAAGAAGAGAATACAGAGTGGGAAAGCACACAAAACACAAAACATATTCCTCGGCCCAAGCCGAGACCATCAGTGAAGTCAAAGCTACCAATGTTAAAATGGACAATATATATATTGGCTACGTTGCTAACAATAGCAGCTGCTGGTTTTATGCTGCGAGAATTTCAGCTGGAACAACACAATCCACCTACTGACACAACCAACAATCTAAGGGTAACATTGCAAAACACAGCAGACATACATCTATCAGCTACCATATTTAACTTACTAAGTCACAAAAGGACAACTTTACTAATTGACAAATTATCTACTATTATAAAAGGTTCTTTTGTGTTACAGGGGGGAAGAACAGAAATACTAGGAGGGACCCTAAATCGAGTATTTACTTCTCACTATTTTAAAATGCTGTTAGACAGTATGCCATACACAACATGGAAAGCCAAACCTAAACAAGTAGCAAAGAAACAACCAATTACAATTTCAACTGCAGAAACACATAACCCTTTACACACAGTCACTGCAAAAGCCTTGATAAAGCAAAACAAACAAATCCCTCATACAACACAAGCCCAAAGATGCCTCACAAGGCTGCAACATACAGCAATACACACCTCCAAATCCATTCAAAACACAAACGTGCATAAATTGGCCTATACTCAAATTAAACAATTAGAATGGGAGGCAAAGACAGAAGTATCAAACATTTTTAACAACAGAACAGATGTAACCTCACAATGGCTCTTAAAAAACATCCAAACCTGTTTAACAAGTTTTCTTAAACTAGCACCCCCAAAACAAAACAGAGACATCGTAACCAGCAATAGCCCAGACATTAACCCTGTTTTCATTGGACCCACTGAAATCACCCATTCTGTAGAACAGAGGCTGCCTCAGTCAAAGAGGAAGTCAATTAACAGTGGATTTTTCCCAAAGGCAGTTTCATTGCAGCTAAACCCACAAGTGGCCCAAGAAACAAATAGCCCTAAATCCATGATACAGTGGCCTTTCCTTAAAAAAGAGGTGATGCATTTCCACAACACTAGAAAACCATATAAACACAGCCTTGCTACGTACAAAAACCCTTGCACTAATCTATCAATCTCTCAAAGTAGAGAAAAATGGATTTTCATATTTTTTACCCCTGTCTCAGAGTGCAAAAAGATTAGAATTTTTGAAAACCAAGATTTTACAAATGACTTTTTTGAGTTAAAGAAAAGGATAAAAACCACTTCTTGCATAATTGCCTTTGCAAAACAAGAAATAATGTGTTGCCCCTCAAACATAACAATGGTTTACTGCTTAACAACTGGGTGGAATTAGATTTTGTCATCTTCTACCACTATTCCTGTTCCTATAAAAACTTTCCTACTAACTCTTTGGCTAAACAAACAAGTGACTTGCCTTTTGGTGAGGAAAACAACAAGCAAACCCCTCTCATCTCTCACTCAAAATCTCCTTTCTTACATAGTATGGGAAAAAGAAAGCAAAACATAGCGAACTAAAACTTTGTTAACTATTCACTCATAGCACTGCATTTTACATTTTCAAGAAAATATAAATTTTACTTCTAACATTTGTGGTTTTTTCTTTATTGTTTTCAAATCAGTTTTCTTAAAAGTACTGTAAATTGTTTTCTTAACAATAGAAATAAAGGGTAGAAAATAGTTTAAAAACATTTACACATGGAATAAAATTTAGCATCTCACCATTTTAAAGCCCAATATATTCATTAATTCATATTTTTTAAATATAAAACTGGCTGATACAAAACTTTCATTAGGTTTAGCAGTTTCATATTCTTCTAGCTATGCTAAAGAATGCAAGATAAACCTTTTATCAATCAGCAAACAAAATTGCTACACATATTATAAAAACTGGAGCAACATAAGCAATTTACTAGGGAGATAAATTTGAATTAAATAAATTTACCCACAGATTGTTTCAGCATAGATTGCATGCTGATTACCAATCAATTGCTGGACTCAAGATGAAAAAGAAGATTTGAAACCTTCTTAGTGTAAAGAGAGAGAAAAATTCTCTTTGTTGCCTACAAGCTCTTGCTATTGCCCTTCACTATGTAAATTGGTGTCATTTTAACCAAAAACATTTATTTCCACAAAACCAGAACACTACAGCTTTAAAATTTTTTTCCCTATTTTTTCATTAATTTCTCAGTAGCTTTATTTGAATTATTAAAAATAAAAGTTATTAGAAGTTATTAAATTCTCAAATACATCCACATACGTGCAATTATCATAACAATGTTATTCAAATAATAAGTATAGAATCTTAAACATCCCCATATTTGTTACATTCAAACATTCTCAAAACATTTTGCTATCACAGAACAACATACATAATGTCAACAAGAGTGCAAAATAGCTGCTTGTAAATTGCAATACCTGAGAGACTGAATTAAACCTGGTTACAGTTGCTCTAACTGATATTATTAAGAAATGGGGACTGTAAAACATTCCAAAAAAAAATTTAACAGGACCAACAATGGAATCTCCAATACAAAGAAAACTACACAACGAAAGATGTAGTAAGGAAATGGGACACTAAGACCATCTACATCTGGACAAACTAAAGAAGACAACGGAACAATAAGGTACAAACCGTGGACCGGGACTCTGTATAAGTTTTACAACTTACTCATATATGCAAGACATTTAAATTGTTTTGTAATTAACCTATGAATGGTTATAATTGATTCATGCTATGCTACTTTCACATCTCGAAGCCTCCTTCCTTCGAGATTTCACTAACCCTCATTTACCTAGAAAAATACACACCACATAATTCCTTGTTAATCACACAAAATCTAACTCTTACATAAGACACATCCATTCACACACATTCCAGATAGAATAATACAACACACTAGAAAAAGGCAAAAGATACTACCAAATACTAATTTGTTTTGCAATTTCAAACATTCCAAAAACCATAAACAGAAACAATGATCCTGTATGTTATTCAACAAAAGCTAAAACAGATCTCACAAATCAGAGGATATTCCATTCCACACCCACAGAACAATTGTAAAAAGAGCACACTGCACACTAAAAGAAATGCTTCAAAGGCAAAAAAGAGGGGAGTTGGTATATAGCCCCCAGGAACGCTTATGGAAAGCATCATATGTTCTAAATTTCTTAAACCGTGATGATACAAACCATAGCAGGTATGAATACCAACATAAAACTCAAATACTTTCATCTTCCAAAGCACCAGTTATGATTAAAAATCTAATATCTAGGCAATGGTCAGGACCAGTACATCTCAGAACTTGAGGGAGGATATATGCCTGTGTATCCAAGGGTACCAAATTACAAAGGATCTCTTCTAAATGTGTCAGGCCTTATATTAGCCCTCCCTCACAACTGAAACAATCATCAGAGAAAATGAGTGAAGAAATTGGATTTGAAGAAACATAACCAACAATAGTAAAAGGAACACACCACACATTGAGAAACATGCTGTAAAAACACAAAAAGGGGAGGGAAAGAGATATGGGTCTGGTCCCTATATGTGTAAATCTACATTAATACTTCTTCAAAACAGGAACAATCACAAAGAAGCAATAAATAAACAGAAGCAAAAGAAACACACAAACAGTAACCAATACAAACCCAAAACTCCATGATTCAAACACAATAAAGGGTTTAAGAATGCATGTGTTAGGAGAGAATGAAACAGTGGCCACCGGAATGTGAATGAGAAAGTTGAGTGGAGATATGTATGTGTGTGAATGCAAATACACTTTACAGCAAGATATCTTAAACACTCATTCAACAACACTACCTCAAACAACACTACTTCAAACACAACATCTACAACCCAACACATTTCCCTTTCAAATAAAGACGATGCCTTTACCCAATCACACAAAATTACCCTCAGATAAAAGATTCTACACATCTACAAACCCTGAGTAATTCAAGGTTGCTTGAATATTGCACGAACCAATAAAGTTGTAAACAGCTCAATAAAGGCCTTGTGATGATAGGTCCTGGTTTTTATAAACAGTTAAGATAAGATTGGTTACATTAAGGATGTTTAAAAAATGTATTGTTTTACAATTTGTTAATTATTTAGAGAAGGGGAGATGTGGCAAGGAATTATGGGAGTTGTAGTTTTCCACGTTCTCACACATGCTCAGTCAATACTTGATTGTCATTGTTTGGAAGATCATGTGACATGCTTAAGCGCTGTATTTAAACCAAACTGTTTTGTAATAAACCTTAATTCTGCCCTGGCACTTGATTGTGTCACCGGCGGCGTTTGTGCCTTATTCACCACCTTACTCACACTTCACCTCACTCACACTTTACCTGAGATCTTCCCTCAAAACATCCCCTGCATGGGCTTTCCAAGTTCCCTCAGCTTTACCTCTCTGAAACTCTCAGTCCCCTCTGTGTTACCTCACCAAGGGTGACGGAGTTCAAGAAGCTTTTCCCTCAATAACTCTACTGAAACACCCTGCTGCCCAACACTCTGTATTACCTCTGTAACAGCTCAAAATCTGCCTTAGTGCGACTCCACAACCTTTTCTCGAGCTTCGCTAAAGCGCCTTTCACCTGCGCCCGCCTCACGGACCGGGGAGCGGCGGGAGACACTGCGGCTGAGGGGGCTGGGGGGGCTGAGGGGGCTGAGGGGAGGGCGGGAAAATCAGCGCAATGGCGACCGCCCCCCCCGCCCCGTCTCGTCTCCCTCAGGGCACCCTCAGGGATCCTCGGTAACCCTTCAAAGCACCCTTTTCGCCCTGTGTCCCTCACAGCCCCTAAAGGGACACAGGAGACACCCGCTTAGCCCTCGGGGCACCCTCTTCCCCCTCAGAGATCCTCAGGGACGCATCGGGCACCTGCCTCTCCCCTCAGCAACATGCGGGAAACCTGCCTGCCCCTCTGACACATAGCACATCCTCCTTCCCCTCAGTGAAACCGGGGGCACCAGCCTCCTCCTCTTGTGACCCTCAAAACCCCTCAGTGACATTCGGGACACCACATATTTTGACCCCCAAAATGTCCCCTACTCAGCTTTTCCCTCCAAGATTTTCAGTCTGTCCCTCACACTTTACCTGAGATCTTCCCTCAAAACATCCCCTGCATGTGCTTTCCAAGTTCCCTCAGCTTTACCTCTCTGAAACTCTTAGTCCCCTTTGTCTTACCTTACCAAGGGTGACGAAGTTCAAGAAGCTTTTTCCTCAATAACTCCTCTGAAAGACCGTGCTGCCCTTCTGACGCTGCTGCTGAACACTGTATTACGCCTGTAACAGCCCAAAATCTTCTCTAGAGCGACTCCACAACCTTCTATTGAGCTTCTCCAAAGCGCCTTTTACCTGCGCGCGCCTCACGGACCGGGGAGTGCCGGGACACTGCGGCTGAGGGGCCTGAGGCGGCTGAGGGGGCTGGGGGGAGGGCGGGAAAAGCAGCCAATGGCGACCGCCCCGCCCCGCCCCGTCCCGTCTCCCTCAGGGCACCCTCAGGGGGCCTTGGTGACCCTCCGGAGCACCGTTTTCGGCCTTTGGCTGAGGCACTTCACACCCACTAACCAGATTTTTGAGATGAATTTTGGAATGCTCGGGAAATTACAGAAGCATGAAGCCTGTGAATAACTTAGGAATATTTATGAAGGACTTGTAGTTAAAGGGCCTGTTAACCTGACATGATCCAGGTGCAATAGAGGAAAAAGGCAAAGGATTTCAGTGATGAAGAATTAAATTAATACAAGTAATTTATAGACAATAGGCCTAATTTAACTCTTTGAGAGATTACAGGTGTAATCCTACTGTGGAGATATCATATGCTTTAACTGTTAGCTTGTTAATCTAGCGAGCTCAATATGCTACTGCTCATTTAAAATAGCTGGCACTGTAGCACATACAGTCTGGAACTGATGGGTTAGAAAAATATTGCCAGTGAGAAATAATCATCCAGTGAGGCTGTTTAAAATTGTGTCTTCCAAAGGAAAGCACTCAAAGAAAAGTGATGCCAGTTTTATGCATCCCCTGGATTTAAATATAAAATCACCATGGACAAAATATGCAGATGACACAGAAATTTGACAGCATGACAGATAATGATGCTGAAGTCACACAGAGTAACATGGATAGTTTGGTAAAGAGAATAAACCCGTGCAGTTAGCTGCTGTTTTAATATATTCACATGAAGAGCTGTATGTCTAAAAAATAAAATTTTTAAGTATGGAGGGGAGAACAGTATCCTTGAAAACAGCAACTTTGAAAAGTGCTTATAAGTCATGTTGAACAACTGAGTCAACACACTGTTGTGTGTGTGAGGTAAACAGGATTAAGAAGACTTTTAAAATCTATTCAGGAAGGCAGTGTGTAGGAATAGGAAGGCAATTTTTTTAATGAAGCCAGTACTAGAATATTGCTTACAAGTCAGGTGTCAAGTGTTTCTAACAGTGGAAGAAATGAAGGCGGTGTAAGAAGAAAGCCACAAAGATTGTCTGAATGCTTGAAAAAAAGCCCTACTGTGAAGGACAGAATGAATGCAATTCGCTAAGCTTATGAAAAAAGAGTTTGAAAAGTAACTTGATTGTAGCAGAGAAGTACTAACACACGGAGAACATACCATGTATTAAAAGGCTTTTTAACCTCAGGGAAGAGATTCCTGTATCCTAAACCATTCAACAGCCAAACAGGCTGCCGCCCTGCTTACAGGGGTCTCCAACGCGGGCACACGCCCAGACCCTGGCTACAGACGGGTCGCGGTGCCTGTTATTTACATTTGAGTAAGCAAGACTGTGTGTTATAAATAAATCCCCGGAGAAAAGTTTTGCTGCCCTTTCTGCAAATAGTGTTATTATCCATAAATGGAAGAGAAAATTGGAGAATGCCTGTGCGAAATACTTTGTGGTTATTCAGTTTTAGTACCACGTATGCATGTCTATCCCCAGTCTTTGTTATGATAATTGCAAGGAGTTAACTCTGAATGGATCATCAATGGATGTGACCAGAGTGGGGAGCAGATGCTAAATATCGATCATTTGTGTGTGTCAGGTGTTGGATGGCATCTGCTTTAGCTGGAAGTAAGAACATCCAAAATTTACACAGACAGACCCCTTTTGGCCTCAGAACAGCTCCAGCCCTTCAAAAGCCACCACTATTCTGCTCCCACAGTTCCATCATTGAGAAGGCAACCACAATATTTCATGTATATTTAATACTAACATGAAATATTGATTAGCCTTTCCAGCTTTAAGTTCTGTTTAGCATTTTATCTCAAACCTCAGCTTGGCACCAAAAAAACTGCCACACAACTGGAAAGATTTCAGTCCCTATATCCAGGAAAACTACAGTCAAGTGAGTTGCTTCTTAAAATCACAATTAGAAGTTTATTTGCATAATCACCACTCCTACACTCTAAGTTATCTTTTCATTGCAGCAATACAGGAACTTTTTAAGAGATGTTAAAGGATTTGAGCCTGCATTATCTCATCACTCTTATGCAACCTGTCAGTAAATCAATGTATTGTGTATGACTGGACATGCCTGGCATATCCTTCCTAGCCGTCTACCCCAAGAGTAAAACCCACTGACATTCTGGGCATTTCAGATCCCACAACTCAACCTCCAGTGCAACACAAAGCCCTCATACTGCAGCATCCCATCTCTAAAAACAGTGCAAACTGGACCCAGCCCAGCCCCCTGACCAAGCATACAGGCTTTAAGGCTACCCCTTGGGCATCCCTGCCTGCCTGGACAGCCTTGCCCTGATGATCAGGGTACCCACAGCCTCTGCCACCTGCACAAGGGGCATGGGGGGTGAACAAAAGCAAAAACTCAACCCACACCAAGGTGGAGGATGCACATTGAGGCACAGCTGGAATTACACAGGAGGCATGAGTGGCACAGCACAGGTTCTGTGCCAAGGCACCCACTGCAGAACAGCAGCATGAGGAAAGAGCAAGAGTGCTTCAAGATGGGGACACAGCAGCTGGGGGAACAAGAGGTGTCCAAGGAAAGGCTAGAGCCAGCCTGCCACACCTGCACCCCCTGTGTCCTACCACAGGAGGAGGGGGCTGAATCTGAGCACACCGTGCTCATGGGCACCCCACCTGGGTACTGGCACTGTCAGCTGGGGGACACAGCCTGCAACAGTCAGGCCCTCACCCAGCTCTAGTGGAAGCTCTGGAAGCTGCAGGCCAAACAATCACACCTCAGTGCTCATCTGCACCAGAAATGATGCTTTAGTGTGCCAGCACCCTCCTTGCCAGCTGTGTGGGCAGGGAGAAGTTAATCTTCAGTTTCTCCCCAAGGTGGACAAACAGCTTACATCCAGCTCAAAGAATTGGGATGTGTTGTTTAAAAAAAATAATTTAAAAAGTTTACAGCTTGCAGTGTGAGGGGGAAAGGGCTTGTCTTCCACAGGTTCCAGCTACTTCATCCACTCCCCACCAGACTTCTTTGAAGAAACAATGTGCTGATACATTAAGAGCCCCTCTGAATAATAGTCACACTTCTGTCTTCTACTATGACTCCCTCCAAAACTCTACCTTTCAAGCCCAGAAAAAAAACCCTCAACCCCCACTTAAAATATGCATTTTGAAATCCTATTAAAACTGTTTTCTGCTATATTAACCACTGGCTAATCAACATCCTTTCCTGGCTTTAAGGAGAGCAGCTGCCAAGAAGTGACTTTCAACTCACTCACACAGCAGAGGTTTTGTTAGAGACATAACCCTGAAAGAGATGAGTTCCAGCTGAATGTTATGTCATGTTTTAAGATGTTAAACATTTTAAAATATACAAGTCACTTAAGCTTTAAACAAAGTGCTAAAATACAAAGACCAAAGCTTTGCCTTAATTAAGACAGTATATTAGTTCTGCTTATCTCTGCTTTTGCTGAAACAGGTGACATTACAGCTCACTTCACATGTCCATAGCCATTATTCCCTATTTCACACTAAACTTCCACCTTATTAGTCAGACAGGTTTTTTCCAGGGACAACTTTCATTTGAGCAAGCCTCATGTTTTAACAAGAGGAACTCTCACCAGTACCCATCTTCTCCCTAATGGAGTAACAGAACTTCACAATTCTTGTAGTTCCATAATTACAGGTATAAGATGTAGGAATTCCTCCTGTCTTTAAACAGTGCCAGTTCATCTCAGAGGGTTAAAAAAATAAAAATCACATCTTATGCAACAGACTAATAAAAACACTACATATCAGCATAACAAGCAATATGTAACTGGCAGTTCTGCTTGTGGAGGAAGTTTTGCAAAGCCTCCTGGTGTCAAGCATCTGGAACACCTCAGCATGCTGTAAAGTAATAGCCCAGCTCCTTGCTTGCAGAAGAATCAAGTGTGTATTCCAGATACTTAGCACTGCTTTCCCTTGTGTCAGCAGCTCCTGTGAACTGGTCCAATCCATCCGGACACCTTCCATCTCACAACAGTGGTATACTTGAAGAAAGGGACACAAGTTTCAGTCTATATATGTGGAGGATTAAATGCAACTAGGCAGGCAGGATAGAACCATAGGAAAGTCCTTCAGGAACATCCTTGTTCAGTCATTTTGTTTGCTAGAGTTGCATCTGTGACACAGAAGTGCTTACGTAGGTCTGTGGGCTCAGAAGGGGGCTGCAGAAGCCTTCCAAATTCCAGAGGCACAAGGTGGGGATACTTCTATGTCGCGACGGAAAGCTCTAGACACCTCAATGTGAGAATCCAGGAACTTCGTTTATTGTAGATTGACAACAGCTTAATATACACTCTATAATAGGTTCATGAATATTACAGAAATTAGGCTCATTATTGGTGCTCAGTTAGGTGCTGATATCATCTTAACTGTCTTTCATTGTTTACACAGGTGGCTCGTTAAGTGTCTCTGTTTTGGTAATGCCTAGCTCCTGTTCTTCAGCTCAATTTAGAATACCCAAGGACGTTGCTGCTTTCTCACGGCCCTGCTATCTCAGACTTTCTCATGGGCCTAGTCAGACTGCGTCTTATACTTTAGCAGCTCATCCATAGCCTTAGCCATGTTCATATGTCCTCGCATTTCTAACCAATCCTCTACACTTCTATATATCCAGAGTCAGCTGAATGAAGCAAACAGCTAAAAAAATTCCTTTGACTTTACCTGTGTTATCAAATATACTCAATAGCAAGATCACTGCATCTCAGCTGTCTGTGCTGACACTTCACAGAAACCAGGAGAACATTATCAGCTGCATTTCACATTCTCCTTCTCATCAGCATCTGAATAGGTGTGTAGTGAATCCTTTGGGGAGAAAGAAGACATGAAAAAAAAAAAAAAAGGAACAGATTTCTTTTGTGCCCACTTCCCCTTCATTCCTTACTGCAAGAGGAAGACCAAAGAATCTCAACCTATCCTTTCACCCACAGTGCCAGGTAGTTTTATACAATCCCAAAACTACTGTAGCTATTTTACCACCAAGAGCTGCCCTGCCACATGCTCTCTCTGCAGTTTCATCTCTCCTGCCACTACAAGTTTTAATTTGAATGGTCTTGCTTAGGAAGAAAAAGAAGCATCTCAGGGCCAACACCTCTCATCTTGGTAGCACAAAGCAGGCTTTGCTAGCATGAGGTTTTTCTTTACCTGGGTTAAAAGCTGATGACGCCTCAGCTGTCTATAGAAGTGCAGCACAGAAGGATCAGCTCTCACTACTTTTGGGTCAAAATCCAGAACACGGAGACCTGCAAGGCTGCGGGCTCGGGAGAGGGCTACGTAAGCCTGCCCACTTTCAAAGACACGAGACAGGGAGATTTCCACACAATCTAAAGACATGCCCTGCCAAAGACACAGAGAACTTTGTTACAGAACAAACAAACAAGAACACTGTGCTGTACCAACACTAACCTGTGAGTCTGTCAAAGGTACCGTTCTTGGTGTAAGGGCTTGATTAAAAAAAAAGAAAAAAACAAAGAAGTCTTTTGTTTTACTGTGTAACTGATTAAAAGACGAGAATCAGAAAGGAAAGGCAGTTTCCTACTGTCAGTAAATTGCTAGCAGATAGTAGAATCCACTAACTCCAGAGAACCTCTTGTTGCATGAAACTCCATAAATCCCATCTAATCAACACAGCAGGGAAAGAAATCCTGCTGGTTTCACTCCTAGTAGTTAACTAGAGCAGTCACCATTCTCAAGCAGTCCTCAGGCAGATCAGAGAGTTTGGGTTAGGCCTGTCTGCAGGGCTGTCCTGGGCACAGCAGAATTTACAGCCTGCCCTGGTTTAAACAGTGGCACAGGAACAATAAGCAGTGGCATGGGAACAAACTCACAGGTTTCCAAGACCAGTATTCATCAAAGTGTATGAAGCCTTCTGGAAGGCAAGGAACTTTGAGAAAGTTACACTGTTACATTGAAAAAAACCAAACACACACCACCATCAGCCCAAAGAGAGCTGTGGCTCTGGCAGCTGCCTCAGTTATACTGTAAACCTCAGGGTCTCTAGTGCTGATGACTCTCAAGGAAACACTGCTCTCATCAGCCCACAATGGTAAATAATGCTGCTTTATAGTCCAACACCAACTATGCAGATGGCAGCACCCCATGGAAACTCCAGCAGTGTATCTAGTCCATCTGTGACCCTATAGGCAGGTATCATGAGCAGAAGAGGTGCAGCTAAACACACATATTCTGGAGTTCCCCCCCCAACAAGGGCCTTTCAGCTTTCCCTTCTGTTTTACCAGCAATGCAAGCTCACCCAGGAAATAAGGCTTATGATGGTGTGCAAGTCTTTAGACAGCTGTATAAGGACACCCACCTGACTCTTGTGAATGGAAATGGCCCATGCCAACTTTAAAGGCAGCTGTTGACGACTCAGGTGAACTCCTGATGGTCCTTTGAAGACCCATTTCTCCATTCTTATGACCTGTGTGACCCCACAGAGAAACCTCACCTTAGGCAGCCCTGTAGGAATGGGAGCAGGAGAGAAACAGAGATGTATTCCTGACACTCAAAAGCCAGGAAGTCAGCAGCCTAAGAACACTTTTTTCCCCCCCTCCTAAACCAAACCTAAACCCGCAGACAGTAAATAGCATGCACTGAAATGATGTTTGGCACCTACTTAAGGCAGGAGAATTAAAGCCAGGTAATTTATCAGCTGAGATGCAGAGAAAAATACACATTGCAGGTAGCAGAACATTATTCTTTGAGAAAAAACAAACAAAAACTTGCTTGAACAAAAGAAAACAGGAAATGCAAATGAGCACCCACATCTAGACAACACAGAAAAGCAAACACAAGAGGCCCATAGATAGCTACAGCTGATGCAGTGCATGACATCACAGCTGGTGAGAGCCCCAAGCCTGCAGAGATCTCCTCCCTGCTTTCCCTCTAATTATTCTTACCAGGCAGTAAACAAAGTTGAGAAGTCATCAGCCATCAATGAAAAATCGTTTTGTTATTTTTCCCCCTCTTCCTTCAACAAGAGATCAAGAAGCTCACTTACCCTTCTGTTCACTTTCAAATCCTACAACAACGCCTCGTGCCCCGTTCACCAGCCCTTGAGACACATCCAGATTCTTTGCTAGCATCACCTACAGAGAAAAAGAAAAATCCTTCAGTGCACTGGGTTTTCAGCCTGTTCAGCCACCTGCAGTTAAGCTTCTTTCCAGGAAGCATAAGCACATCAGGCTGATAGGACCATATCATCCTATCCTGCCTACTGCAGGAGAGAGCACCATCTCCAACTGAAATTATTTCATAGCCTTTCCTTCCTAGGATTCCCAGCTATTTTACAGCATTGAACACTTCACTTGAGCTGCTTCCATCCACAGCTATGAGCTGCCTATGCTCTCTGCTACTGAAAGCTTCTAAACCTGATTGGAAAAGTGTGTCAAAGTCACAGCAATCATCATTGTCCCCAAGACATGGACTACACTCAAATCAAACTCATTTTCTGTTTCGATAAGATTCCAAGCAGAGAAAATATAAAAGATTGGAACAGAATCTTCTGTTGGCCTGGCATAGACATTCTATATTGAATCTGCATTCTGTGTATTAATCTACTCTATATATTTATCTGATATTCCTTTATTTTTCTTATACCATTTGATCTGCTGTTCTATTCCATGTGTATGTACACATACTTACCTGAGCTCCAAGCTTCAGCTCAACTCTACCACCCACAGGACACTTGAGCATCAATTAACTTCACTAGCATTGGGTCACTATCCAAAGCCTCAAATGTGTGCACTTCTGTTAAGGAAAGAAAGACATAACAAATTGCAGCTGTTGAACACATTATACACAGCATGACAGGAGGCTCAGCATTTATTTCTAATAGCAATTTCTCTTTTAATATCCATTCTGCTCTGCTGCTAGGACATCTTCACACAAACCTTGTCACATCTAACAACAGAGAGCTCACTATTGCCTCTCTTCCCAACAGAATTTGCAGAGCATGAAAAGGCACAGGAATCAAAGGCCAGCAGTAAATAAGAACTGAGCAGCCAGCATTTTGAGCATATGACTAGTTTCATTTGCTGCCAACATCAGATCACTAAAGGAAGTATCCAGAAAATATTGCCAGAAAGGGAGGCAAAAATTGAGAAAGCCCTTAATAAGATGCTATAGAAAGAAAAAGCAGAGGTGTGAAGGCAATAAATGACCAACCCTGTTTCATAGCAATCAATGAGCTTGCTGTCTATTACATACCAAGAAGTGACACTGAATATTTAACAAAAAAACTGAATTTTTCCCCAGGCAGCCGAACTCCAACACACAGAGCTTTGACTGGTGCTGCAGTGCATGACAGAACACTAGTTCTTCCTGACACCACAGTATCCCCACTGTATCCACTCAGAGCTCAGCCCCAGAGCCAGCAGTTTCCACCAGGGAGTTCACCTGATAGCTGTTGCAAGCGTCTCTCATTAGTTATTTCGACATCATTTTTATGGGTGCCCCAGGGCCGGGGGCCTTGGAGGATTTCCGGTCGCTCTCTACTTCCGGTGACCGAGTTTACCCAAATTAGCGTCCCTCCTCGCTAATTTCCGCGCTTTCACCCCAAAAAATCTTCATGTTATTCCCCCCACACACACCCCGGGAGGGACGGGAGACCGCGAGTCCCGCCCTGCCGCCGGAACCGGCCCTTAACTCGACCAGGGAGCGCTGCACCGGCACGAGAGCCACCGCGCATGCGTCGCCGGTCCCTCTCCTGGCTGCCCTCAGTTACCACGTGATCGCCGGCGTCTTGCCAACGACTGCGCACGCGCCGGCGTCGCCACCTTGGCTCCCCCCCCACCCCGCCGCCCGACCGCCCGGCTTCGCTTTCTTACTGCGGCTCCCCCTCCACTTTTTCGGCTCCCTGGGGTTCCCTCACCCACATTTTGGGGTCCCCTTCTCACATTTGAGGGGTGATGACCCCGAAATTTACGGTTCGGGGGGGGGGGAGGAGAGGAAACGGGGTGCCCAAGAAGGGGTTTCTTTTTATTTTTTTTTTTCTCTTTTATTTCATTTTCATTTTATTTCCTTTTTAGTTTTTTTGCCTTTTTTTTTTTAATTTTCTTTTCTATTTTATATTTCCTTTTTTATTTCGGTTATTTTTTATTCCCTTTATTTTTCATTTGCTCTCCCAGTGCACCCCAGTAACACCCAGTGCTCCTCAACAACCCCCAGTAACACCCAGTGCTCCCCAGTAAACACCCAGTGCTCCCCAACAACCCCCAGTAACACCCAGTGCTCCCCAAAAATTGACCCCAAACCGACCCAAATCACCCCAAAAGCTGACCCAAAACTGACCCCAAAACCTGACCCAAATCATCCCAAAAGCTGACCCAAAACTGACCCCAATCACCCCAAAAGCTGACCCAAAACTGACCCAAATCACCCCAAACAATGACCCCAAACTGACCCCAAAAACTGACTCAAATCATCCCAAAAACTGACCCAAAACTCTGCATTTATTTGGCATCATTTCCTCTCAAAAACAACATCTCCGATTTAGTTGATTGCTAAAGCCATCATTTTCAAATCATCTCAGGAATCAAAAGGGACTGGAAAACACACAAAAATCATTCCTGCACCCACCAAATCATTAGGAATTGGAACCCGATTCCCTCATCTCTCTCCTTGTTCTTCTTGGCTGGAAAACCTGATGATCCCCGCTGGCTATTTTTAGGCTGCTTTTCTTCCACAGCTCCTTTCCTCCCGGCTGAAACCTCCTGGCATATTCAGGGCTTAGCTGGAGGGAAGCCCCTCTGAAGTATTTCCTCTCGTGGCAATTCTGTGGGATGAAGAAGTAAAAAAAGCACATCAAGAGCTCCTTCTCCCCCCTTCCTTCGCAAACACCCTCCCAGTTTGTCCTTGGCAGCTCCATCCCCCCGGCACCCGCACCCGACGCTTCGGCTCCGCTGGCAAAGGGACAGCAAGTGCACAAGCAAGTTCAGTGCTGGGCAGGGGCTCCCTGGGGAACGGCACTTCAGTGCTTTAGTCCGTGGCCTTTCCTGCTGCCCTCCCTCCTGGAAGCAGAGGATGACCCGGCCCTTGTTTCTCCCACGCTCGCAGACCCAGGTCCTGCTCCCTTGGCCCCACTTTTCTTAGCAGACCCGGCATCATTTCCCAGGGTCCCCAGGAAACTTCTGCACTTGACCCATTGCTAAGTGCAGAGCACAGGGCAAGGGAAGGACAAATTTCTTGGCACCCACCCCCTGGAATTTTCCTTCTCCGCAGCACGCTCCCGTTCCCGCTGTCTCTGGAGGTGCCCGCACGAGTCCTCCTTCTCCCAGCACCTCAGAGAATGTCCTTTTCACCCAGGTCCTGCTTACCGTCGGCCAACAAAACACGCTGACAACATTTTTCAGGATGCCAGTGGAGAGATATTAGAGCACACTGCACAGGGAAGCTGAGCCTGCCCCATCCCTGCACGTGTTCCAGGCCAGGCTGGACGGGACTCGGAGCAACCGGGGACAGTGGAAGGTGTCCCTGCCCACGGAAGACAGGCTGGCCTTTGAAGGTCCCCTTCAAACCAAATGGCTCTGGGATTCCCCTCCAAAATCACTACCAAAGGGACACAGCAATCAAAGCAGAGGGACTGCACTCCCAGCTTTTCTTACCTGCAGGCACACACAGCACAGCAGCTTGCTAAAGGTAAGGTTTCTATCTGCACAGAAACCCAGCAATGAACACCTGCTCTAAGGGGACAGAAAGCTGCTTGTGGATCCCAGACACAGGACAGACTCCATCAGCACCTACTCGCCTCATCTAAGGAACAGTGCAGCCAACAGCAGAGCTTTCTCATATTCTGATCTGACTGTTTCGCCTTTTCTAAAGTATTTCATTATTTCTAGTAGGTCCACTGCTTTAGCTACACAGCGGGGTTTCTTCCAAACCTGTGACTGACACAGGACGAGCTGAGTGTGACCAATCCCACAGGAACTAAAGCCCTGCTCCTCTAACATGGAGCTGCTTTCACATTTCTGCTGTGAGGACAAAGAAGCGCTGTACTACTTCACGAGGCAAACTCTTCAGAAAACTTCTGCAGTAAACTTTATCTTCCTGGGGAGGTACCTGCCAGTGTGCTGCCCTGCACACACACGCTGCCCATGTCCTTCCACAAGTGTTCCAGCTGCTCTCTCTTTTGTTTATTTTGAGCTTTCTCCCGTAGACAAAGATTTACATGTGGATTCTGAGAACATTTAAAACATCAGGAGAAGAGAAACCTCACCCAAACCCAGCAGCCTGTCCCCCAGTCAGAGAGCAGAAGTCACTACGCAGGTCTTACATTTCAACTCAGGTTACACAGAACTTCTGACTAAGCATGGAAAGCAACCTCCAGTCAGGTGGGATTCTAGGACGTTTTCAGCAGCGCCGGGAAGCCAAACTCTGTGTAGCTGTGCCTGCAGAGAACTGTCCTTTGGACAGCCAGAACTCAAGGTGAGCAGAGCTACTGATTTTGGCACTGCAATTCAGTCTTTCTTACTAAGTCAAACTAGTACTCTTCACTGGTGCAGGAAGATACAGGGATAGTCTCAACAAATCCCTTTGGAAATTTATTTTTAAGAACTCTCTGTCCATCTGAATGGAAGACACAATCTTATTTCCCAATCATTTTCACACAATTAGCTCAAATACTAGCACTAAACCAGTGAGCAACATCTGTTTTACAAAATCTTTAGTTTTGTAAAGATATGCTCCACCACATCTAGGAAAAAAAAGGCAAATGGTGGACTCCTTCAGGACAGGAGTTTTCCCACAGTGAGTACGACTAGTAAATGAAATGTTAGACCCTCTCAACATAAAGGCAATTGTGTGCACAAAAGTGACCCAAGATACACTGTTCAGGTGTAAAACAGCTAAAAACACTTACCAGTGTTTTTCTCAGGCGCTCGTATTCTGGCCGATACTCTCTGAAAAGGTGAATAAAGGGAGTGCATTCAGTCTGAAAAACACATGATTTGTATTGCATAAGGATCATCCTGGAGGCTTCTTTTTACTCACAAAAAAAAGTTTTCTCTAGGCTTTCATGTTTGAGAGACATTTCAGAAAGACAGTACTTTTTTCCCCAGATTTGGATTCTGAAACCAATGGATGCAAAATCAATGAACATACTTCATTAAAACAGCAACAATTCAAAACTTGGTATGGAACTACAAGAAAAAAATTACTTCACAGACTTGCTGGCACAGATAGCTTTTACTTTTTCACGGAACAGCACAAAAATTCATCTCTGAATAGTTCCTTTTTACTGCTGCTTTTTATGCTGATACTGGACACCCTAAGCTACCTTGGCTATGGCAACTGTACACTCCTTCAAATCAAAGGAGCAGACTCATGAATCAGGACCTTCAGGAAGTGGTCACTGGGTCGCGGACCAGAAGTTATCCCCTTACCTCTCCTATTCATCTACAGCTTTAGAAAGCTGGGTAAAAATCTCCCCCAGTCCTGTGCCAAACACTGCAGAAACACCAACCACCTGGAAAAGAGAACACACCAGAACTAGAGAGTAACTGAGCCAGATTTTTAATACAGAAAAAAAACCAAAATAAAAACAAACAAACAAACAATCCCCCACAACGACAACAAAAAAAATCAACACCACCGAAAAACCCAACAACAACAAACTACTAATCTAAACCTAACAACACCCATTTAATCAGCACAGTGGCCTAAGAGTGGGCAGTAACACTTCTGCTTCTGTCCAGCCCGCTTTCAAACTCTTCCTCCACTTGCTGTTCATGTTTGTTACTTCTGCTTTTTGGTTGTCGGTGATTTTGTGTTTGGTGAGTTGTTAGGGCATTTTGGGGGGCGTTTCTTTGGGGAAGGAGGTTTGTTTGGTATTTTGTAACACTGTAGGGCAATTCAAAAGAAAGGTCAAGTCTTTCTGCTGTTTACTTGTTTATTGTTAATAACCCAAGTTCTCATTCTGCATCTAGGGTTATACGTGGTTAGCAAGTATCAGTGTACTAGAATTAAAGTGCAAAAGAGACAACAAGAACTGACCTTTTGGCTCTGAAATAGTCTAATACTTTTTATTTAGCCAAAGCACATTTAAAAGGTCCCCAGAACAGCAAGAGAGGGAGAATTTAATCAGTTGCTATGACAATACATTCAAAATGCACATCTACTTTCTAATTTCAACTTGTCTCTCATTACACTTCTGGCCATTTGTTCTGCTTGTATTAAATCAATTCTCTAAAAATACCTTGAATTAAGACTATTACCAGCCAGAATCCTACACCCTCTAACGAAAATTCTCCCTCTTTTTCATAGGCAAGACAGTCTCAACTACTGACTTCCAAATGGAAGACCTTTCCCAACACAGCCTTGCATTTGATCATTAATACAGTAAATATGCAGACAGCTCTCCAAAGGATTTTAAGCATTAAGGCCAGGCGCTGTGCCAATATATATAAATATTTATACTTTCCCTGCACTTCAGTACAAGCTGCCTTTTACTCCGTAATCCTCCTCATATGACCTGCTCTCCATCCAGTGCTCCAACAGTCCTGACAGGCAGATAAACATGACCTGATCAGCAAATAAGGAACAGGATGTATGTTAGTTCTGTATATGGGACCACTACAATCCCTTTTGAAATTCTGTATATTGTTCCACATAGGACACTCACAATAGTTTTGGTTTGGCTCTGTTATCATTATCTACATGAATGGAATCATTTCGTTCCTGTAATATCCACACAGCCGAGAAGGCTTGCTTTTTCTTTAGTAAAAGCTGATGACAAACACAATCAGCTAAAACCTTTAGCACAGACTATGGGATCATTAACAGCCTCCAGTGTATACTGTTGTCAGAGAAACAATTAATTTGTCCTCTCAAAACCTGGTTGAGTGGAATAACAATCTTCTTCTTGCACAAGCAAATATAAAGGGTTTTTTTGTTCATTTATTTGCTTTGGAGATTCTTTCCCTTCTTCCTATGCAGTACATTGCCCAACTGTACTTGACACTTTCAGAACAAGGAAAATTACCTCAGGTGGGAAATGCTGCAGCAAAGAACACTGCCTCTTACCAGCCTATCTGAGCTTTCATCTTGTGATTAATCACAGTTCAATATTAAATTATTCAGGCTGCCATTCAGTGTGACAAGCTGCAGTGTAACAAGCTGCAGCGTGACCTCAACACAGGTCATCAACAGATTACAGTTCCAAAGGGCAGTGCAAAGCCCCTTTACAGAAGGACAGAATGGTGGGGGTTGGACAATACCTCTGGAGATCATCTAGTCCAGTCTCTCCTGCTCAAAAAGCGGGATTAGGCAGAAGAGGTTGCTCACAACTTTGCCTGAGCAAAAGTGTTTTAAGCATCTCCAGGGATGGAGACTCCACAATTTCTCTGGACCAGTCCAGAGGAGAACTTCTTAAGTTATTGTTTTCAGTGGGAAGGTAGGGACAGAAACAAGCGATCCCAAAACTTCAAACTCATCCCCACAGCGGTCCAGAGCAGCTCGAGACCAGGCTCCTGCCTTCCCAGGGCCAGGCTCTTCTCTCTGCCAGGCACCCACCAGCCGGGCACTGCCCTGCCCGGCGGCCCCGAGCGCTTCAGGCGCCGGCCCGGCCAACGCCTCGCTCTGCGCGGGCGCCGCTTCCAAAATCACTACCCAAGAGACACAGCAATCAAAGCAGAGGGACTGCACTCCCAGCTTTTCTTACCTGCAGGCACACACAGCACAGCACGTTGGACATAAAAGCCACAGGGTTAGTCCTGCCAGAGGCGTCCGGCACACCCACGGCGACCGAAGGAAAACAGGGAGCCTGGGAACACGGAGTAAAAGACACCTTAATTAGGACTACACTGAGCACTAGCCAGGTCATTCCCACAGACAGCTTCACCGTCCAGTCACACAAAAAGCACTGACCTACCAGGGCCCCAGTTAGGATGGCTCCTGACGCTGACACCTCCCTTTGCCCCGGGGGATCAAGAAGAACATCCCTGGGAAGAAGTCACCCCCAACAACAAAAAGGCAAAATTAGTGAAGCACGGGGTCCTCTTCTGACTAGATTGCCACCAGCATTCAATAGCAAATGCCACGACTATTCTGTTACAGACGAGAAAACCCTGTTCTCCCAAACAAACAGCGAGGAGATTTATGGGCACGCCTGGAAATTTCCTGGGAGGAACTTTTTGTAACTAAGGAGCAGGTGCTGTCTTGAGTTGAAGGCGTCAATTTGACAGACACTTAGCACAGCAAACTCTTCAGCAGAGCAATTAATTGCTGCCTATTTGAACAGCAGGGGAGAGAAAATGACAGTCGAAGGGAAGACAAGAAAAGCAGAACTGCAATCAGCAGCCTTTTCTTCCATCTCTCCCGAGAAGGTCTAGTTTGTCTGTTCTAATAATTCTATGCCCTTTTCTACAGGAAACTTAGACCAAGGCTGAAAAAACAACTAGAAAACACGGAGAGAAGCTTTTTAGAATTTCACGTGATTTTCCCAAACCGATCCCAGAAAAGCAGAACTCGGTAGAATGTACTCACCTCGAGGCCTTTGGTCTTTTTTTCCATAAGCTTCGTCACCTGATTGAAAAAGCAGAGTAGACTCGGTATTTAGGCTCACAACAGGAAAACTTCCCCTTCGTTTCCTCAAAGAAACTACATTAATCTGCACAGCTGCAGGCGCGTCTCCAGCTGTTAAAGCCTTTCAGCTTTTCAGAGGGTGAGAATGCCCTGCTAGGGAAGGCTGAAAAATGCTCGGAGCCTGCACAGGTCAAAGAGCCCCTTGATTTTGTCTGTGTTCCAGTCCCTGGCTAAAGAAACGGCAGAACAAGCGCAGCTGTTGCTTGCCTTTTCCCTCAGAGGTTTTGCCAGGCGCCGGGCCAGCCCGGGCGCTCCGGGGGAAGGCCGGCAGCGCCCAAAGCCCGCCGCTTTCCCGGGGGCGTCGCTTGCGAGAGCGCCCCCGAGCGCCGGGCCGGGCCTCACAGTCGCCGCCTGGCGGACACGGCCGGGAGCGGCACTGCAGCCGCGCCCCCCCCCCCACCCCTTGGCGAGACCCGCGGCGCCTTTCGCGCGTACGGGCCTTTCCTCCCTAAAACCTGCCCTTGCCTAGGAAAAGCTGAGCAATTCACAGAGTTGCTGTTTCCAGCCCAGCTTCCCAAAGGATTTCTCTCTCCCGGCAGCACACACAGGGGCCCCGAGGCAGCGCAGACCCTCCCCGCGGGGGAGGGGGGGGCGCAATGCCAGGGCACATCCGAACCCGGCCCTGCGGCGGCACGCAGGTGCAAGTTTCTCCGCAGAGGCGAGAAACTTGCCTGTCGCTTCCCCTGCCTGCGGTCGCCGATGGCCGCGGGAGAGGCAGAAGAGCGGCCGCGCCCCCCCGCCGCGCCCCCCCACCGCCGCGCCCCCCCACAGCGCCCAGGTTACCCCGGGGACGATCTCCGTCGGATCTGCCGCCGTGGGTCGCTTCCAGGGGGGGAAGGCGGCGGCGCAGCCCCGACAGCATCTCCAGGCCACGGCGGGACCGAGCGGGGCGGGGACGGGGGCGGGAGCGGGAGCGGAGCGGAGCGGAAGGGGGGCGGTGCCTGGGCTTCTCGCGGCGACCGCCGCGCTCCGCGGCGCCGAGAGGGGGCTGCCGTCGCCGGTGCCTGCCGCCGCCCACGAACCTGCCGCCCGCGCCCGGCGCCGCCGAGCGCCCCGCCTTGTCCCCACAGCGGGAAGCGGCGCGGCGAGACGGCGCTGCGGGCGCGGGGCGGGGGTCCGGGTGGCGGCGGAGGTCAGGCAACAGGATAAACGCCTCTCTAAAGCGAGGGGGCCTCTCGCCGCCATCTTTAGAGTGGCCTCGGCTAAGTTCCGGTTTTGGCGGCGCCATCTTGAGTGTGGCCTCGGGGCGGACTTCCGGGCCGGGGCCGCCATCTTTAGTGTGGTCGTTCCGGTCCTGGTGGCGCCATCTTTACTGTGGGCTTGGCGGACTTCCGGGCCGGGGCCGCCATCTTTAGTGTGGTCGTTCCGGTCCTGGCGGCGCCATCTTTACTGTGGGCTTGGCGGACTTCCGGGCCGGGGCTTTGGAGGACTTCCGGTCGCTCTCTACTTCCGGGGACCGGGTTTACCCAAATTAGCGTCCCTCCTCGCTAATTTCTGCGCTTTCACCCCGAAAAATCTTCATGTTATTCCCCCCACACACACCCCGGGAGGGACGGGAGACCGCGAGTCCCGCCCTGCCGCCGGAACCGGCCCTTAACTCGACCAGGGAGCGCTGCACCGGCACGAGAGCCACCGCGCATGCGTCGCCGGTCCCTCTCCTGGCTGCCCTCAGTTACCACGTGATCGCCGGCGTCTTTCCAACGACTGCGCACGCGCCGGCGTCGCCACCTTGGCTCCCCCCCCCACCCCGCCGCCCGACCGCCCGGCTTCGCTTTCTTACTGCGGCTCCCCCTCCACTTTTTCGGCTCCCTGGGGTTCCCTCACCCACATTTTGGGGTCCCCTTCTCACATTTGAGGGGTGATGACCCCGCAATTTACGGTTCGGGGGGGGGGGGGGAGGAGAGGAAACGGGGTGCCCAAGAAGGGGGTTTTTTGTTTTTTTTTTCTCTTTTATTTCATTTTCATTTTATTTCCTTTTTAGTTTTTTTGCCTTTTTTTTTTTTTAATTTTCTTTTCTATTTTATATTTCCTTTTTTATTTCGGTTATTTTTTATTCCCTTTATTTTTCATTTGCTCTCCCAGTGCACCCCAGTAACACCCAGTGCTCCCCAACAACCACCAGTAACACCCAGTGCTCCCCAAAAATTGACCCCAGTTTTTTTGCCTCTTTTTTTTATTTTCTTTTGTTTTTTATATTTCCAGGTGGCGGCGGAGGTCAGGCAACAAGATAGAGTGGTCCCGCCCACTCGCAGGACCCCCACACCTCCACACCACCCCCCAACTTCAGCCGCTCTCACCGCGGCGTCTTCCCGCGCCGGCGCTGCCGTCCCGCGCGACGCCTCTTCCGCTCTCTTCTCCGACGGCTTCTGCCAGGGCGGGAGGAGGCAGGTGGGCCCGAGAAACACCAGCTCCTCCCTACCAAGGCAACCCGGACCCCACGCCCCCGGAGGCACATCTCCAAGACCCTCCCCGCCCACCCACAGGCCCCCCCACTTCCCCCCACAAAACTCTCCAAGCTTCACTTGGACTCACCACGGCGACGCACGGCGCAGTCCCACCCGCTGCGGGGAGCCGGGCCCTCTGGGCAAAGGCAGCTGGGCACGCGAAGCAGCGGCCAAAGAGGCTGCCGCCCTGCTTACAGGGGGCTCCGGCCGCTGCCTGGACCACAAAGGGCCTGGGACACCAGGGCACTGACCCCGACTTACAGGGGGGCCCTGGGCCCAAAGGCCTACGGAGGCTCCTTCTCTCCGCTTCGGGGGGCACCTGACCCGCTCCCCGCTAACGGGGCGGTCGCCCCGCACAGGCTGCCAGCTGAGGGAGCGCAAAGGCTCCCAGACCCGGACCCTGCTTACAGGCGGGTCCACACCCAGGGAGCCACGGAGCTCGGCCTTCCCCCGCGGCATCAAGTACCTGGCTCAAGGGCCAGGCACTAGGGCTCGTGGCCTAAGGCCCTGAGCTGGGCCCCGAGGGCAGGGAGGGCACACGCCCAGCCCCACGCCCGTGAGAGGCCGGGGGACCCCGCGGGACACCCGCCTGATTACAGGGGGTCCCTCCAACCGCCCGCCGAGCAGGGGGGACGCACAAAGCCCCACTTAGGGGGCCGCCCCCCCCGAGGCCCGGCACTCCCAGCAACGGCCTCGCGGCCTAAGGCCGGCAGGGACAGGGCCCCAGCCCCGAGGACGGGGGGGGGCCCACGCTGGCACATCGCCAGCAGGACCGGCGGCCCCGCGGCGCCACTAACGGGCTTCGCTCCGTCCTCGGGAACAGGGGGCGAGCCCGAGGCTCTCCTCTCCTGCTCGGCAGCGGGGCTGACTCCCCACGGGTTGGCACACAGAGCCCCTCTTTCCCTCCTGGGAAGTCTAAGCTACGCTGCCTACATCTCTACGGGGGCTACAGGAGGGACCAGCTCGCTCGCTCGCTCACTCACACCGACGGGACAAGGACACAAAGGGGGAACGTCCCAGAAGAGGGAGCAAGCTCTGTGCGCCAAGCCGTGGGGAGCCGGCCCTGCCGCCGAGCAGGGGAGGAGAGCCTCGGGCTCGCCCCCTGTTCCCGAGGACGGAGAGAAGCCCGTTAGTGGCCCCGGGCTGCGCGCGGGCCAGAAGGGCCTCGGCGTGCTGAGGGGCAAGGGACACAGGCCGTGACACACCCCGACTACGGGGGGTCACTCTGGCCAGGGGCCGCCAGCAGGCACCAAAGGTGCCAAGGGAAAAAGCCCTGCCCCGCTTACGGGGCGGGCGGGCCGGGGGTCGGGAGAGCTCCGTGTCCCCCCTCGGGCGCGGAGGCGGGCACTCTCGCCCTCCTTACAGGGCGGTTGCCCCTCTCTCCGGGCAGCCACAGGAGCGCGATGGCAAAAGGCCAACGCCAAGCAAAGCAAAGGACCCAGCCCTGCTTACAGGGAGGTCCGCCCAGCGCCAAGCCGGCCGGCGCAGCCGGAAGCTGCCCGCCGGACTCTTTGGGATCCCTGCCCCGGGGATGCCAAGGGAGGGGCCTTTGCCCAGAGGGCCTTTCTCCCGCCCCCTCTTGAGCGCGAAGCCGACGCTCTTCTTCCTCGCTCTTGCCTCGCCGTCCCGCTCCACGGCTCTGCTTTCTTCTCGGAGGGCTCCTGCCAAGGCAGGAGGACGCAGCTCGGACTCAGAAGCTCCGAGTCCTTGCACCGAAGGAAAGCAGGACCCAGGGGCAGCTGCCCCAGCCACCACCCGCCCGCCCACTCGCAGGACCCCCACACCTCCACACCACCCCCCAACTTCAGCCGCTCTCACCGCGGCGTCTTCCCGCGCCGGCGCTGCCGTCCCGCGCGACGCCTCTTCCGCTCTCTTCTCCGACGGCTTCTGCCAGGGCGGGAGGAGGCAGGTGGGCCCGAGAAACACCAGCTCCTCCCTACCAAGGCAACCCGGACCCCACGCCCCCGGAGGCACATCTCCAAGACCCTCCCCGCCCACCCACAGGCCCCCCCACTTCCCCCACAAAACTCTCCAAGCTTCACTTGGACTCACCACGGCGACGCACGGCGCAGTCCCACCCGCTGCGGGGAGCCGGGCCCTCTGGGCAAAGGCAGCTGGGCACGCGAAGCAGCGGCCAAAGAGGCTGCCGCCCTGCTTACAGGGGGCTCCGGCCGCTGCCTGGACCACAAAGGGCCTGGGACACCAGGGCACTGACCCCGACTTACAGGGGGGCCCTGGGCCCAAAGGCCTACGGAGGCTCCTTCTCTCCGCTTCGGGGGGCACCTGACCCGCTCCCCGCTAAACGGGGCGGTCGCCCCGCACAGGCTGCCAGCTGAGGGAGCGCAAAGGCTCCCAGACCCGGACCCTGCTTACAGGCGGGTCCACACCCAGGGAGCCACGGAGCTCGGCCTTCCCCCGCGGCATCAAGTACCTGGCTCAAGGGCCAGGCACTGGGGCTCGTGGCCTAAGGCCCTGAGCTGGGCCCCGAGGGCAGGGAGGGCACACGCCCAGCCCCACGCCCGTGAGAGGCCGGGGGACCCCGCGGGACACCCGCCTGATTACAGGGGGTCCCTCCAACCGCCCGCCGAGCAGGGGGGACGCACAAAGCCCCACTTAGGGGGCCGCCCCACCCGAGGCCCGGCACTCCCAGCAACGGCCTCGCGGCCTAAGGCCGGCAGGGACAGGGCCCCAGCCCCGAGGACGGGGGGGGGGCCCACGCTGGCACATCGCCAGCAGGACCGGCGGCCCCGCGGCGCCACTAACGGGCTTCGCTCCGTCCTCGGGAACAGGGGGCGAGCCCGAGGCTCTCCTCTCCTGCTCGGCAGCGGGGCTGACTCCCCACGGGTTGGCACACAGAGCCCCTCTTTCCCTCCTGGGAAGTCTAAGCTACGCTGCCTACATCTCTACGGGGGCTACAGGAGGGACCAGCTCGCTCGCTCGCTCACTCACACCGACGGGACAAGGACACAAAGGGGGAACGTCCCAGAAGAGGGAGCAAGCTCTGTGCGCCAAGCCGTGGGGAGCCGGCCCTGCCGCCGAGCAGGGGAGGAGAGCCTCGGGCTCGCCCCCTGTTCCCGAGGACGGAGAGAAGCCCGTTAGTGGCCCCGGGCTGCGCGCGGGCCAGAAGGGCCTCGGCGTGCTGAGGGGCAAGGGACACAGGCCGTGACACACCCCGACTACGGGGGGTCACTCTGGCCAGGGGCCGCCAGCAGGCACCAAAGGTGCCAAGGGAAAAAGCCCTGCCCCGCTTACGGGGCGGGCGGGCCGGGGGTCGGGAGAGCTCCGTGTCCCCCCTCGGGCACGGAGGCGGGCACTCTCGCCCTCCTTACAGGGCGGTTGCCCCTCTCTCCGGGCAGCCACAGGAGCGCGATGGCAAAAGGCCAACGCCAAGCAAAGCAAAGGACCCAGCCCTGCTTACAGGGAGGTCCGCCCAGCGCCAAGCCGGCCGGCGCAGCCGGAAGCTGCCCGCCGGACTCTTTGGGATCCCTGCCCCGGGGATGCCAAGGGAGGGGCCTTTGCCCAGAGGGCCTTTCTCCCGCCCCCTCTTGAGCGCGAAGCCGACGCTCTTCTTCCTCGCTCTTGCCTCGCCGTCCCGCTCCACGGCTCTGCTTTCTTCTCAGAGGGCTCCTGCCAAGGCAGGAGGACGCAGCTCGGACTCAGAAGCTCCGAGTCCTTGCACCGAAGGAAAGCAGGACCCAGGGGCAGCTGCCCCAGCCACCACCCGCCCGCCCACTCGCAGGACCCCCACACCTCCACACCACCCCCCAACTTCAGCCGCTCTCACCGCGGCGTCTTCCCGCGCCGGCGCTGCCGTCCCGCGCGACGCCTCTTCCGCTCTCTTCTCCGACGGCTTCTGCCAGGGCGGGAGGAGGCAGGTGGGCCCGAGAAACACCAGCTCCTCCCTACCAAGGCAACCCGGACCCCACGCCCCCGGAGGCACATCTCCAAGACCCTCCCCGCCCACCCACAGGCCCCCCCACTTCCCCCCACAAAACTCTCCAAGCTTCACTTGGACTCACCACGGCGACGCACGGCGCAGTCCCACCCGCTGCGGGGAGCCGGGCCCTCTGGGCAAAGGCAGCTGGGCACGCGAAGCAGCGGCCAAAGAGGCTGCCGCCCTGCTTACAGGGGGCTCCGGCCGCTGCCTGGACCACAAAGGGCCTGGGACACCAGGGCACTGACCCCGACTTACAGGGGGGCCCTGGGCCCAAAGGCCTACGGAGGCTCCTTCTCTCCGCTTCGGGGGGCACCTGACCCGCTCCCCGCTAACGGGGCGGTCGCCCCGCACAGGCTGCCAACTGAGGGAGCGCAAAGGCTCCCAGACCCGGACCCTGCTTACAGGCGGGTCCACACCCAGGGAGCCACGGAGCTCGGCCTTCCCCCGCGGCATCAAGTACCTGGCTCAAGGGCCAGGCACTAGGGCTCGTGGCCTAAGGCCCTGAGCTGGGCCCCGAGGGCAGGGAGGGCACACGCCCAGCCCCACGCCCGTGAGAGGCCGGGGGACCCCGCGGGACACCCGCCTGATTACAGGGGGTCCCTCCAACCGCCCGCCGAGCAGGGGGGATGCACAAAGCCCCACTTAGGGGGCCGCCCCCCCCGAGGCCCGGCACTCCCAGCAACGGCCTCGCGGCCTAAGGCCGGCAGGGACAGGGCCCCAGCCCCGAGGACGGGGGGGGGCCCACGCTGGCACATCGCCAGCAGGACCGGCGGCCCCGCGGCGCCACTAACGGGCTTCGCTCCGTCCTCGGGAACAGGGGGCGAGCCCGAGGCTCTCCTCTCCTGCTCGGCAGCGGGGCTGACTCCCCACGGGTTGGCACACAGAGCCCCTCTTTCCCTCCTGGGAAGTCTAAGCTACGCTGCCTACATCTCTACGGGGGCTACAGGAGGGACCAGCTCGCTCGCTCGCTCACTCACACCGACGGGACAAGGACACAAAGGGGGAACGTCCCAGAAGAGGGAGCAAGCTCTGTGCGCCAAGCCGTGGGGAGCCGGCCCTGCCGCCGAGCAGGGGAGGAGAGCCTCGGGCTCGCCCCCTGTTCCCGAGGACGGAGAGAAGCCCGTTAGTGGCCCCGGGCTGCGCGCGGGCCAGAAGGGCCTCGGCGTGCTGAGGGGCAAGGGACACAGGCCGTGACACACCCCGACTACGGGGGGTCACTCTGGCCAGGGGCCGCCAGCAGGCACCAAAGGTGCCAAGGGAAAAAGCCCTGCCCCGCTTACGGGGCGGGCGGGCCGGGGGTCGGGAGAGCTCCGTGTCCCCCCTCGGGCGCGGAGGCGGGCACTCTCGCCCTCCTTACAGGGCGGTTGCCCCTCTCTCCGGGCAGCCACAGGAGCGCGATGGCAAAAGGCCAACGCCAAGCAAAGCAAAGGACCCAGCCCTGCTTACAGGGAGGTCCGCCCAGCGCCAAGCCGGCCGGCGCAGCCGGAAGCTGCCCGCCGGACTCTTTGGGATCCCTGCCCCGGGGATGCCAAGGGAGGGGCCTTTGCCCAGAGGGCCTTTCTCCCGCCCCCTCTTGAGCGCGAAGCCGACGCTCTTCTTCCTCGCTCTTGCCTCGCCGTCCCGCTCCACGGCTCTGCTTTCTTCTCGGAGGGCTCCTGCCAAGGCAGGAGGACGCAGCTCGGACTCAGAAGCTCCGAGTCCTTGCACCGAAGGAAAGCAGGACCCAGGGGCAGCTGCCCCAGCCACCACCCGCCCGCCCACTCGCAGGACCCCCACACCTCCACACCACCCCCCAACTTCAGCCGCTCTCACCGCGGCGTCTTCCCGCGCCGGCGCTGCCGTCCCGCGCGACGCCTCTTCCGCTCTCTTCTCCGACGGCTTCTGCCAGGGCGGGAGGAGGCAGGTGGGCCCGAGAAACACCAGCTCCTCCCTACCAAGGCAACCCGGACCCCACGCCCCCGGAGGCACATCTCCAAGACCCTCCCCGCCCACCCACAGGCCCCCCCACTTCCCCCCACAAAACTCTCCAAGCTTCACTTGGACTCACCACGGCGACGCACGGCGCAGTCCCACCCGCTGCGGGGAGCCGGGCCCTCTGGGCAAAGGCAGCTGGGCACGCGAAGCAGCGGCCAAAGAGGCTGCCGCCCTGCTTACAGGGGGCTCCGGCCGCTGCCTGGACCACAAAGGGCCTGGGACACCAGGGCACTGACCCCGACTTACAGGGGGGCCCTGGGCCCAAAGGCCTACGGAGGCTCCTTCTCTCCGCTTCGGGGGGCACCTGACCCGCTCCCCGCTAACGGGGCGGTCGCCCCGCACAGGCTGCCAGCTGAGGGAGCGCAAAGGCTCCCAGACCCGGACCCTGCTTACAGGCGGGTCCACACCCAGGGAGCCACGGAGCTCGGCCTTCCCCCGCGGCATCAAGTACCTGGCTCAAGGGCCAGGCACTGGGGCTCGTGGCCTAAGGCCCTGAGCTGGGCCCCGAGGGCAGGGAGGGCACACGCCCAGCCCCACGCCCGTGAGAGGCCGGGGGACCCCGCGGGACACCCGCCTGATTACAGGGGGTCCCTCCAACCGCCCGCCGAGCAGGGGGGACGCACAAAGCCCCACTTAGGGGGCCGCCCCCCCCGAGGCCCGGCACTCCCAGCAACGGCCTCGCGGCCTAAGGCCGGCAGGGACAGGGCCCCAGCCCCGAGGACGGGGGGGGGCCCACGCTGGCACATCGCCAGCAGGACCGGCGGCCCCGCGGCGCCACTAACGGGCTTCGCTCCGTCCTCGGGAACAGGGGGCGAGCCCGAGGCTCTCCTCTCCTGCTCGGCAGCGGGGCTGACTCCCCACGGGTTGGCACACAGAGCCCCTCTTTCCCTCCTGGGAAGTCTAAGCTACGCTGCCTACATCTCTACGGGGGCTACAGGAGGGACCAGCTCGCTCGCTCGCTCACTCACACCGACGGGACAAGGACACAAAGGGGGAACGTCCCAGAAGAGGGAGCAAGCTCTGTGCGCCAAGCCGTGGGGAGCCGGCCCTGCCGCCGAGCAGGGGAGGAGAGCCTCGGGCTCGCCCCCTGTTCCCGAGGACGGAGAGAAGCCCGTTAGTGGCCCCGGGCTGCGCGCGGGCCAGAAGGGCCTCGGCGTGCTGAGGGGCAAGGGACACAGGCCGTGACACACCCCGACTACGGGGGGTCACTCTGGCCAGGGGCCGCCAGCAGGCACCAAAGGTGCCAAGGGAAAAAGCCCTGCCCCGCTTACGGGGCGGGCGGGCCGGGGGTCGGGAGAGCTCCGTGTCTCCCCTCGGGCGCGGAGGCGGGCACTCTCGCCCTCCTTACAGGGCGGTTGCCCCTCTCTCCGGGCAGCCACAGGAGCGCGATGGCAAAAGGCCAACGCCAAGCAAAGCAAAGGACCCAGCCCTGCTTACAGGGAGGTCCGCCCAGCGCCAAGCCGGCCGGCGCAGCCGGAAGCTGCCCGCCGGACTCTTTGGGATCCCTGCCCCGGGGATGCCAAGGTAGGGGCCTTTGCCCAGAGGGCCTTTCTCCTGCCCCCTCTTGAGCGCGAAGCCGACGCTCTTCTTCCTCGCTCTTGCCTCGCCGTCCCGCTCCACGGCTCTGCTTTCTTCTCGGAGGGCTCCTGCCAAGGCAGGAGGACGCAGCTCGGACTCAGAAGCTCCGAGTCCTTGCACCGAAGGAAAGCAGGACCCAGGGGCAGCTGCCCCAGCCACCACCCGCCCGCCCACTCGCAGGACCCCCACACCTCCACACCACCCCCCAACTTCAGCCACTCTCACCGCGGCGTCTTCCCGCGCCGGCGCTGCCGTCCCGCGCGACGCCTCTTCCGCTCTCTTCTCCGACGGCTTCTGCCAGGGCGGGAGGAGGCAGGTGGGCCCGAGAAACACCAGCTCCTCCCTACCAAGGCAACCCGGACCCCACGCCCCCGGAGGCACATCTCCAAGACCCTCCCCGCCCACCCACAGGCCCCCCCACTTCCCCCCACAAAACTCTCCAAGCTTCACTTGGACTCACCACGGCGACGCACGGCGCAGTCCCACCCGCTGCGGGGAGCCGGGCCCTCTGGGCAAAGGCAGCTGGGCACGCGAAGCAGCGGCCAAAGAGGCTGCCGCCCTGCTTACAGGGGGCTCCGGCCGCTGCCTGGACCACAAAGGGCCTGGGACACCAGGGCACTGACCCCGACTTACAGGGGGGCCCTGGGCCCAAAGGCCTACGGAGGCTCCTTCTCTCCGCTTCGGGGGGCACCTGACCCGCTCCCCGCTAACGGGGCGGTCGCCCCGCACAGGCTGCCAGCTGAGGGAGCGCAAAGGCTCCCAGACCCGGACCCTGCTTACAGGCGGGTCCACACCCAGGGAGCCACGGAGCTCGGCCTTCCCCCGCGGCATCAAGTACCTGGCTCAAGGGCCAGGCACTGGGGCTCGTGGCCTAAGGCCCTGAGCTGGGCCCCGAGGGCAGGGAGGGCACACGCCCAGCCCCACGCCCGTGAGAGGCCGGGGGACCCCGCGGGACACCCGCCTGATTACAGGGGGTCCCTCCAACCGCCCGCCGAGCAGGGGGGACGCACAAAGCCCCACTTAGGGGGCCGCCCCCCCCGAGGCCCGGCACTCCCAGCAACGGCCTCGCGGCCTAAGGCCGGCAGGGACAGGGCCCCAGCCCCGAGGACGGGGGGGGGCCCACGCTGGCACATCGCCAGCAGGACCGGCGGCCCCGCGGCGCCACTAACGGGCTTCGCTCCGTCCTCGGGAACAGGGGGCGAGCCCGAGGCTCTCCTCTCCTGCTCGGCAGCGGGGCTGACTCCCCACGGGTTGGCACACAGAGCCCCTCTTTCCCTCCTGGGAAGTCTAAGCTACGCTGCCTACATCTCTACGGGGGCTACAGGAGGGACCAGCTCGCTCGCTCGCTCACTCACACCGACGGGACAAGGACACAAAGGGGGAACGTCCCAGAAGAGGGAGCAAGCTCTGTGCGCCAAGCCGTGGGGAGCCGGCCCTGCCGCCGAGCAGGGGAGGAGAGCCTCGGGCTCGCCCCCTGTTCCCGAGGACGGAGAGAAGCCCGTTAGTGGCCCCGGGCTGCGCGCGGGCCAGAAGGGCCTCGGCGTGCTGAGGGGCAAGGGACACAGGCCGTGACACACCCCGACTACGGGGGGTCACTCTGGCCAGGGGCCGCCAGCAGGCACCAAAGGTGCCAAGGGAAAAAGCCCTGCCCCGCTTACGGGGCGGGCGGGCCGGGGGTCGGGAGAGCTCCGTGTCCCCCCTCGGGCGCGGAGGCGGGCACTCTCGCCCTCCTTACAGGGCGGTTGCCCCTCTCTCCGGGCAGCCACAGGAGCGCGATGGCAAAAGGCCAACGCCAAGCAAAGCAAAGGACCCAGCCCTGCTT
This sequence comes from Pseudopipra pipra, assembly GCF_036250125.1. Taxonomy (NCBI): domain Eukaryota; kingdom Metazoa; phylum Chordata; class Aves; order Passeriformes; family Pipridae; genus Pseudopipra; species Pseudopipra pipra. The sequence goes on from NC_087561.1 coordinate 145,545, forward strand.
ACAGGGAGGTCCGCCCAGCGCCAAGCCGGCCGGCGCAGCCGGAAGCTGCCCGCCGGACTCTTTGGGATCCCTGCCCCGGGGATGCCAAGGGAGGGGCCTTTGCCCAGAGGGCCTTTCTCCCGCCCCCTCTTGAGCGCGAAGCCGACGCTCTTCTTCCTCGCTCTTGCCTCGCCGTCCCGCTCCACGGCTCTGCTTTCTTCTCGGAGGGCTCCTGCCAAGGCAGGAGGACGCAGCTCGGACTCAGAAGCTCCGAGTCCTTGCACCGAAGGAAAGCAGGACCCAGGGGCAGCTGCCCCAGCCACCACCCGCCCGCCCACTCGCAGGACCCCCACACCTCCACACCACCCCCCAACTTCAGCCGCTCTCACCGCGGCGTCTTCCCGCGCCGGCGCTGCCGTCCCGCGCGACGCCTCTTCCGCTCTCTTCTCCGACGGCTTCTGCCAGGGCGGGAGGAGGCAGGTGGGCCCGAGAAACACCAGCTCCTCCCTACCAAGGCAACCCGGACCCCACGCCCCCGGAGGCACATCTCCAAGACCCTCCCCGCCCACCCACAGGCCCCCCCACTTCCCCCACAAAACTCTCCAAGCTTCACTTGGACTCACCACGGCGACGCACGGCGCAGTCCCACCCGCTGCGGGGAGCCGGGCCCTCTGGGCAAAGGCAGCTGGGCACGCGAAGCAGCGGCCAAAGAGGCTGCCGCCCTGCTTACAGGGGGCTCCGGCCGCTGCCTGGACCACAAAGGGCCTGGGACACCAGGGCACTGACCCCGACTTACAGGGGGGCCCTGGGCCCAAAGGCCTACGGAGGCTCCTTCTCTCCGCTTCGGGGGGCACCTGACCCGCTCCCCGCTAACGGGGCGGTCGCCCCGCACAGGCTGCCAGCTGAGGGAGCGCAAAGGCTCCCAGACCCGGACCCTGCTTACAGGCGGGTCCACACCCAGGGAGCCACGGAGCTCGGCCTTCCCCCGCGGCATCAAGTACCTGGCTCAAGGGCCAGGCACTGGGGCTCGTGGCCTAAGGCCCTGAGCTGGGCCCCGAGGGCAGGGAGGGCACACGCCCAGCCCCACGCCCGTGAGAGGCCGGGGGACCCCGCGGGACACCCGCCTGATTACAGGGGGTCCCTCCAACCGCCCGCCGAGCAGGGGGGACGCACAAAGCCCCACTTAGGGGGCCGCCCCCCCCGAGGCCCGGCACTCCCAGCAACGGCCTCGCGGCCTAAGGCCGGCAGGGACAGGGCCCCAGCCCCGAGGACGGGGGGGGGCCCACGCTGGCACATCGCCAGCAGGACCGGCGGCCCCGCGGCGCCACTAACGGGCTTCGCTCCGTCCTCGGGAACAGGGGGCGAGCCCGAGGCTCTCCTCTCCTGCTCGGCAGCGGGGCTGACTCCCCACGGGTTGGCACACAGAGCCCCTCTTTCCCTCCTGGGAAGTCTAAGCTACGCTGCCTACATCTCTACGGGGGCTACAGGAGGGACCAGCTCGCTCGCTCGCTCACTCACACCGACGGGACAAGGACACAAAGGGGGAACGTCCCAGAAGAGGGAGCAAGCTCTGTGCGCCAAGCCGTGGGGAGCCGGCCCTGCCGCCGAGCAGGGGAGGAGAGCCTCGGGCTCGCCCCCTGTTCCCGAGGACGGAGAGAAGCCCGTTAGTGGCCCCGGGCTGCGCGCGGGCCAGAAGGGCCTCGGCGTGCTGAGGGGCAAGGGACACAGGCCGTGACACACCCCGACTACGGGGGGTCACTCTGGCCAGGGGCCGCCAGCAGGCACCAAAGGTGCCAAGGGAAAAAGCCCTGCCCCGCTTACGGGGCGGGCGGGCCGGGGGTCGGGAGAGCTCCGTGTCCCCCCTCGGGCGCGGAGGCGGGCACTCTCGCCCTCCTTACAGGGCGGTTGCCCCTCTCTCCGGGCAGCCACAGGAGCGCGATGGCAAAAGGCCAACGCCAAGCAAAGCAAAGGACCCAGCCCTGCTTACAGGGAGGTCCGCCCAGCGCCAAGCCGGCCGGCGCAGCCGGAAGCTGCCCGCCGGACTCTTTGGGATCCCTGCCCCGGGGATGCCAAGGGAGGGGCCTTTGCCCAGAGGGCCTTTCTCCCGCCCCCTCTTGAGCGCGAAGCCGACGCTCTTCTTCCTCGCTCTTGCCTCGCCGTCCCGCTCCACGGCTCTGCTTTCTTCTCGGAGGGCTCCTGCCAAGGCAGGAGGACGCAGCTCGGACTCAGAAGCTCCGAGTCCTTGCACCGAAGGAAAGCAGGACCCAGGGGCAGCTGCCCCAGCCACCACCCGCCCGCCCACTCGCAGGACCCCCACACCTCCACACCACCCCCCAACTTCAGCCGCTCTCACCGCGGCGTCTTCCCGCGCCGGCGCTGCCGTCCCGCGCGACGCCTCTTCCGCTCTCTTCTCCGACGGCTTCTGCCAGGGCGGGAGGAGGCAGGTGGGCCCGAGAAACACCAGCTCCTCCCTACCAAGGCAACCCGGACCCCACGCCCCCGGAGGCACATCTCCAAGACCCTCCCCGCCCACCCACAGGCCCCCCCACTTCCCCCCACAAAACTCTCCAAGCTTCACTTGGACTCACCACGGCGACGCACGGCGCAGTCCCACCCGCTGCGGGGAGCCGGGCCCTCTGGGCAAAGGCAGCTGGGCACGCGAAGCAGCGGCCAAAGAGGCTGCCGCCCTGCTTACAGGGGGCTCCGGCCGCTGCCTGGACCACAAAGGGCCTGGGACACCAGGGCACTGACCCCGACTTACAGGGGGGCCCTGGGCCCAAAGGCCTACGGAGGCTCCTTCCCTCCGCTTCGGGGGGCACCTGACCCGCTCCCCGCTAACGGGGCGGTCGCCCCGCACAGGCTGCCAGCTGAGGGAGCGCAAAGGCTCCCAGACCCGGACCCTGCTTACAGGCGGGTCCACACCCAGGGAGCCACGGAGCTCGGCCTTCCCCCGCGGCATCAAGTACCTGGCTCAAGGGCCAGGCACTGGGGCTCGTGGCCTAAGGCCCTGAGCTGGGCCCCGAGGGCAGGGAGGGCACACGCCCAGCCCCACGCCCGTGAGAGGCCGGGGGACCCCGCGGGACACCCGCCTGATTACAGGGGGTCCCTCCAACCGCCCGCCGAGCAGGGGGGACGCACAAAGCCCCACTTAGGGGGCCGCCCCCCCCGAGGCCCGGCACTCCCAGCAACGGCCTCGCGGCCTAAGGCCGGCAGGGACAGGGCCCCAGCCCCGAGGACGGGGGGGGGCCCACGCTGGCACATCGCCAGCAGGACCGGCGGCCCCGCGGCGCCACTAACGGGCTTCGCTCCGTCCTCGGGAACAGGGGGCGAGCCCGAGGCTCTCCTCTCCTGCTCGGCAGCGGGGCTGACTCCCCACGGGTTGGCACACAGAGCCCCTCTTTCCCTCCTGGGAAGTCTAAGCTACGCTGCCTACATCTCTACGGGGGCTACAGGAGGGACCAGCTCGCTCGCTCGCTCACTCACACCGACGGGACAAGGACACAAAGGGGGAACGTCCCAGAAGAGGGAGCAAGCTCTGTGCGCCAAGCCGTGGGGAGCCGGCCCTGCCGCCGAGCAGGGGAGGAGAGCCTCGGGCTCGCCCCCTGTTCCCGAGGACGGAGAGAAGCCCGTTAGTGGCCCCGGGCTGCGCGCGGGCCAGAAGGGCCTCGGCGTGCTGAGGGGCAAGGGACACAGGCCGTGACACACCCCGACTACGGGGGGTCACTCTGGCCAGGGGCCGCCAGCAGGCACCAAAGGTGCCAAGGGAAAAAGCCCTGCCCCGCTTACGGGGCGGGCGGGCCGGGGGTCGGGAGAGCTCCGTGTCCCCCCTCGGGCGCGGAGGCGGGCACTCTCGCCCTCCTTACAGGGCGGTTGCCCCTCTCTCCGGGCAGCCACAGGAGCGCGATGGCAAAAGGCCAACGCCAAGCAAAGCAAAGGACCCAGCCCTGCTTACAGGGAGGTCCGCCCAGCGCCAAGCCGGCCGGCGCAGCCGGAAGCTGCCCGCCGGACTCTTTGGGATCCCTGCCCCGGGGATGCCAAGGGAGGGGCCTTTGCCCAGAGGGCCTTTCTCCCGCCCCCTCTTGAGCGCGAAGCCGACGCTCTTCTTCCTCGCTCTTGCCTCGCCGTCCCGCTCCACGGCTCTGCTTTCTTCTCGGAGGGCTCCTGCCAAGGCAGGAGGACGCAGCTCGGACTCAGAAGCTCCGAGTCCTTGCACCGAAGGAAAGCAGGACCCAGGGGCAGCTGCCCCAGCCACCACCCGCCCGCCCACTCGCAGGACCCCCACACCTCCACACCACCCCCCAACTTCAGCCGCTCTCACCGCGGCGTCTTCCCGCGCCGGCGCTGCCGTCCCGCGCGACGCCTCTTCCGCTCTCTTCTCCGACGGCTTCTGCCAGGGCGGGAGGAGGCAGGTGGGCCCGAGAAACACCAGCTCCTCCCTACCAAGGCAACCCGGACCCCACGCCCCCGGAGGCACATCTCCAAGACCCTCCCCGCCCACCCACAGGCCCCCCCACTTCCCCCCACAAAACTCTCCAAGCTTCACTTGGACTCACCACGGCGACGCACGGCGCAGTCCCACCCGCTGCGGGGAGCCGGGCCCTCTGGGCAAAGGCAGCTGGGCACGCGAAGCAGCGGCCAAAGAGGCTGCCGCCCTGCTTACAGGGGGCTCCGGCCGCTGCCTGGACCACAAAGGGCCTGGGACACCAGGGCACTGACCCCGACTTACAGGGGGGCCCTGGGCCCAAAGGCCTACGGAGGCTCCTTCTCTCCGCTTCGGGGGGCACCTGACCCGCTCCCCGCTAACGGGGCGGTCGCCCCGCACAGGCTGCCAGCTGAGGGAGCGCAAAGGCTCCCAGACCCGGACCCTGCTTACAGGCGGGTCCACACCCAGGGAGCCACGGAGCTCGGCCTTCCCCCGCGGCATCAAGTACCTGGCTCAAGGGCCAGGCACTGGGGCTCGTGGCCTAAGGCCCTGAGCTGGGCCCCGAGGGCAGGGAGGGCACACGCCCAGCCCCACGCCCGTGAGAGGCCGGGGGACCCCGCGGGACACCCGCCTGATTACAGGGGGTCCCTCCAACCGCCCGCCGAGCAGGGGGGACGCACAAAGCCCCACTTAGGGGGCCGCCCCCCCCGAGGCCCGGCACTCCCAGCAACGGCCTCGCGGCCTAAGGCCGGCAGGGACAGGGCCCCAGCCCCGAGGACGGGGGGGGGGCCCACGCTGGCACATCGCCAGCAGGACCGGCGGCCCCGCGGCGCCACTAACGGGCTTCGCTCCGTCCTCGGGAACAGGGGGCGAGCCCGAGGCTCTCCTCTCCTGCTCGGCAGCGGGGCTGACTCCCCACGGGTTGGCACACAGAGCCCCTCTTTCCCTCCTGGGAAGTCTAAGCTACGCTGCCTACATCTCTACGGGGGCTACAGGAGGGACCAGCTCGCTCGCTCGCTCACTCACACCGACGGGACAAGGACACAAAGGGGGAACGTCCCAGAAGAGGGAGCAAGCTCTGTGCGCCAAGCCGTGGGGAGCCGGCCCTGCCGCCGAGCAGGGGAGGAGAGCCTCGGGCTCGCCCCCTGTTCCCGAGGACGGAGAGAAGCCCGTTAGTGGCCCCGGGCTGCGCGCGGGCCAGAAGGGCCTCGGCGTGCTGAGGGGCAAGGGACACAGGCCGTGACACACCCCGACTACGGGGGGTCACTCTGGCCAGGGGCCGCCAGCAGGCACCAAAGGTGCCAAGGGAAAAAGCCCTGCCCCGCTTACGGGGCGGGCGGGCCGGGGGTCGGGAGAGCTCCGTGTCCCCCCTCGGGCGCGGAGGCGGGCACTCTCGCCCTCCTTACAGGGCGGTTGCCCCTCTCTCCGGGCAGCCACAGGAGCGCGATGGCAAAAGGCCAACGCCAAGCAAAGCAAAGGACCCAGCCCTGCTTACAGGGAGGTCCGCCCAGCGCCAAGCCGGCCGGCGCAGCCGGAAGCTGCCCGCCGGACTCTTTGGGATCCCTGCCCCGGGGATGCCAAGGGAGGGGCCTTTGCCCAGAGGGTCTCTGTTTTGCCCCCTCTTCAGCTTGACGCTGCTCCTCTTCTTGTTCGCTCTTGCCTCGAAGTTGCACTCCAGTCTCTTCTTTCTTCTCCGACAGCTTCTGCCAAGGCAGGAGGACACAGTTGAGCCTGAGAAACAGCAGCTCCTCCCCAAGAAGGGAAACATCCCTACACCCCCAGAGGGAGATCTCCAAGCCACTACCCACCCACCCACCCTCCCACAGGTCCCCCCACCTCCACAAATCCCTCCAAACTTCACTTGGGTTAGGGCACCAGCAGTAGCATCAGCTGCAGGGGCTGCGACGAGGGGGCAACGGATGGACTGCTGTTGCGGGGTCAGGGGGGTCCAGTAACTCTCTTTGGCCGCGCAGTTGCCATGAGACTTCTGCAGAACAATGGACACAGCCAGCTTACTCCTGTCATGAGGCGCAAGTTAAAGTGCCTCTTCCGTCACCACCAGTTCAACCAACAGCCAACAAATGCACAACAGTTAAAACACCACCGTGGCACTCCTACCAAGAAACCAACCCACAGCCCTTGCCAGCCTCAGAACAGCTTCTATGCCGAAGACGGCCTGATGGAAGAGGAAGATTAGAAATTGACACCCTAGAAATCTTAGCCGAGCTGTGGCAAACCGAACTCAGCAAGATGAGAGAACCAGATAGAAGACAAGCAGTTTTGGATCCTGCAGAAGAGGAAGAACAGCAAACATGGCTACAGCTACTACTTCAGCTCGAAGAAGAGAATACAGAGTGGGAAAGCACACAAAACACAAAACATATTCCTCGGCCCAAGCCGAGACCATCAGTGAAGTCAAAGCTACCAATGTTAAAATGGACAATATATATATTGGCTACGTTGCTAACAATAGCAGCTGCTGGTTTTATGCTGCGAGAATTTCAGCTGGAACAACACAATCCACCTACTGACACAACCAACAATCTAAGGGTAACATTGCAAAACACAGCAGACATACATCTATCAGCTACCATATTTAACTTACTAAGTCACAAAAGGACAACTTTACTAATTGACAAATTATCTACTATTATAAAAGGTTCTTTTGTGTTACAGGGGGGAAGAACAGAAATACTAGGAGGGACCCTAAATCGAGTATTTACTTCTCACTATTTTAAAATGCTGTTAGACAGTATGCCATACACAACATGGAAAGCCAAACCTAAACAAGTAGCAAAGAAACAACCAATTACAATTTCAACTGCAGAAACACATAACCCTTTACACACAGTCACTGCAAAAGCCTTGATAAAGCAAAACAAACAAATCCCTCATACAACACAAGCCCAAAGATGCCTCACAAGGCTGCAACATACAGCAATACACACCTCCAAATCCATTCAAAACACAAACGTGCATAAATTGGCCTATACTCAAATTAAACAATTAGAATGGGAGGCAAAGACAGAAGTATCAAACATTTTTAACAACAGAACAGATGTAACCTCACAATGGCTCTTAAAAAACATCCAAACCTGTTTAACAAGTTTTCTTAAACTAGCACCCCCAAAACAAAACAGAGACATCGTAACCAGCAATAGCCCAGACATTAACCCTGTTTTCATTGGACCCACTGAAATCACCCATTCTGTAGAACAGAGGCTGCCTCAGTCAAAGAGGAAGTCAATTAACAGTGGATTTTTCCCAAAGGCAGTTTCATTGCAGCTAAACCCACAAGTGGCCCAAGAAACAAATAGCCCTAAATCCATGATACAGTGGCCTTTCCTTAAAAAAGAGGTGATGCATTTCCACAACACTAGAAAACCATATAAACACAGCCTTGCTACGTACAAAAACCCTTGCACTAATCTATCAATCTCTCAAAGTAGAGAAAAATGGATTTTCATATTTTTTACCCCTGTCTCAGAGTGCAAAAAGATTAGAATTTTTGAAAACCAAGATTTTACAAATGACTTTTTTGAGTTAAAGAAAAGGATAAAAACCACTTCTTGCATAATTGCCTTTGCAAAACAAGAAATAATGTGTTGCCCCTCAAACATAACAATGGTTTACTGCTTAACAACTGGGTGGAATTAGATTTTGTCATCTTCTACCACTATTCCTGTTCCTATAAAAACTTTCCTACTAACTCTTTGGCTAAACAAACAAGTGACTTGCCTTTTGGTGAGGAAAACAACAAGCAAACCCCTCTCATCTCTCACTCAAAATCTCCTTTCTTACATAGTATGGGAAAAAGAAAGCAAAACATAGCGAACTAAAACTTTGTTAACTATTCACTCATAGCACTGCATTTTACATTTTCAAGAAAATATAAATTTTACTTCTAACATTTGTGGTTTTTTCTTTATTGTTTTCAAATCAGTTTTCTTAAAAGTACTGTAAATTGTTTTCTTAACAATAGAAATAAAGGGTAGAAAATAGTTTAAAAACATTTACACATGGAATAAAATTTAGCATCTCACCATTTTAAAGCCCAATATATTCATTAATTCATATTTTTTAAATATAAAACTGGCTGATACAAAACTTTCATTAGGTTTAGCAGTTTCATATTCTTCTAGCTATGCTAAAGAATGCAAGATAAACCTTTTATCAATCAGCAAACAAAATTGCTACACATATTATAAAAACTGGAGCAACATAAGCAATTTACTAGGGAGATAAATTTGAATTAAATAAATTTACCCACAGATTGTTTCAGCATAGATTGCATGCTGATTACCAATCAATTGCTGGACTCAAGATGAAAAAGAAGATTTGAAACCTTCTTAGTGTAAAGAGAGAGAAAAATTCTCTTTGTTGCCTACAAGCTCTTGCTATTGCCCTTCACTATGTAAATTGGTGTCATTTTAACCAAAAACATTTATTTCCACAAAACCAGAACACTACAGCTTTAAAATTTTTTTCCCTATTTTTTCATTAATTTCTCAGTAGCTTTATTTGAATTATTAAAAATAAAAGTTATTAGAAGTTATTAAATTCTCAAATACATCCACATACGTGCAATTATCATAACAATGTTATTCAAATAATAAGTATAGAATCTTAAACATCCCCATATTTGTTACATTCAAACATTCTCAAAACATTTTGCTATCACAGAACAACATACATAATGTCAACAAGAGTGCAAAATAGCTGCTTGTAAATTGCAATACCTGAGAGACTGAATTAAACCTGGTTACAGTTGCTCTAACTGATATTATTAAGAAATGGGGACTGTAAAACATTCCAAAAAAAAATTTAACAGGACCAACAATGGAATCTCCAATACAAAGAAAACTACACAACGAAAGATGTAGTAAGGAAATGGGACACTAAGACCATCTACATCTGGACAAACTAAAGAAGACAACGGAACAATAAGGTACAAACCGTGGACCGGGACTCTGTATAAGTTTTACAACTTACTCATATATGCAAGACATTTAAATTGTTTTGTAATTAACCTATGAATGGTTATAATTGATTCATGCTATGCTACTTTCACATCTCGAAGCCTCCTTCCTTCGAGATTTCACTAACCCTCATTTACCTAGAAAAATACACACCACATAATTCCTTGTTAATCACACAAAATCTAACTCTTACATAAGACACATCCATTCACACACATTCCAGATAGAATAATACAACACACTAGAAAAAGGCAAAAGATACTACCAAATACTAATTTGTTTTGCAATTTCAAACATTCCAAAAACCATAAACAGAAACAATGATCCTGTATGTTATTCAACAAAAGCTAAAACAGATCTCACAAATCAGAGGATATTCCATTCCACACCCACAGAACAATTGTAAAAAGAGCACACTGCACACTAAAAGAAATGCTTCAAAGGCAAAAAAGAGGGGAGTTGGTATATAGCCCCCAGGAACGCTTATGGAAAGCATCATATGTTCTAAATTTCTTAAACCGTGATGATACAAACCATAGCAGGTATGAATACCAACATAAAACTCAAATACTTTCATCTTCCAAAGCACCAGTTATGATTAAAAATCTAATATCTAGGCAATGGTCAGGACCAGTACATCTCAGAACTTGAGGGAGGATATATGCCTGTGTATCCAAGGGTACCAAATTACAAAGGATCTCTTCTAAATGTGTCAGGCCTTATATTAGCCCTCCCTCACAACTGAAACAATCATCAGAGAAAATGAGTGAAGAAATTGGATTTGAAGAAACATAACCAACAATAGTAAAAGGAACACACCACACATTGAGAAACATGCTGTAAAAACACAAAAAGGGGAGGGAAAGAGATATGGGTCTGGTCCCTATATGTGTAAATCTACATTAATACTTCTTCAAAACAGGAACAATCACAAAGAAGCAATAAATAAACAGAAGCAAAAGAAACACACAAACAGTAACCAATACAAACCCAAAACTCCATGATTCAAACACAATAAAGGGTTTAAGAATGCATGTGTTAGGAGAGAATGAAACAGTGGCCACCGGAATGTGAATGAGAAAGTTGAGTGGAGATATGTATGTGTGTGAATGCAAATACACTTTACAGCAAGATATCTTAAACACTCATTCAACAACACTACCTCAAACAACACTACTTCAAACACAACATCTACAACCCAACACATTTCCCTTTCAAATAAAGACGATGCCTTTACCCAATCACACAAAATTACCCTCAGATAAAAGATTCTACACATCTACAAACCCTGAGTAATTCAAGGTTGCTTGAATATTGCACGAACCAATAAAGTTGTAAACAGCTCAATAAAGGCCTTGTGATGATAGGTCCTGGTTTTTATAAACAGTTAAGATAAGATTGGTTACATTAAGGATGTTTAAAAAATGTATTGTTTTACAATTTGTTAATTATTTAGAGAAGGGGAGATGTGGCAAGGAATTATGGGAGTTGTAGTTTTCCACGTTCTCACACATGCTCAGTCAATACTTGATTGTCATTGTTTGGAAGATCATGTGACATGCTTAAGCGCTGTATTTAAACCAAACTGTTTTGTAATAAACCTTAATTCTGCCCTGGCACTTGATTGTGTCACCGGCGGCGTTTGTGCCTTATTCACCACCTTACTCACACTTCACCTCACTCACACTTTACCTGAGATCTTCCCTCAAAACATCCCCTGCATGGGCTTTCCAAGTTCCCTCAGCTTTACCTCTCTGAAACTCTCAGTCCCCTCTGTGTTACCTCACCAAGGGTGACGGAGTTCAAGAAGCTTTTCCCTCAATAACTCTACTGAAACACCCTGCTGCCCAACACTCTGTATTACCTCTGTAACAGCTCAAAATCTGCCTTAGTGCGACTCCACAACCTTTTCTCGAGCTTCGCTAAAGCGCCTTTCACCTGCGCCCGCCTCACGGACCGGGGAGCGGCGGGAGACACTGCGGCTGAGGGGGCTGGGGGGGCTGAGGGGGCTGAGGGGAGGGCGGGAAAATCAGCGCAATGGCGACCGCCCCCCCCGCCCCGTCTCGTCTCCCTCAGGGCACCCTCAGGGATCCTCGGTAACCCTTCAAAGCACCCTTTTCGCCCTGTGTCCCTCACAGCCCCTAAAGGGACACAGGAGACACCCGCTTAGCCCTCGGGGCACCCTCTTCCCCCTCAGAGATCCTCAGGGACGCATCGGGCACCTGCCTCTCCCCTCAGCAACATGCGGGAAACCTGCCTGCCCCTCTGACACATAGCACATCCTCCTTCCCCTCAGTGAAACCGGGGGCACCAGCCTCCTCCTCTTGTGACCCTCAAAACCCCTCAGTGACATTCGGGACACCACATATTTTGACCCCCAAAATGTCCCCTACTCAGCTTTTCCCTCCAAGATTTTCAGTCTGTCCCTCACACTTTACCTGAGATCTTCCCTCAAAACATCCCCTGCATGTGCTTTCCAAGTTCCCTCAGCTTTACCTCTCTGAAACTCTTAGTCCCCTTTGTCTTACCTTACCAAGGGTGACGAAGTTCAAGAAGCTTTTTCCTCAATAACTCCTCTGAAAGACCGTGCTGCCCTTCTGACGCTGCTGCTGAACACTGTATTACGCCTGTAACAGCCCAAAATCTTCTCTAGAGCGACTCCACAACCTTCTATTGAGCTTCTCCAAAGCGCCTTTTACCTGCGCGCGCCTCACGGACCGGGGAGTGCCGGGACACTGCGCCTGAGGGGCCTGAGGCGGCTGAGGGGGCTGGGGGGAGGGCGGGAAAAGCAGCCAATGGCGACCGCCCCGCCCCGCCCCGTCCCGTCTCCCTCAGGGCACCCTCAGGGGGCCTTGGTGACCGTCCGGAGCACCGTTTTCGGCCTTTGGCTGAGGCACTTCACACCCACTAACCAGATTTTTGAGATGAATTTTGGAATGCTCGGGAAATTACAGAAGCATGAAGCCTGTGAATAACTTAGGAATATTTATGAAGGACTTGTAGTTAAAGGGCCTGTTAACCTGACATGATCCAGGTGCAATAGAGGAAAAAGGCAAAGGATTTCAGTGATGAAGAATTAAATTAATACAAGTAATTTATAGACAATAGGCCTAATTTAACTCTTTGAGAGATTACAGGTGTAATCCTACTGTGGAGATATCATATGCTTTAACTGTTAGCTTGTTAATCTAGCGAGCTCAATATGCTACTGCTCATTTAAAATAGCTGGCACTGTAGCACATACAGTCTGGAACTGATGGGTTAGAAAAATATTGCCAGTGAGAAATAATCATCCAGTGAGGCTGTTTAAAATTGTGTCTTCCAAAGGAAAGCACTCAAAGAAAAGTGATGCCAGTTTTATGCATCCCCTGGATTTAAATATAAAATCACCATGGACAAAATATGCAGATGACACAGAAATTTGACAGCATGACAGATAATGATGCTGAAGTCACACAGAGTAACATGGATAGTTTGGTAAAGAGAATAAACCCGTGCAGTTAGCTGCTGTTTTAATATATTCACATGAAGAGCTGTATGTCTAAAAAATAAAATTTTTAAGTATGGAGGGGAGAACAGTATCCTTGAAAACAGCAACTTTGAAAAGTGCTTATAAGTCATGTTGAACAACTGAGTCAACACACTGTTGTGTGTGTGAGGTAAACAGGATTAAGAAGACTTTTAAAATCTATTCAGGAAGGCAGTGTGTAGGAATAGGAAGGCAATTTTTTTAATGAAGCCAGTACTAGAATATTGCTTACAAGTCAGGTGTCAAGTGTTTCTAACAGTGGAAGAAATGAAGGCGGTGTAAGAAGAAAGCCACAAAGATTGTCTGAATGCTTGAAAAAAAGCCCTACTGTGAAGGACAGAATGAATGCAATTCGCTAAGCTTATGAAAAAAGAGTTTGAAAAGTAACTTGATTGTAGCAGAGAAGTACTAACACACGGAGAACATACCATGTATTAAAAGGCTTTTTAACCTCAGGGAAGAGATTCCTGTATCCTAAACCATTCAACAGCCAAACAGGCTGCCGCCCTGCTTACAGGGGTCTCCAACGCGGGCACACGCCCAGACCCTGGCTACAGACGGGTCGCGGTGCCTGTTATTTACATTTGAGTAAGCAAGACTGTGTGTTATAAATAAATCCCCGGAGAAAAGTTTTGCTGCCCTTTCTGCAAATAGTGTTATTATCCATAAATGGAAGAGAAAATTGGAGAATGCCTGTGCGAAATACTTTGTGGTTATTCAGTTTTAGTACCACGTATGCATGTCTATCCCCAGTCTTTGTTATGATAATTGCAAGGAGTTAACTCTGAATGGATCATCAATGGATGTGACCAGAGTGGGGAGCAGATGCTAAATATCGATCATTTGTGTGTGTCAGGTGTTGGATGGCATCTGCTTTAGCTGGAAGTAAGAACATCCAAAATTTACACAGACAGACCCCTTTTGGCCTCAGAACAGCTCCAGCCCTTCAAAAGCCACCACTATTCTGCTCCCACAGTTCCATCATTGAGAAGGCAACCACAATATTTCATGTATATTTAATACTAACATGAAATATTGATTAGCCTTTCCAGCTTTAAGTTCTGTTTAGCATTTTATCTCAAACCTCAGCTTGGCACCAAAAAAACTGCCACACAACTGGAAAGATTTCAGTCCCTATATCCAGGAAAACTACAGTCAAGTGAGTTGCTTCTTAAAATCACAATTAGAAGTTTATTTGCATAATCACCACTCCTACACTCTAAGTTATCTTTTCATTGCAGCAATACAGGAACTTTTTAAGAGATGTTAAAGGATTTGAGCCTGCATTATCTCATCACTCTTATGCAACCTGTCAGTAAATCAATGTATTGTGTATGACTGGACATGCCTGGCATATCCTTCCTAGCCGTCTACCCCAAGAGTAAAACCCACTGACATTCTGGGCATTTCAGATCCCACAACTCAACCTCCAGTGCAACACAAAGCCCTCATACTGCAGCATCCCATCTCTAAAAACAGTGCAAACTGGACCCAGCCCAGCCCCCTGACCAAGCATACAGGCTTTAAGGCTACCCCTTGGGCATCCCTGCCTGCCTGGACAGCCTTGCCCTGATGATCAGGGTACCCACAGCCTCTGCCACCTGCACAAGGGGCATGGGGGGTGAACAAAAGCAAAAACTCAACCCACACCAAGGTGGAGGATGCACATTGAGGCACAGCTGGAATTACACAGGAGGCATGAGTGGCACAGCACAGGTTCTGTGCCAAGGCACCCACTGCAGAACAGCAGCATGAGGAAAGAGCAAGAGTGCTTCAAGATGGGGACACAGCAGCTGGGGGAACAAGAGGTGTCCAAGGAAAGGCTAGAGCCAGCCTGCCACACCTGCACCCCCTGTGTCCTACCACAGGAGGAGGGGGCTGAATCTGAGCACACCGTGCTCATGGGCACCCCACCTGGGTACTGGCACTGTCAGCTGGGGGACACAGCCTGCAACAGTCAGGCCCTCACCCAGCTCTAGTGGAAGCTCTGGAAGCTGCAGGCCAAACAATCACACCTCAGTGCTCATCTGCACCAGAAATGATGCTTTAGTGTGCCAGCACCCTCCTTGCCAGCTGTGTGGGCAGGGAGAAGTTAATCTTCAGTTTCTCCCCAAGGTGGACAAACAGCTTACATCCAGCTCAAAGAATTGGGATGTGTTGTTTAAAAAAAATAATTTAAAAAGTTTACAGCTTGCAGTGTGAGGGGGAAAGGGCTTGTCTTCCACAGGTTCCAGCTACTTCATCCACTCCCCACCAGACTTCTTTGAAGAAACAATGTGCTGATACATTAAGAGCCCCTCTGAATAATAGTCACACTTCTGTCTTCTACTATGACTCCCTCCAAAACTCTACCTTTCAAGCCCAGAAAAAAAACCCTCAACCCCCACTTAAAATATGCATTTTGAAATCCTATTAAAACTGTTTTCTGCTATATTAACCACTGGCTAATCAACATCCTTTCCTGGCTTTAAGGAGAGCAGCTGCCAAGAAGTGACTTTCAACTCACTCACACAGCAGAGGTTTTGTTAGAGACATAACCCTGAAAGAGATGAGTTCCAGCTGAATGTTATGTCATGTTTTAAGATGTTAAACATTTTAAAATATACAAGTCACTTAAGCTTTAAACAAAGTGCTAAAATACAAAGACCAAAGCTTTGCCTTAATTAAGACAGTATATTAGTTCTGCTTATCTCTGCTTTTGCTGAAACAGGTGACATTACAGCTCACTTCACATGTCCATAGCCATTATTCCCTATTTCACACTAAACTTCCACCTTATTAGTCAGACAGGTTTTTTCCAGGGACAACTTTCATTTGAGCAAGCCTCATGTTTTAACAAGAGGAACTCTCACCAGTACCCATCTTCTCCCTAATGGAGTAACAGAACTTCACAATTCTTGTAGTTCCATAATTACAGGTATAAGATGTAGGAATTCCTCCTGTCTTTAAACAGTGCCAGTTCATCTCAGAGGGTTAAAAAAATAAAAATCACATCTTATGCAACAGACTAATAAAAACACTACATATCAGCATAACAAGCAATATGTAACTGGCAGTTCTGCTTGTGGAGGAAGTTTTGCAAAGCCTCCTGGTGTCAAGCATCTGGAACACCTCAGCATGCTGTAAAGTAATAGCCCAGCTCCTTGCTTGCAGAAGAATCAAGTGTGTATTCCAGATACTTAGCACTGCTTTCCCTTGTGTCAGCAGCTCCTGTGAACTGGTCCAATCCATCCGGACACCTTCCATCTCACAACAGTGGTATACTTGAAGAAAGGGACACAAGTTTCAGTCTATATATGTGGAGGATTAAATGCAACTAGGCAGGCAGGATAGAACCATAGGAAAGTCCTTCAGGAACATCCTTGTTCAGTCATTTTGTTTGCTAGAGTTGCATCTGTGACACAGAAGTGCTTACGTAGGTCTGTGGGCTCAGAAGGGGGCTGCAGAAGCCTTCCAAATTCCAGAGGCACAAGGTGGGGATACTTCTATGTCGCGACGGAAAGCTCTAGACACCTCAATGTGAGAATCCAGGAACTTCGTTTATTGTAGATTGACAACAGCTTAATATACACTCTATAATAGGTTCATGAATATTACAGAAATTAGGCTCATTATTGGTGCTCAGTTAGGTGCTGATATCATCTTAACTGTCTTTCATTGTTTACACAGGTGGCTCGTTAAGTGTCTCTGTTTTGGTAATGCCTAGCTCCTGTTCTTCAGCTCAATTTAGAATACCCAAGGACGTTGCTGCTTTCTCACGGCCCTGCTATCTCAGACTTTCTCATGGGCCTAGTCAGACTGCGTCTTATACTTTAGCAGCTCATCCATAGCCTTAGCCATGTTCATATGTCCTCGCATTTCTAACCAATCCTCTACACTTCTATATATCCAGAGTCAGCTGAATGAAGCAAACAGCTAAAAAAATTCCTTTGACTTTACCTGTGTTATCAAATATACTCAATAGCAAGATCACTGCATCTCAGCTGTCTGTGCTGACACTTCACAGAAACCAGGAGAACATTATCAGCTGCATTTCACATTCTCCTTCTCATCAGCATCTGAATAGGTGTGTAGTGAATCCTTTGGGGAGAAAGAAGACATGAAAAAAAAAAAAAAAGGAACAGATTTCTTTTGTGCCCACTTCCCCTTCATTCCTTACTGCAAGAGGAAGACCAAAGAATCTCAACCTATCCTTTCACCCACAGTGCCAGGTAGTTTTATACAATCCCAAAACTACTGTAGCTATTTTACCACCAAGAGCTGCCCTGCCACATGCTCTCTCTGCAGTTTCATCTCTCCTGCCACTACAAGTTTTAATTTGAATGGTCTTGCTTAGGAAGAAAAAGAAGCATCTCAGGGCCAACACCTCTCATCTTGGTAGCACAAAGCAGGCTTTGCTAGCATGAGGTTTTTCTTTACCTGGGTTAAAAGCTGATGACGCCTCAGCTGTCTATAGAAGTGCAGCACAGAAGGATCAGCTCTCACTACTTTTGGGTCAAAATCCAGAACACGGAGACCTGCAAGGCTGCGGGCTCGGGAGAGGGCTACGTAAGCCTGCCCACTTTCAAAGACACGAGACAGGGAGATTTCCACACAATCTAAAGACATGCCCTGCCAAAGACACAGAGAACTTTGTTACAGAACAAACAAACAAGAACACTGTGCTGTACCAACACTAACCTGTGAGTCTGTCAAAGGTACCGTTCTTGGTGTAAGGGCTTGATTAAAAAAAAAGAAAAAAACAAAGAAGTCTTTTGTTTTACTGTGTAACTGATTAAAAGACGAGAATCAGAAAGGAAAGGCAGTTTCCTACTGTCAGTAAATTGCTAGCAGATAGTAGAATCCACTAACTCCAGAGAACCTCTTGTTGCATGAAACTCCATAAATCCCATCTAATCAACACAGCAGGGAAAGAAATCCTGCTGGTTTCACTCCTAGTAGTTAACTAGAGCAGTCACCATTCTCAAGCAGTCCTCAGGCAGATCAGAGAGTTTGGGTTAGGCCTGTCTGCAGGGCTGTCCTGGGCACAGCAGAATTTACAGCCTGCCCTGGTTTAAACAGTGGCACAGGAACAATAAGCAGTGGCATGGGAACAAACTCACAGGTTTCCAAGACCAGTATTCATCAAAGTGTATGAAGCCTTCTGGAAGGCAAGGAACTTTGAGAAAGTTACACTGTTACATTGAAAAAAACCAAACACACACCACCATCAGCCCAAAGAGAGCTGTGGCTCTGGCAGCTGCCTCAGTTATACTGTAAACCTCAGGGTCTCTAGTGCTGATGACTCTCAAGGAAACACTGCTCTCATCAGCCCACAATGGTAAATAATGCTGCTTTATAGTCCAACACCAACTATGCAGATGGCAGCACCCCATGGAAACTCCAGCAGTGTATCTAGTCCATCTGTGACCCTATAGGCAGGTATCATGAGCAGAAGAGGTGCAGCTAAACACACATATTCTGGAGTTCCCCCCCCAACAAGGGCCTTTCAGCTTTCCCTTCTGTTTTACCAGCAATGCAAGCTCACCCAGGAAATAAGGCTTATGATGGTGTGCAAGTCTTTAGACAGCTGTATAAGGACACCCACCTGACTCTTGTGAATGGAAATGGCCCATGCCAACTTTAAAGGCAGCTGTTGACGACTCAGGTGAACTCCTGATGGTCCTTTGAAGACCCATTTCTCCATTCTTATGACCTGTGTGACCCCACAGAGAAACCTCACCTTAGGCAGCCCTGTAGGAATGGGAGCAGGAGAGAAACAGAGATGTATTCCTGACACTCAAAAGCCAGGAAGTCAGCAGCCTAAGAACACTTTTTTCCCCCCCTCCTAAACCAAACCTAAACCCGCAGACAGTAAATAGCATGCACTGAAATGATGTTTGGCACCTACTTAAGGCAGGAGAATTAAAGCCAGGTAATTTATCAGCTGAGATGCAGAGAAAAATACACATTGCAGGTAGCAGAACATTATTCTTTGAGAAAAAACAAACAAAAACTTGCTTGAACAAAAGAAAACAGGAAATGCAAATGAGCACCCACATCTAGACAACACAGAAAAGCAAACACAAGAGGCCCATAGATAGCTACAGCTGATGCAGTGCATGACATCACAGCTGGTGAGAGCCCCAAGCCTGCAGAGATCTCCTCCCTGCTTTCCCTCTAATTATTCTTACCAGGCAGTAAACAAAGTTGAGAAGTCATCAGCCATCAATGAAAAATCGTTTTGTTATTTTTCCCCCTCTTCCTTCAACAAGAGATCAAGAAGCTCACTTACCCTTCTGTTCACTTTCAAATCCTACAACAACGCCTCGTGCCCCGTTCACCAGCCCTTGAGACACATCCAGATTCTTTGCTAGCATCACCTACAGAGAAAAAGAAAAATCCTTCAGTGCACTGGGTTTTCAGCCTGTTCAGCCACCTGCAGTTAAGCTTCTTTCCAGGAAGCATAAGCACATCAGGCTGATAGGACCATATCATCCTATCCTGCCTACTGCAGGAGAGAGCACCATCTCCAACTGAAATTATTTCATAGCCTTTCCTTCCTAGGATTCCCAGCTATTTTACAGCATTGAACACTTCACTTGAGCTGCTTCCATCCACAGCTATGAGCTGCCTATGCTCTCTGCTACTGAAAGCTTCTAAACCTGATTGGAAAAGTGTGTCAAAGTCACAGCAATCATCATTGTCCCCAAGACATGGACTACACTCAAATCAAACTCATTTTCTGTTTCGATAAGATTCCAAGCAGAGAAAATATAAAAGATTGGAACAGAATCTTCTGTTGGCCTGGCATAGACATTCTATATTGAATCTGCATTCTGTGTATTAATCTACTCTATATATTTATCTGATATTCCTTTATTTTTCTTATACCATTTGATCTGCTGTTCTATTCCATGTGTATGTACACATACTTACCTGAGCTCCAAGCTTCAGCTCAACTCTACCACCCACAGGACACTTGAGCATCAATTAACTTCACTAGCATTGGGTCACTATCCAAAGCCTCAAATGTGTGCACTTCTGTTAAGGAAAGAAAGACATAACAAATTGCAGCTGTTGAACACATTATACACAGCATGACAGGAGGCTCAGCATTTATTTCTAATAGCAATTTCTCTTTTAATATCCATTCTGCTCTGCTGCTAGGACATCTTCACACAAACCTTGTCACATCTAACAACAGAGAGCTCACTATTGCCTCTCTTCCCAACAGAATTTGCAGAGCATGAAAAGGCACAGGAATCAAAGGCCAGCAGTAAATAAGAACTGAGCAGCCAGCATTTTGAGCACATGACTAGTTTCATTTGCTGCCAACATCAGATCACTAAAGGAAGTATCCAGAAAATATTGCCAGAAAGGGAGGCAAAAATTGAGAAAGCCCTTAATAAGATGCTATAGAAAGAAAAAGCAGAGGTGTGAAGGCAATAAATGACCAACCCTGTTTCATAGCAATCAATGAGCTTGCTGTCTATTACATACCAAGAAGTGACACTGAATATTTAACAAAAAAACTGAATTTTTCCCCAGGCAGCCGAACTCCAACACACAGAGCTTTGACTGGTGCTGCAGTGCATGACAGAACACTAGTTCTTCCTGACACCACAGTATCCCCACTGTATCCACTCAGAGCTCAGCCCCAGAGCCAGCAGTTTCCACCAGGGAGTTCACCTGATAGCTGTTGCAAGCGTCTCTCATTAGTTATTTCGACATCATTTTTATGGGTGCCCCAGGGCCGGGGGCCTTGGAGGATTTCCGGTCGCTCTCTACTTCCGGTGACCGAGTTTACCCAAATTAGCGCCTCTCCTCGCTAATTTCTGCGCTTTCACCCCAAAAAATCTTCATGTTATTCCCCCCACACACACCCCGGGAGGGACGGGAGACCGCGAGTCCCGCCCTGCCGCCGGAACCGGCCCTTAACTCGACCAGGGAGCGCTGCACCGGCACGAGAGCCACCGCGCATGCGTCGCCGGTCCCTCTCCTGGCTGCCCTCAGTTACCACGTGATCGCCGGCGTCTTGCCAACGACTGCGCACGCGCCGGCGTCGCCACCTTGGCTCCCCCCCCCACCCCGCCGCCCGACCGCCCGGCTTCGCTTTCTTACTGCGGCTCCCCCTCCACTTTTTCGGCTCCCTGGGGTTCCCTCACCCACATTTTGGGGTCCCCTTCTCACATTTGAGGGGTGATGACCCCGAAATTTACGGTTCGGGGGGGGGGGAGGAGAGGAAACGGGGTGCCCAAGAAGGGGTTTCTTTTTATTTTTTTTTTTCTCTTTTATTTCATTTTCATTTTATTTCCTTTTTAGTTTTTTTGCCTTTTTTTTTTTAATTTTCTTTTCTATTTTATATTTCCTTTTTTATTTCGGTTATTTTTTATTCCCTTTATTTTTCATTTGCTCTCCCAGTGCACCCCAGTAACACCCAGTGCTCCTCAACAACCCCCAGTAACACCCAGTGCTCCCCAGTAAACACCCAGTGCTCCCCAACAACCCCCAGTAACACCCAGTGCTCCCCAAAAATTGACCCCAAACCGACCCAAATCACCCCAAAAGCTGACCCAAAACTGACCCCAAAACCTGACCCAAATCATCCCAAAAGCTGACCCAAAACTGACCCCAATCACCCCAAAAGCTGACCCAAAACTGACCCAAATCACCCCAAACAATGACCCCAAACTGACCCCAAAAACTGACTCAAATCATCCCAAAAACTGACCCAAAACTCTGCATTTATTTGGCATCATTTCCTCTCAAAAACAACATCTCCGATTTAGTTGATTGCTAAAGCCATCATTTTCAAATCATCTCAGGAATCAAAAGGGACTGGAAAACACACAAAAATCATTCCTGCACCCACCAAATCATTAGGAATTGGAACCCGATTCCCTCATCTCTCTCCTTGTTCTTCTTGGCTGGAAAACCTGATGATCCCCGCTGGCTATTTTTAGGCTGCTTTTCTTCCACAGCTCCTTTCCTCCCGGCTGAAACCTCCTGGCATATTCAGGGCTTAGCTGGAGGGAAGCCCCTCTGAAGTATTTCCTCTCGTGGCAATTCTGTGGGATGAAGAAGTAAAAAAAGCACATCAAGAGCTCCTTCTCCCCCCTTCCTTCGCAAACACCCTCCCAGTTTGTCCTTGGCAGCTCCATCCCCCCGGCACCCGCACCCGACGCTTCGGCTCCGCTGGCAAAGGGACAGCAAGTGCACAAGCAAGTTCAGTGCTGGGCAGGGGCTCCCTGGGGAACGGCACTTCAGTGCTTTAGTCCGTGGCCTTTCCTGCTGCCCTCCCTCCTGGAAGCAGAGGATGACCCGGCCCTTGTTTCTCCCACGCTCGCAGACCCAGGTCCTGCTCCCTTGGCCCCACTTTTCTTAGCAGACCCGGCATCATTTCCCAGGGTCCCCAGGAAACTTCTGCACTTGACCCATTGCTAAGTGCAGAGCACAGGGCAAGGGAAGGACAAATTTCTTGGCACCCACCCCCTGGAATTTTCCTTCTCCGCAGCACGCTCCCGTTCCCGCTGTCTCTGGAGGTGCCCGCACGAGTCCTCCTTCTCCCAGCACCTCAGAGAATGTCCTTTTCACCCAGGTCCTGCTTACCGTCGGCCAACAAAACACGCTGACAACATTTTTCAGGATGCCAGTGGAGAGATATTAGAGCACACTGCACAGGGAAGCTGAGCCTGCCCCATCCCTGCACGTGTTCCAGGCCAGGCTGGACGGGACTCGGAGCAACCGGGGACAGTGGAAGGTGTCCCTGCCCACGGAAGACAGGCTGGCCTTTGAAGGTCCCCTTCAAACCAAATGGCTCTGGGATTCCCCTCCAAAATCACTACCAAAGGGACACAGCAATCAAAGCAGAGGGACTGCACTCCCAGCTTTTCTTACCTGCAGGCACACACAGCACAGCAGCTTGCTAAAGGTAAGGTTTCTATCTGCACAGAAACCCAGCAATGAACACCTGCTCTAAGGGGACAGAAAGCTGCTTGTGGATCCCAGACACAGGACAGACTCCATCAGCACCTACTCGCCTCATCTAAGGAACAGTGCAGCCAACAGCAGAGCTTTCTCATATTCTGATCTGACTGTTTCGCCTTTTCTAAAGTATTTCATTATTTCTAGTAGGTCCACTGCTTTAGCTACACAGCGGGGTTTCTTCCAAACCTGTGACTGACACAGGACGAGCTGAGTGTGACCAATCCCACAGGAACTAAAGCCCTGCTCCTCTAACATGGAGCTGCTTTCACATTTCTGCTGTGAGGACAAAGAAGCGCTGTACTACTTCACGAGGCAAACTCTTCAGAAAACTTCTGCAGTAAACTTTATCTTCCTGGGGAGGTACCTGCCAGTGTGCTGCCCTGCACACACACGCTGCCCATGTCCTTCCACAAGTGTTCCAGCTGCTCTCTCTTTTGTTTATTTTGAGCTTTCTCCCGTAGACAAAGATTTACATGTGGATTCTGAGAACATTTAAAACATCAGGAGAAGAGAAACCTCACCCAAACCCAGCAGCCTGTCCCCCAGTCAGAGAGCAGAAGTCACTACGCAGGTCTTACATTTCAACTCAGGTTACACAGAACTTCTGACTAAGCATGGAAAGCAACCTCCAGTCAGGTGGGATTCTAGGACGTTTTCAGCAGCGCCGGGAAGCCAAACTCTGTGTAGCTGTGCCTGCAGAGAACTGTCCTTTGGACAGCCAGAACTCAAGGTGAGCAGAGCTACTGATTTTGGCACTGCAATTCAGTCTTTCTTACTAAGTCAAACTAGTACTCTTCACTGGTGCAGGAAGATACAGGGATAGTCTCAACAAATCCCTTTGGAAATTTATTTTTAAGAACTCTCTGTCCATCTGAATGGAAGACACAATCTTATTTCCCAATCATTTTCACACAATTAGCTCAAATACTAGCACTAAACCAGTGAGCAACATCTGTTTTACAAAATCTTTAGTTTTGTAAAGATATGCTCCACCACATCTAGGAAAAAAAAGGCAAATGGTGGACTCCTTCAGGACAGGAGTTTTCCCACAGTGAGTACGACTAGTAAATGAAATGTTAGACCCTCTCAACATAAAGGCAATTGTGTGCACAAAAGTGACCCAAGATACACTGTTCAGGTGTAAAACAGCTAAAAACACTTACCAGTGTTTTTCTCAGGCGCTCGTATTCTGGCCGATACTCTCTGAAAAGGTGAATAAAGGGAGTGCATTCAGTCTGAAAAACACATGATTTGTATTGCATAAGGATCATCCTGGAGGCTTCTTTTTACTCACAAAAAAAAGTTTTCTCTAGGCTTTCATGTTTGAGAGACATTTCAGAAAGACAGTACTTTTTTCCCCAGATTTGGATTCTGAAACCAATGGATGCAAAATCAATGAACATACTTCATTAAAACAGCAACAATTCAAAACTTGGTATGGAACTACAAGAAAAAAATTACTTCACAGACTTGCTGGCACAGATAGCTTTTACTTTTTCACGGAACAGCACAAAAATTCATCTCTGAATAGTTCCTTTTTACTGCTGCTTTTTATGCTGATACTGGACACCCTAAGCTACCTTGGCTATGGCAACTGTACACTCCTTCAAATCAAAGGAGCAGACTCATGAATCAGGACCTTCAGGAAGTGGTCACTGGGTCGCGGACCAGAAGTTATCCCCTTACCTCTCCTATTCATCTACAGCTTTAGAAAGCTGGGTAAAAATCTCCCCCAGTCCTGTGCCAAACACTGCAGAAACACCAACCACCTGGAAAAGAGAACACACCAGAACTAGAGAGTAACTGAGCCAGATTTTTAATACAGAAAAAAAACCAAAATAAAAACAAACAAACAAACAATCCCCCACAACGACAACAAAAAAAATCAACACCACCGAAAAACCCAACAACAACAAACTACTAATCTAAACCTAACAACACCCATTTAATCAGCACAGTGGCCTAAGAGTGGGCAGTAACACTTCTGCTTCTGTCCAGCCCGCTTTCAAACTCTTCCTCCACTTGCTGTTCATGTTTGTTACTTCTGCTTTTTGGTTGTCGGTGATTTTGTGTTTGGTGAGTTGTTAGGGCATTTTGGGGGGCGTTTCTTTGGGGAAGGAGGTTTGTTTGGTATTTTGTAACACTGTAGGGCAATTCAAAAGAAAGGTCAAGTCTTTCTGCTGTTTACTTGTTTATTGTTAATAACCCAAGTTCTCATTCTGCATCTAGGGTTATACGTGGTTAGCAAGTATCAGTGTACTAGAATTAAAGTGCAAAAGAGACAACAAGAACTGACCTTTTGGCTCTGAAATAGTCTAATACTTTTTATTTAGCCAAAGCACATTTAAAAGGTCCCCAGAACAGCAAGAGAGGGAGAATTTAATCAGTTGCTATGACAATACATTCAAAATGCACATCTACTTTCTAATTTCAACTTGTCTCTCATTACACTTCTGGCCATTTGTTCTGCTTGTATTAAATCAATTCTCTAAAAATACCTTGAATTAAGACTATTACCAGCCAGAATCCTACACCCTCTAACGAAAATTCTCCCTCTTTTTCATAGGCAAGACAGTCTCAACTACTGACTTCCAAATGGAAGACCTTTCCCAACACAGCCTTGCATTTGATCATTAATACAGTAAATATGCAGACAGCTCTCCAAAGGATTTTAAGCATTAAGGCCAGGCGCTGTGCCAATATATATAAATATTTATACTTTCCCTGCACTTCAGTACAAGCTGCCTTTTACTCCGTAATCCTCCTCATATGACCTGCTCTCCATCCAGTGCTCCAACAGTCCTGACAGGCAGATAAACATGACCTGATCAGCAAATAAGGAACAGGATGTATGTTAGTTCTGTATATGGGACCACTACAATCCCTTTTGAAATTCTGTATATTGTTCCACATAGGACACTCACAATAGTTTTGGTTTGGCTCTGTTATCATTATCTACATGAATGGAATCATTTCGTTCCTGTAATATCCACACAGCCGAGAAGGCTTGCTTTTTCTTTAGTAAAAGCTGATGACAAACACAATCAGCTAAAACCTTTAGCACAGACTATGGGATCATTAACAGCCTCCAGTGTATACTGTTGTCAGAGAAACAATTAATTTGTCCTCTCAAAACCTGGTTGAGTGGAATAACAATCTTCTTCTTGCACAAGCAAATATAAAGGGTTTTTTTGTTCATTTATTTGCTTTGGAGATTCTTTCCCTTCTTCCTATGCAGTACATTGCCCAACTGTACTTGACACTTTCAGAACAAGGAAAATTACCTCAGGTGGGAAATGCTGCAGCAAAGAACACTGCCTCTTACCAGCCTATCTGAGCTTTCATCTTGTGATTAATCACAGTTCAATATTAAATTATTCAGGCTGCCATTCAGTGTGACAAGCTGCAGTGTAACAAGCTGCAGCGTGACCTCAACACAGGTCATCAACAGATTACAGTTCCAAAGGGCAGTGCAAAGCCCCTTTACAGAAGGACAGAATGGTGGGGGTTGGACAATACCTCTGGAGATCATCTAGTCCAGTCTCTCCTGCTCAAAAAGCGGGATTAGGCAGAAGAGGTTGCTCACAACTTTGCCTGAGCAAAAGTGTTTTAAGCATCTCCAGGGATGGAGACTCCACAATTTCTCTGGACCAGTCCAGAGGAGAACTTCTTAAGTTATTGTTTTCAGTGGGAAGGTAGGGACAGAAACAAGCGATCCCAAAACTTCAAACTCATCCCCACAGCGGTCCAGAGCAGCTCGAGACCAGGCTCCTGCCTTCCCAGGGCCAGGCTCTTCTCTCTGCCAGGCACCCACCAGCCGGGCACTGCCCTGCCCGGCGGCCCCGAGCGCTTCAGGCGCCGGCCCGGCCAACGCCTCGCTCTGCGCGGGCGCCGCTTCCAAAATCACTACCCAAGAGACACAGCAATCAAAGCAGAGGGACTGCACTCCCAGCTTTTCTTACCTGCAGGCACACACAGCACAGCACGTTGGACATAAAAGCCACAGGGTTAGTCCTGCCAGAGGCGTCCGGCACACCCACGGCGACCGAAGGAAAACAGGGAGCCTGGGAACACGGAGTAAAAGACACCTTAATTAGGACTACACTGAGCACTAGCCAGGTCATTCCCACAGACAGCTTCACCGTCCAGTCACACAAAAAGCACTGACCTACCAGGGCCCCAGTTAGGATGGCTCCTGACGCTGACACCTCCCTTTGCCCCGGGGGATCAAGAAGAACATCCCTGGGAAGAAGTCACCCCCAACAACAAAAAGGCAAAATTAGTGAAGCACGGGGTCCTCTTCTGACTAGATTGCCACCAGCATTCAATAGCAAATGCCACGACTATTCTGTTACAGACGAGAAAACCCTGTTCTCCCAAACAAACAGCGAGGAGATTTATGGGCACGCCTGGAAATTTCCTGGGAGGAACTTTTTGTAACTAAGGAGCAGGTGCTGTCTTGAGTTGAAGGCGTCAATTTGACAGACACTTAGCACAGCAAACTCTTCAGCAGAGCAATTAATTGCTGCCTATTTGAACAGCAGGGGAGAGAAAATGACAGTCGAAGGGAAGACAAGAAAAGCAGAACTGCAATCAGCAGCCTTTTCTTCCATCTCTCCCGAGAAGGTCTAGTTTGTCTGTTCTAATAATTCTATGCCCTTTTCTACAGGAAACTTAGACCAAGGCTGAAAAAACAACTAGAAAACACGGAGAGAAGCTTTTTAGAATTTCACGTGATTTTCCCAAACCGATCCCAGAAAAGCAGAACTCGGTAGAATGTACTCACCTCGAGGCCTTTGGTCTTTTTTTCCATAAGCTTCGTCACCTGATTGAAAAAGCAGAGTAGACTCGGTATTTAGGCTCACAACAGGAAAACTTCCCCTTCGTTTCCTCAAAGAAACTACATTAATCTGCACAGCTGCAGGCGCGTCTCCAGCTGTTAAAGCCTTTCAGCTTTTCAGAGGGTGAGAATGCCCTGCTAGGGAAGGCTGAAAAATGCTCGGAGCCTGCACAGGTCAAAGAGCCCCTTGATTTTGTCTGTGTTCCAGTCCCTGGCTAAAGAAACGGCAGAACAAGCGCAGCTGTTGCTTGCCTTTTCCCTCAGAGGTTTTGCCAGGCGCCGGGCCAGCCCGGGCGCTCCGGGGGAAGGCCGGCAGCGCCCAAAGCCCGCCGCTTTCCCGGGGGCGTCGCTTGCGAGAGCGCCCCCGAGCGCCGGGCCGGGCCTCACAGTCGCCGCCTGGCGGACACGGCCGGGAGCGGCACTGCAGCCGCGCCCCCCCCCCCACCCCTTGGCGAGACCCGCGGCGCCTTTCGCGCGTACGGGCCTTTCCTCCCTAAAACCTGCCCTTGCCTAGGAAAAGCTGAGCAATTCACAGAGTTGCTGTTTCCAGCCCAGCTTCCCAAAGGATTTCTCTCTCCCGGCAGCACACACAGGGGCCCCGAGGCAGCGCAGACCCTCCCCGCGGGGGAGGGGGGGGCGCAATGCCAGGGCACATCCGAACCCGGCCCTGCGGCGGCACGCAGGTGCAAGTTTCTCCGCAGAGGCGAGAAACTTGCCTGTCGCTTCCCCTGCCTGCGGTCGCCGATGGCCGCGGGAGAGGCAGAAGAGCGGCCGCGCCCCCCCGCCGCGCCCCCCCACCGCCGCGCCCCCCCACAGCGCCCAGGTTACCCCGGGGACGATCTCCGTCGGATCTGCCGCCGTGGGTCGCTTCCAGGGGGGGAAGGCGGCGGCGCAGCCCCGACAGCATCTCCAGGCCACGGCGGGACCGAGCGGGGCGGGGACGGGGGCGGGAGCGGGAGCGGAGCGGAGCGGAAGGGGGGCGGTGCCTGGGCTTCTCGCGGCGACCGCCGCGCTCCGCGGCGCCGAGAGGGGGCTGCCGTCGCCGGTGCCTGCCGCCGCCCACGAACCTGCCGCCCGCGCCCGGCGCCGCCGAGCGCCCCGCCTTGTCCCCACAGCGGGAAGCGGCGCGGCGAGACGGCGCTGCGGGCGCGGGGCGGGGGTCCGGGTGGCGGCGGAGGTCAGGCAACAGGATAAACGCCTCTCTAAAGCGAGGGGGCCTCTCGCCGCCATCTTTAGAGTGGCCTCGGCTAAGTTCCGGTTTTGGCGGCGCCATCTTGAGTGTGGCCTCGGGGCGGACTTCCGGGCCGGGGCCGCCATCTTTAGTGTGGTCGTTCCGGTCCTGGTGGCGCCATCTTTACTGTGGGCTTGGCGGACTTCCGGGCCGGGGCCGCCATCTTTAGTGTGGTCGTTCCGGTCCTGGCGGCGCCATCTTTACTGTGGGCTTGGCGGACTTCCGGGCCGGGGCTTTGGAGGACTTCCGGTCGCTCTCTACTTCCGGGGACCGGGTTTACCCAAATTAGCGTCCCTCCTCGCTAATTTCTGCGCTTTCACCCCGAAAAATCTTCATGTTATTCCCCCCACACACACCCCGGGAGGGACGGGAGACCGCGAGTCCCGCCCTGCCGCCGGAACCGGCCCTTAACTCGACCAGGGAGCGCTGCACCGGCACGAGAGCCACCGCGCATGCGTCGCCGGTCCCTCTCCTGGCTGCCCTCAGTTACCACGTGATCGCCGGCGTCTTTCCAACGACTGCGCACGCGCCGGCGTCGCCACCTTGGCTCCCCCCCCCACCCCGCCGCCCGACCGCCCGGCTTCGCTTTCTTACTGCGGCTCCCCCTCCACTTTTTCGGCTCCCTGGGGTTCCCTCACCCACATTTTGGGGTCCCCTTCTCACATTTGAGGGGTGATGACCCCGCAATTTACGGTTCGGGGGGGGGGGGGGAGGAGAGGAAACGGGGTGCCCAAGAAGGGGGTTTTTTGTTTTTTTTTTCTCTTTTATTTCATTTTCATTTTATTTCCTTTTTAGTTTTTTTGCCTTTTTTTTTTTTTAATTTTCTTTTCTATTTTATATTTCCTTTTTTATTTCGGTTATTTTTTATTCCCTTTATTTTTCATTTGCTCTCCCAGTGCACCCCAGTAACACCCAGTGCTCCCCAACAACCACCAGTAACACCCAGTGCTCCCCAAAAATTGACCCCAGTTTTTTTGCCTCTTTTTTTTATTTTCTTTTGTTTTTTATATTTCCAGGTGGCGGCGGAGGTCAGGCAACAAGATAGAGTGGTCCCGCCCACTCGCAGGACCCCCACACCTCCACACCACCCCCCAACTTCAGCCGCTCTCACCGCGGCGTCTTCCCGCGCCGGCGCTGCCGTCCCGCGCGACGCCTCTTCCGCTCTCTTCTCCGACGGCTTCTGCCAGGGCGGGAGGAGGCAGGTGGGCCCGAGAAACACCAGCTCCTCCCTACCAAGGCAACCCGGACCCCACGCCCCCGGAGGCACATCTCCAAGACCCTCCCCGCCCACCCACAGGCCCCCCCACTTCCCCCCACAAAACTCTCCAAGCTTCACTTGGACTCACCACGGCGACGCACGGCGCAGTCCCACCCGCTGCGGGGAGCCGGGCCCTCTGGGCAAAGGCAGCTGGGCACGCGAAGCAGCGGCCAAAGAGGCTGCCGCCCTGCTTACAGGGGGCTCCGGCCGCTGCCTGGACCACAAAGGGCCTGGGACACCAGGGCACTGACCCCGACTTACAGGGGGGCCCTGGGCCCAAAGGCCTACGGAGGCTCCTTCTCTCCGCTTCGGGGGGCACCTGACCCGCTCCCCGCTAACGGGGCGGTCGCCCCGCACAGGCTGCCAGCTGAGGGAGCGCAAAGGCTCCCAGACCCGGACCCTGCTTACAGGCGGGTCCACACCCAGGGAGCCACGGAGCTCGGCCTTCCCCCGCGGCATCAAGTACCTGGCTCAAGGGCCAGGCACTAGGGCTCGTGGCCTAAGGCCCTGAGCTGGGCCCCGAGGGCAGGGAGGGCACACGCCCAGCCCCACGCCCGTGAGAGGCCGGGGGACCCCGCGGGACACCCGCCTGATTACAGGGGGTCCCTCCAACCGCCCGCCGAGCAGGGGGGACGCACAAAGCCCCACTTAGGGGGCCGCCCCCCCCGAGGCCCGGCACTCCCAGCAACGGCCTCGCGGCCTAAGGCCGGCAGGGACAGGGCCCCAGCCCCGAGGACGGGGGGGGGCCCACGCTGGCACATCGCCAGCAGGACCGGCGGCCCCGCGGCGCCACTAACGGGCTTCGCTCCGTCCTCGGGAACAGGGGGCGAGCCCGAGGCTCTCCTCTCCTGCTCGGCAGCGGGGCTGACTCCCCACGGGTTGGCACACAGAGCCCCTCTTTCCCTCCTGGGAAGTCTAAGCTACGCTGCCTACATCTCTACGGGGGCTACAGGAGGGACCAGCTCGCTCGCTCGCTCACTCACACCGACGGGACAAGGACACAAAGGGGGAACGTCCCAGAAGAGGGAGCAAGCTCTGTGCGCCAAGCCGTGGGGAGCCGGCCCTGCCGCCGAGCAGGGGAGGAGAGCCTCGGGCTCGCCCCCTGTTCCCGAGGACGGAGAGAAGCCCGTTAGTGGCCCCGGGCTGCGCGCGGGCCAGAAGGGCCTCGGCGTGCTGAGGGGCAAGGGACACAGGCCGTGACACACCCCGACTACGGGGGGTCACTCTGGCCAGGGGCCGCCAGCAGGCACCAAAGGTGCCAAGGGAAAAAGCCCTGCCCCGCTTACGGGGCGGGCGGGCCGGGGGTCGGGAGAGCTCCGTGTCCCCCCTCGGGCGCGGAGGCGGGCACTCTCGCCCTCCTTACAGGGCGGTTGCCCCTCTCTCCGGGCAGCCACAGGAGCGCGATGGCAAAAGGCCAACGCCAAGCAAAGCAAAGGACCCAGCCCTGCTTACAGGGAGGTCCGCCCAGCGCCAAGCCGGCCGGCGCAGCCGGAAGCTGCCCGCCGGACTCTTTGGGATCCCTGCCCCGGGGATGCCAAGGGAGGGGCCTTTGCCCAGAGGGCCTTTCTCCCGCCCCCTCTTGAGCGCGAAGCCGACGCTCTTCTTCCTCGCTCTTGCCTCGCCGTCCCGCTCCACGGCTCTGCTTTCTTCTCGGAGGGCTCCTGCCAAGGCAGGAGGACGCAGCTCGGACTCAGAAGCTCCGAGTCCTTGCACCGAAGGAAAGCAGGACCCAGGGGCAGCTGCCCCAGCCACCACCCGCCCGCCCACTCGCAGGACCCCCACACCTCCACACCACCCCCCAACTTCAGCCGCTCTCACCGCGGCGTCTTCCCGCGCCGGCGCTGCCGTCCCGCGCGACGCCTCTTCCGCTCTCTTCTCCGACGGCTTCTGCCAGGGCGGGAGGAGGCAGGTGGGCCCGAGAAACACCAGCTCCTCCCTACCAAGGCAACCCGGACCCCACGCCCCCGGAGGCACATCTCCAAGACCCTCCCCGCCCACCCACAGGCCCCCCCACTTCCCCCACAAAACTCTCCAAGCTTCACTTGGACTCACCACGGCGACGCACGGCGCAGTCCCACCCGCTGCGGGGAGCCGGGCCCTCTGGGCAAAGGCAGCTGGGCACGCGAAGCAGCGGCCAAAGAGGCTGCCGCCCTGCTTACAGGGGGCTCCGGCCGCTGCCTGGACCACAAAGGGCCTGGGACACCAGGGCACTGACCCCGACTTACAGGGGGGCCCTGGGCCCAAAGGCCTACGGAGGCTCCTTCTCTCCGCTTCGGGGGGCACCTGACCCGCTCCCCGCTAACGGGGCGGTCGCCCCGCACAGGCTGCCAGCTGAGGGAGCGCAAAGGCTCCCAGACCCGGACCCTGCTTACAGGCGGGTCCACACCCAGGGAGCCACGGAGCTCGGCCTTCCCCCGCGGCATCAAGTACCTGGCTCAAGGGCCAGGCACTGGGGCTCGTGGCCTAAGGCCCTGAGCTGGGCCCCGAGGGCAGGGAGGGCACACGCCCAGCCCCACGCCCGTGAGAGGCCGGGGGACCCCGCGGGACACCCGCCTGATTACAGGGGGTCCCTCCAACCGCCCGCCGAGCAGGGGGGACGCACAAAGCCCCACTTAGGGGGCCGCCCCACCCGAGGCCCGGCACTCCCAGCAACGGCCTCGCGGCCTAAGGCCGGCAGGGACAGGGCCCCAGCCCCGAGGACGGGGGGGGGCCCACGCTGGCACATCGCCAGCAGGACCGGCGGCCCCGCGGCGCCACTAACGGGCTTCGCTCCGTCCTCGGGAACAGGGGGCGAGCCCGAGGCTCTCCTCTCCTGCTCGGCAGCGGGGCTGACTCCCCACGGGTTGGCACACAGAGCCCCTCTTTCCCTCCTGGGAAGTCTAAGCTACGCTGCCTACATCTCTACGGGGGCTACAGGAGGGACCAGCTCGCTCGCTCGCTCACTCACACCGACGGGACAAGGACACAAAGGGGGAACGTCCCAGAAGAGGGAGCAAGCTCTGTGCGCCAAGCCGTGGGGAGCCGGCCCTGCCGCCGAGCAGGGGAGGAGAGCCTCGGGCTCGCCCCCTGTTCCCGAGGACGGAGAGAAGCCCGTTAGTGGCCCCGGGCTGCGCGCGGGCCAGAAGGGCCTCGGCGTGCTGAGGGGCAAGGGACACAGGCCGTGACACACCCCGACTACGGGGGGTCACTCTGGCCAGGGGCCGCCAGCAGGCACCAAAGGTGCCAAGGGAAAAAGCCCTGCCCCGCTTACGGGGCGGGCGGGCCGGGGGTCGGGAGAGCTCCGTGTCCCCCCTCGGGCACGGAGGCGGGCACTCTCGCCCTCCTTACAGGGCGGTTGCCCCTCTCTCCGGGCAGCCACAGGAGCGCGATGGCAAAAGGCCAATGCCAAGCAAAGCAAAGGACCCAGCCCTGCTTACAGGGAGGTCCGCCCAGCGCCAAGCCGGCCGGCGCAGCCGGAAGCTGCCCGCCGGACTCTTTGGGATCCCTGCCCCGGGGATGCCAAGGGAGGGGCCTTTGCCCAGAGGGCCTTTCTCCCGCCCCCTCTTGAGCGCGAAGCCGACGCTCTTCTTCCTCGCTCTTGCCTCGCCGTCCCGCTCCACGGCTCTGCTTTCTTCTCAGAGGGCTCCTGCCAAGGCAGGAGGACGCAGCTCGGACTCAGAAGCTCCGAGTCCTTGCACCGAAGGAAAGCAGGACCCAGGGGCAGCTGCCCCAGCCACCACCCGCCCGCCCACTCGCAGGACCCCCACACCTCCACACCACCCCCCAACTTCAGCCGCTCTCACCGCGGCGTCTTCCCGCGCCGGCGCTGCCGTCCCGCGCGACGCCTCTTCCGCTCTCTTCTCCGACGGCTTCTGCCAGGGCGGGAGGAGGCAGGTGGGCCCGAGAAACACCAGCTCCTCCCTACCAAGGCAACCCGGACCCCACGCCCCCGGAGGCACATCTCCAAGACCCTCCCCGCCCACCCACAGGCCCCCCCACTTCCCCCCACAAAACTCTCCAAGCTTCACTTGGACTCACCACGGCGACGCACGGCGCAGTCCCACCCGCTGCGGGGAGCCGGGCCCTCTGGGCAAAGGCAGCTGGGCACGCGAAGCAGCGGCCAAAGAGGCTGCCGCCCTGCTTACAGGGGGCTCCGGCCGCTGCCTGGACCACAAAGGGCCTGGGACACCAGGGCACTGACCCCGACTTACAGGGGGGCCCTGGGCCCAAAGGCCTACGGAGGCTCCTTCTCTCCGCTTCGGGGGGCACCTGACCCGCTCCCCGCTAACGGGGCGGTCGCCCCGCACAGGCTGCCAACTGAGGGAGCGCAAAGGCTCCCAGACCCGGACCCTGCTTACAGGCGGGTCCACACCCAGGGAGCCACGGAGCTCGGCCTTCCCCCGCGGCATCAAGTACCTGGCTCAAGGGCCAGGCACTAGGGCTCGTGGCCTAAGGCCCTGAGCTGGGCCCCGAGGGCAGGGAGGGCACACGCCCAGCCCCACGCCCGTGAGAGGCCGGGGGACCCCGCGGGACACCCGCCTGATTACAGGGGGTCCCTCCAACCGCCCGCCGAGCAGGGGGGACGCACAAAGCCCCACTTAGGGGGCCGCCCCCCCCGAGGCCCGGCACTCCCAGCAACGGCCTCGCGGCCTAAGGCCGGCAGGGACAGGGCCCCAGCCCCGAGGACGGGGGGGGGCCCACGCTGGCACATCGCCAGCAGGACCGGCGGCCCCGCGGCGCCACTAACGGGCTTCGCTCCGTCCTCGGGAACAGGGGGCGAGCCCGAGGCTCTCCTCTCCTGCTCGGCAGCGGGGCTGACTCCCCACGGGTTGGCACACAGAGCCCCTCTTTCCCTCCTGGGAAGTCTAAGCTACGCTGCCTACATCTCTACGGGGGCTACAGGAGGGACCAGCTCGCTCGCTCGCTCACTCACACCGACGGGACAAGGACACAAAGGGGGAACGTCCCAGAAGAGGGAGCAAGCTCTGTGCGCCAAGCCGTGGGGAGCCGGCCCTGCCGCCGAGCAGGGGAGGAGAGCCTCGGGCTCGCCCCCTGTTCCCGAGGACGGAGAGAAGCCCGTTAGTGGCCCCGGGCTGCGCGCGGGCCAGAAGGGCCTCGGCGTGCTGAGGGGCAAGGGACACAGGCCGTGACACACCCCGACTACGGGGGGTCACTCTGGCCAGGGGCCGCCAGCAGGCACCAAAGGTGCCAAGGGAAAAAGCCCTGCCCCGCTTACGGGGCGGGCGGGCCGGGGGTCGGGAGAGCTCCGTGTCCCCCCTCGGGCGCGGAGGCGGGCACTCTCGCCCTCCTTACAGGGCGGTTGCCCCTCTCTCCGGGCAGCCACAGGAGCGCGATGGCAAAAGGCCAACGCCAAGCAAAGCAAAGGACCCAGCCCTGCTTACAGGGAGGTCCGCCCAGCGCCAAGCCGGCCGGCGCAGCCGGAAGCTGCCCGCCGGACTCTTTGGGATCCCTGCCCCGGGGATGCCAAGGGAGGGGCCTTTGCCCAGAGGGCCTTTCTCCCGCCCCCTCTTGAGCGCAAAGCCGACGCTCTTCTTCCTCGCTCTTGCCTCGCCGTCCCGCTCCACGGCTCTGCTTTCTTCTCGGAGGGCTCCTGCCAAGGCAGGAGGACGCAGCTCGGACTCAGAAGCTCCGAGTCCTTGCACCGAAGGAAAGCAGGACCCAGGGGCAGCTGCCCCAGCCACCACCCGCCCGCCCACTCGCAGGACCCCCACACCTCCACACCACCCCCCAACTTCAGCCGCTCTCACCGCGGCGTCTTCCCGCGCCGGCGCTGCCGTCCCGCGCGACGCCTCTTCCGCTCTCTTCTCCGACGGCTTCTGCCAGGGCGGGAGGAGGCAGGTGGGCCCGAGAAACACCAGCTCCTCCCTACCAAGGCAACCCGGACCCCACGCCCCCGGAGGCACATCTCCAAGACCCTCCCCGCCCACCCACAGGCCCCCCCACTTCCCCCCACAAAACTCTCCAAGCTTCACTTGGACTCACCACGGCGACGCACGGCGCAGTCCCACCCGCTGCGGGGAGCCGGGCCCTCTGGGCAAAGGCAGCTGGGCACGCGAAGCAGCGGCCAAAGAGGCTGCCGCCCTGCTTACAGGGGGCTCCGGCCGCTGCCTGGACCACAAAGGGCCTGGGACACCAGGGCACTGACCCCGACTTACAGGGGGGCCCTGGGCCCAAAGGCCTACGGAGGCTCCTTCTCTCCGCTTCGGGGGGCACCTGACCCGCTCCCCGCTAACGGGGCGGTCGCCCCGCACAGGCTGCCAGCTGAGGGAGCGCAAAGGCTCCCAGACCCGGACCCTGCTTACAGGCGGGTCCACACCCAGGGAGCCACGGAGCTCGGCCTTCCCCCGCGGCATCAAGTACCTGGCTCAAGGGCCAGGCACTGGGGCTCGTGGCCTAAGGCCCTGAGCTGGGCCCCGAGGGCAGGGAGGGCACACGCCCAGCCCCACGCCCGTGAGAGGCCGGGGGACCCCGCGGGACACCCGCCTGATTACAGGGGGTCCCTCCAACCGCCCGCCGAGCAGGGGGGACGCACAAAGCCCCACTTAGGGGGCCGCCCCCCCCGAGGCCCGGCACTCCCAGCAACGGCCTCGCGGCCTAAGGCCGGCAGGGACAGGGCCCCAGCCCCGAGGACGGGGGGGGGGCCCACGCTGGCACATCGCCAGCAGGACCGGCGGCCCCGCGGCGCCACTAACGGGCTTCGCTCCGTCCTCGGGAACAGGGGGCGAGCCCGAGGCTCTCCTCTCCTGCTCGGCAGCGGGGCTGACTCCCCACGGGTTGGCACACAGAGCCCCTCTTTCCCTCCTGGGAAGTCTAAGCTACGCTGC
The DNA here is from genome assembly GCF_036250125.1 of Pseudopipra pipra. Lineage (NCBI taxonomy): Eukaryota > Metazoa > Chordata > Aves > Passeriformes > Pipridae > Pseudopipra > Pseudopipra pipra. The sequence goes on from NC_087561.1 coordinate 182,577, forward strand.
CTACATCTCTACGGGGGCTACAGGAGGGACCAGCTCGCTCGCTCGCTCACTCACACCGACGGGACAAGGACACAAAGGGGGAACGTCCCAGAAGAGGGAGCAAGCTCTGTGCGCCAAGCCGTGGGGAGCCGGCCCTGCCGCCGAGCAGGGGAGGAGAGCCTCGGGCTCGCCCCCTGTTCCCGAGGACGGAGAGAAGCCCGTTAGTGGCCCCGGGCTGCGCGCGGGCCAGAAGGGCCTCGGCGTGCTGAGGGGCAAGGGACACAGGCCGTGACACACCCCGACTACGGGGGGTCACTCTGGCCAGGGGCCGCCAGCAGGCACCAAAGGTGCCAAGGGAAAAAGCCCTGCCCCGCTTACGGGGCGGGCGGGCCGGGGGTCGGGAGAGCTCCGTGTCCCCCCTCGGGCGCGGAGGCGGGCACTCTCGCCCTCCTTACAGGGCGGTTGCCCCTCTCTCCGGGCAGCCACAGGAGCGCGATGGCAAAAGGCCAACGCCAAGCAAAGCAAAGGACCCAGCCCTGCTTACAGGGAGGTCCGCCCAGCGCCAAGCCGGCCGGCGCAGCCGGAAGCTGCCCGCCGGACTCTTTGGGATCCCTGCCCCGGGGATGCCAAGGTAGGGGCCTTTGCCCAGAGGGCCTTTCTCCCGCCCCCTCTTGAGCGCGAAGCCGACGCTCTTCTTCCTCGCTCTTGCCTCGCCGTCCCGCTCCACGGCTCTGCTTTCTTCTCGGAGGGCTCCTGCCAAGGCAGGAGGACGCAGCTCGGACTCAGAAGCTCCGAGTCCTTGCACCGAAGGAAAGCAGGACCCAGGGGCAGCTGCCCCAGCCACCACCCGCCCGCCCACTCGCAGGACCCCCACACCTCCACACCACCCCCCAACTTCAGCCGCTCTCACCGCGGCGTCTTCCCGCGCCGGCGCTGCCGTCCCGCGCGACGCCTCTTCCGCTCTCTTCTCCGACGGCTTCTGCCAGGGCGGGAGGAGGCAGGTGGGCCCGAGAAACACCAGCTCCTCCCTACCAAGGCAACCCGGACCCCACGCCCCCGGAGGCACATCTCCAAGACCCTCCCCGCCCACCCACAGGCCCCCCCACTTCCCCCCACAAAACTCTCCAAGCTTCACTTGGACTCACCACGGCGACGCACGGCGCAGTCCCACCCGCTGCGGGGAGCCGGGCCCTCTGGGCAAAGGCAGCTGGGCACGCGAAGCAGCGGCCAAAGAGGCTGCCGCCCTGCTTACAGGGGGCTCCGGCCGCTGCCTGGACCACAAAGGGCCTGGGACACCAGGGCACTGACCCCGACTTACAGGGGGGCCCTGGGCCCAAAGGCCTACGGAGGCTCCTTCTCTCCGCTTCGGGGGGCACCTGACCCGCTCCCCGCTAACGGGGCGGTCGCCCCGCACAGGCTGCCAGCTGAGGGAGCGCAAAGGCTCCCAGACCCGGACCCTGCTTACAGGCGGGTCCACACCCAGGGAGCCACGGAGCTCGGCCTTCCCCCGCGGCATCAAGTACCTGGCTCAAGGGCCAGGCACTGGGGCTCGTGGCCTAAGGCCCTGAGCTGGGCCCCGAGGGCAGGGAGGGCACACGCCCAGCCCCACGCCCGTGAGAGGCCGGGGGACCCCGCGGGACACCCGCCTGATTACAGGGGGTCCCTCCAACCGCCCGCCGAGCAGGGGGGACGCACAAAGCCCCACTTAGGGGGCCGCCCCCCCCCGAGGCCCGGCACTCCCAGCAACGGCCTCAGGCCGGCAGGGACAGGGCCCCAGCCCCGAGGACGGGGGGGGGCCCACGCTGGCACATCGCCAGCAGGACCGGCAGCCCCGCGGCGCCACTAACGGGCTTCGCTCCGTCCTCGGGAACAGGGGGCGAGCCCGAGGCTCTCCTCTCCTGCTCGGCAGCGGGGCTGACTCCCCACGGGTTGGCACACAGAGCCCCTCTTTCCCTCCTGGGAAGTCTAAGCTACGCTGCCTACATCTCTACGGGGGCTACAGGAGGGACCAGCTCGCTCGCTTCGCTCACTCACACCGACGGGACAAGGACACAAAGGGGGAACGTCCCAGAAGAGGGAGCAAGCTCTGTGCGCCAAGCCGTGGGGAGCCGGCCCTGCCGCCGAGCAGGGGAGGAGAGCCTCGGGCTCGCCCCCTGTTCCCGAGGACGGAGAGAAGCCCGTTAGTGGCCCCGGGCTGCGCGCGGGCCAGAAGGGCCTCGGCGTGCTGAGGGGCAAGGGACACAGGCCGTGACACACCCCGACTACGGGGGGTCACTCTGGCCAGGGGCCGCCAGCAGGCACCAAAGGTGCCAAGGGAAAAAGCCCTGCCCCGCTTACGGGGCGGGCGGGCCGGGGGTCGGGAGAGCTCCGTGTCCCCCCTCGGGCGCGGAGGCGGGCACTCTCGCCCTCCTTACAGGGCGGTTGCCCCTCTCTCCGGGCAGCCACAGGAGCGCGATGGCAAAAGGCCAACGCCAAGCAAAGCAAAGGACCCAGCCCTGCTTACAGGGAGGTCCGCCCAGCGCCAAGCCGGCCGGCGCAGCCGGAAGCTGCCCGCCGGACTCTTTGGGATCCCTGCCCCGGGGATGCCAAGGGAGGGGCCTTTGCCCAGAGGGCCTTTCTCCCGCCCCCTCTTGAGCGCGAAGCCGACGCTCTTCTTCCTCGCTCTTGCCTCGCCGTCCCGCTCCACGGCTCTGCTTTCTTCTCGGAGGGCTCCTGCCAAGGCAGGAGGACGCAGCTCGGACTCAGAAGCTCCGAGTCCTTGCACCGAAGGAAAGCAGGACCCAGGGGCAGCTGCCCCAGCCACCACCCGCCCGCCCACTCGCAGGACCCCCACACCTCCACACCACCCCCCAACTTCAGCCGCTCTCACCGCGGCGTCTTCCCGCGCCGGCGCTGCCGTCCCGCGCGACGCCTCTTCCGCTCTCTTCTCCGACGGCTTCTGCCAGGGCGGGAGGAGGCAGGTGGGCCCGAGAAACACCAGCTCCTCCCTACCAAGGCAACCCGGACCCCACGCCCCCGGAGGCACATCTCCAAGACCCTCCCCGCCCACCCACAGGCCCCCCCACTTCCCCCCACAAAACTCTCCAAGCTTCACTTGGACTCACCACGGCGACGCACGGCGCAGTCCCACCCGCTGCGGGGAGCCGGGCCCTCTGGGCAAAGGCAGCTGGGCACGCGAAGCAGCGGCCAAAGAGGCTGCCGCCCTGCTTACAGGGGGCTCCGGCCGCTGCCTGGACCACAAAGGGCCTGGGACACCAGGGCACTGACCCCGACTTACAGGGGGGCCCTGGGCCCAAAGGCCTACGGAGGCTCCTTCTCTCCGCTTCGGGGGGCACCTGACCCGCTCCCCGCTAACGGGGCGGTCGCCCCGCACAGGCTGCCAGCTGAGGGAGCGCAAAGGCTCCCAGACCCGGACCCTGCTTACAGGCGGGTCCACACCCAGGGAGCCACGGAGCTCGGCCTTCCCCCGCGGCATCAAGTACCTGGCTCAAGGGCCAGGCACTAGGGCTCGTGGCCTAAGGCCCTGAGCTGGGCCCCGAGGGCAGGGAGGGCACACGCCCAGCCCCACGCCCGTGAGAGGCCGGGGGACCCCGCGGGACACCCGCCTGATTACAGGGGGTCCCTCCAACCGCCCGCCGAGCAGGGGGGACGCACAAAGCCCCACTTAGGGGGCCGCCCCCCCCGAGGCCCGGCACTCCCAGCAACGGCCTCGCGGCCTAAGGCCGGCAGGGACAGGGCCCCAGCCCCGAGGACGGGGGGGGGGCCCACGCTGGCACATCGCCAGCAGGACCGGCGGCCCCGCGGCGCCACTAACGGGCTTCGCTCCGTCCTCGGGAACAGGGGGCGAGCCCGAGGCTCTCCTCTCCTGCTCGGCAGCGGGGCTGACTCCCCACGGGTTGGCACACAGAGCCCCTCTTTCCCTCCTGGGAAGTCTAAGCTACGCTGCCTACATCTCTACGGGGGCTACAGGAGGGACCAGCTCGCTCGCTCGCTCACTCACACCGACGGGACAAGGACACAAAGGGGGAACGTCCCAGAAGAGGGAGCAAGCTCTGTGCGCCAAGCCGTGGGGAGCCGGCCCTGCCGCCGAGCAGGGGAGGAGAGCCTCGGGCTCGCCCCCTGTTCCCGAGGACGGAGAGAAGCCCGTTAGTGGCCCCGGGCTGCGCGCGGGCCAGAAGGGCCTCGGCGTGCTGAGGGGCAAGGGACACAGGCCGTGACACACCCCGACTACGGGGGGTCACTCTGGCCAGGGGCCGCCAGCAGGCACCAAAGGTGCCAAGGGAAAAAGCCCTGCCCCGCTTACGGGGCGGGCGGGCCGGGGGTCGGGAGAGCTCCGTGTCCCCCCTCGGGCGCGGAGGCGGGCACTCTCGCCCTCCTTACAGGGCGGTTGCCCCTCTCTCCGGGCAGCCACAGGAGCGCGATGGCAAAAGGCCAACGCCAAGCAAAGCAAAGGACCCAGCCCTGCTTACAGGGAGGTCCGCCCAGCGCCAAGCCGGCCGGCGCAGCCGGAAGCTGCCCGCCGGACTCTTTGGGATCCCTGCCCCGGGGATGCCAAGGGAGGGGCCTTTGCCCAGAGGGCCTTTCTCCCGCCCCCTCTTGAGCGCGAAGCCGACGCTCTTCTTCCTCGCTCTTGCCTCGCCGTCCCGCTCCACGGCTCTGCTTTCTTCTCGGAGGGCTCCTGCCAAGGCAGGAGGACGCAGCTCGGACTCAGAAGCTCCGAGTCCTTGCACCGAAGGAAAGCAGGACCCAGGGGCAGCTGCCCCAGCCACCACCCGCCCGCCCACTCGCAGGACCCCCACACCTCCACACCACCCCCCAACTTCAGCCGCTCTCACCGCGGCGTCTTCCCGCGCCGGCGCTGCCGTCCCGCGCGACGCCTCTTCCGCTCTCTTCTCCGACGGCTTCTGCCAGGGCGGGAGGAGGCAGGTGGGCCCGAGAAACACCAGCTCCTCCCTACCAAGGCAACCCGGACCCCACGCCCCCGGAGGCACATCTCCAAGACCCTCCCCGCCCACCCACAGGCCCCCCCACTTCCCCCCCACAAAACTCTCCAAGCTTCACTTGGACTCACCACGGCGACGCACGGCGCAGTCCCACCCGCTGCGGGGAGCCGGGCCCTCTGGGCAAAGGCAGCTGGGCACGCGAAGCAGCGGCCAAAGAGGCTGCCGCCCTGCTTACAGGGGGCTCCGGCCGCTGCCTGGACCACAAAGGGCCTGGGACACCAGGGCACTGACCCCGACTTACAGGGGGGCCCTGGGCCCAAAGGCCTACGGAGGCTCCTTCTCTCCGCTTCGGGGGGCACCTGACCCGCTCCCCGCTAACGGGGCGGTCGCCCCCGCACAGGCTGCCAGCTGAGGGAGCGCAAAGGCTCCCAGACCCGGACCCTGCTTACAGGCGGGTCCACACCCAGGGAGCCACGGAGCTCGGCCTTCCCCCCGCGGCATCAAGTACCTGGCTCAAGGGCCAGGCACTAGGGCTCGTGGCCTAAGGCCCTGAGCTGGGCCCCGAGGGCAGGGAGGGGCACACGCCCAGCCCCACGCCCGTGAGAGGCCGGGGGACCCCGCGGGACACCCGCCTGATTACAGGGGGTCCCTCCAACCGCCCGCCGAGCAGGGGGGACGCACAAAGCCCCACTTAGGGGGCCGCCCCCCCCCGAGGCCCGGCACTCCCAGCAACGGCCTCGCGGCCTAAGGCCGGCAGGGACAGGGCCCCAGCCCCGAGGACGGGGGGGGGGCCCACGCTGGCACATCGCCAGCAGGACCGGCGGGCCCCGCGGCGCCACTAACGGGCTTCGCTCCGTCCTCGGGAACAGGGGGCGAGCCCGAGGCTCTCCTCTCCTGCTCGGCAGCGGGGCTGACTCCCCACGGGTTGGCACACAGAGCCCCTCTTTCCCTCCTGGGAAGTCTAAGCTACGCTGCCTACATCTCTACGGGGGCTACAGGAGGGACCAGCTCGCTCGCTCGCTCACTCACACCGACGGGACAAGGACACAAAGGGGGAACGTCCCAGAAGAGGGAGCAAGCTCTGTGCGCCAAGCCGTGGGGAGCCGGCCCTGCCGCCGAGCAGGGGAGGAGAGCCTCGGGCTCGCCCCCTGTTCCCGAGGACGGAGAGAAGCCCGTTAGTGGCCCCGGGCTGCGCGCGGGCCAGAAGGGCCTCGGCGTGCTGAGGGGCAAGGGACACAGGCCGTGACACACCCCGACTACGGGGGGTCACTCTGGCCAGGGGCCGCCAGCAGGCACCAAAGGTGCCAAGGGAAAAAAGCCCTGCCCCCGCTTACGGGGCGGGCGGGCCGGGGGTCGGGAGAGCTCCGTGTTCCCCCCTCGGGCGCGGAGGCGGGCACTCTCGCCCTCCTTACAGGGCGGTTGCCCCCTCTCTCCGGGCAGCCACAGGAGCGCGATGGCAAAAGGCCAACGCCAAGCAAAGCAAAGGACCCAGCCCTGCTTACAGGGAGGTCCGCCCAGCGCCAAGCCGGCCGGCGCAGCCGGAAGCTGCCCGCCGGACTCTTTGGGATCCCTGCCCCGGGGATGCCAAGGGAGGGGCCTTTGCCCAGAGGGCCTTTCTCCCGCCCCCCTCTTGAGCGCGAAGCCGACGCTCTTCTTCCTCGCTCTTGCCTCGCCGTCCCGCTCCACGGCTCTGCTTTCTTCTCGAGGGCTCCTGCCAAGGCAGGAGGACGCAGCTCGGACTCAGAAGCTCCGAGTCCTTGCACCGAAGGAAAGCAGGACCCAGGGGCAGCTGCCCCAGCCACCACCCGCCCGCCCACTCGCAGGACCCCCACACCTCCACACCACCCCCCAACTTCAGCCGCTCTCACCGCGGCGTCTTCCCGCGCCGGTGCTGCCCGTCCCGCGCGACGCCTCTTCCGCTCTCTTCTCCGACGGCTTCTGCCAGGGCGGGAGGAGGCAGGTGGGCCCGAGAAACACCAGCTCCTCCCTACCAAGGCAACCCGGACCCCACGCCCCCGGAGGCACATCTCCAAGACCCTCCCCGCCCACCCACAGGCCCCCCCCACTTCCCCCCACAAAACTCTCCAAGCTTCACTTGGACTCACCACGGCGACGCACGGCGCAGTCCCACCCCGCTGCGGGGAGCCGGGCCCTCTGGGCAAAGGCAGCTGGGCACGCGAAGCAGCGGCCAAAGAGGCTGCCGCCCTGCTTACAGGGGGCTCCGGCCGCTGCCTGGACCACAAAGGGCCTGGGACACCAGGGCACTGACCCCGACTTACAGGGGGGCCCTGGGCCCAAAGGCCTACGGAGGCTCCTTCTCTCCGCTTCGGGGGGCACCTGACCCGCTCCCCGCTAACGGGGCGGTCGCCCCGCACAGGCTGCCAGCTGAGGGAGCGCAGGACCCTGCTTACAGGCGGGTCCACACCCAGGGAGCCACGGAGCTCGGCCTTCCCCCGCGGCATCAAGTACCTGGCTCAAGGGCCAGGCACTGGGGCTCGTGGCCTAAGGCCCTGAGCTGGGCCCCGAGGGCAGGGAGGGCACACGCCCAGCCCCACGCCCGTGAGAGGCCGGGGGACCCCGCGGGACACCCGCCTGATTACAGGGGGTCCCTCCAACCGCCCGCCGAGCAGGGGGGACGCACAAAGCCCCACTTAGGGGGCCGCCCCACCCGAGGCCCGGCACTCCCAGCAACGGCCTCGCGGCCTAAGGCCGGCAGGGACAGGGCCCCAGCCCCCGAGGACGGGGGGGGGGCCCACGCTGGCACATCGCCAGCAGGACCGGCGGCCCCGCGGCGCCACTAACGGGCTTCGCTCCGTCCTCGGGAACAGGGGGCGAGCCCGAGGCTCTCCTCTCCTGCTCGGCAGCGGGGCTGACTCCCCACGGGTTGGCACACAGAGCCCCTCTTTCCCTCCTGGGAAGTCTAAGCTACGCTGCCTACATCTCTACGGGGGCTACAGGAGGGACCAGCTCGCTCGCTCGCTCACTCACACCGACGGGACAAGGACACAAAGGGGGAACGTCCCAGAAGAGGGAGCAAGCTCTGTGCGCCAAGCCGTGGGGAGCCGGCCCTGCCGCCGAGCAGGGGAGGAGAGCCTCGGGCTCGCCCCCTGTTCCCGAGGACGGAGAGAAGCCCGTTAGTGGCCCCGGGCTGCGCGCGGGCCAGAAGGGCCTCGGCGTGCTGAGGGGCAAGGGACACAGGCCGTGACACACCCCGACTACGGGGGGTCACTCTGGCCAGGGGCCGCCAGCAGGCACCAAAGGTGCCAAGGGAAAAAGCCCTGCCCCGCTTACGGGGCGGGCGGGCCGGGGGTCGGGAGAGCTCCGTGTCCCCCCTCGGGCGCGGAGGCGGGCACTCTCGCCCTCCTTACAGGGCGGTTGCCCCTCTCTCCGGGCAGCCACAGGAGCGCGATGGCAAAAGGCCAACGCCAAGCAAAGCAAAGGACCCAGCCCTGCTTACAGGGAGGTCCGCCCAGCGCCAAGCCGGCCGGCGCAGCCGGAAGCTGCCCGCCGGACTCTTTGGGATCCCTGCCCCGGGGATGCCAAGGGAGGGGCCTTTGCCCAGAGGGCCTTTCTCCCGCCCCCCTCTTGAGCGCGAAGCCGACGCTCTTCTTCCTCGCTCTTGCCTCGCCGTCCCGCTCCACGGCTCTGCTTTCTTCTCAGAGGGCTCCTGCCAAGGCAGGAGGACGCAGCTCGGACTCAGAAGCTCCGAGTCCTTGCACCGAAGGAAAGCAGGACCCAGGGGCAGCTGCCCCAGCCACCACCCGCCCGCCCACTCGCAGGACCCCCACACCTCCACACCACCCCCCAACTTCAGCCGCTCTCACCGCGGCGTCTTCCCGCGCCGGCGCTGGCCGTCCCGCGCGACGCCTCTTCCGCTCTCTTCTCCGACGGCTTCTGCCAGGGCGGGAGGAGGCAGGTGGGCCCGAGAAACACCAGCTCCTCCCTACCAAGGCAACCCGGACCCCACGCCCCCGGAGGCACATCTCCAAGACCCTCCCCGCCCACCCACAGGCCCCCCCACTTCCCCCCACAAAACTCTCCAAGCTTCACTTGGACTCACCACGGCGACGCACGGCGCAGTCCCACCCGCTGCGGGGAGCCGGGCCCTCTGGGCAAAGGCAGCTGGGCACGCGAAGCAGCGGCCAAAGAGGCTGCCGCCCTGCTTACAGGGGGCTCCGGCCGCTGCCTGGACCACAAAGGGCCTGGGACACCAGGGCACTGACCCCGACTTACAGGGGGGCCCTGGGCCCAAAGGCCTACGGAGGCTCCTTCTCTCCGCTTCGGGGGGCACCTGACCCGCTCCCCGCTAACGGGGCGGTCGCCCCGCACAGGCTGCCAACTGAGGGAGCGCAAAGGCTCCCAGACCCGGACCCTGCTTACAGGCGGGTCCACACCCAGGGAGCCACGGAGCTCGGCCTTCCCCCGCGGCATCAAGTACCTGGCTCAAGGGCCAGGCACTAGGGCTCGTGGCCTAAGGCCCTGAGCTGGGCCCCGAGGGCAGGGAGGGCACACGCCCAGCCCCACGCCCGTGAGAGGCCGGGGGACCCCGCGGGACACCCGCCTGATTACAGGGGGTCCCTCCAACCGCCCGCCGAGCAGGGGGGACGCACAAAGCCCCACTTAGGGGGCCGCCCCCCCCCGAGGCCCGGCACTCCCAGCAACGGCCTCGCGGCCTAAGGCCGGCAGGGACAGGGCCCCAGCCCCGAGGACGGGGGGGGGGCCCACGCTGGCACATCGCCAGCAGGACCGGCGGCCCCGCGGCGCCACTAACGGGCTTCGCTCCGTCCTCGGGAACAGGGGGCGAGCCCGAGGCTCTCCTCTCCTGCTCGGCAGCGGGGCTGACTCCCCACGGGTTGGCACACAGAGCCCCTCTTTCCCTCCTGGGAAGTCTAAGCTACGCTGCCTACATCTCTACGGGGGCTACAGGAGGGACCAGCTCGCTCGCTCGCTCACTCACACCGACGGGACAAGGACACAAAGGGGGAACGTCCCAGAAGAGGGAGCAAGCTCTGTGCGCCAAGCCGTGGGGAGCCGGCCCTGCCGCCGAGCAGGGGAGGAGAGCCTCGGGCTCGCCCCCTGTTCCCGAGGACGGAGAGAAGCCCGTTAGTGGCCCCGGGCTGCGCGCGGGCCAGAAGGGCCTCGGCGTGCTGAGGGGCAAGGGACACAGGCCGTGACACACCCCGACTACGGGGGGTCACTCTGGCCAGGGGCCGCCAGCAGGCACCAAAGGTGCCAAGGGAAAAAGCCCTGCCCCGCTTACGGGGCGGGCGGGCCGGGGGTCGGGAGAGCTCCGTGTCCCCCCTCGGGCGCGGAGGCGGGCACTCTCGCCCTCCTTACAGGGCGGTTGCCCCTCTCTCCGGGCAGCCACAGGAGCGCGATGGCAAAAGGCCAACGCCAAGCAAAGCAAAGGACCCAGCCCTGCTTACAGGGAGGTCCGCCCAGCGCCAAGCCGGCCGGCGCAGCCGGAAGCTGCCCGCCGGACTCTTTGGGATCCCTGCCCCGGGGATGCCAAGGGAGGGGCCTTTGCCCAGAGGGCCTTTCTCCCGCCCCCTCTTGAGCGCAAAGCCGACGCTCTTCTTCCTCGCTCTTGCCTCGCCGTCCCGCTCCACGGCTCTGCTTTCTTCTCGGAGGGCTCCTGCCAAGGCAGGAGGACGCAGCTCGGACTCAGAAGCTCCGAGTCCTTGCACCGAAGGAAAGCAGGACCCAGGGGCAGCTGCCCCAGCCACCACCCGCCCGCCCACTCGCAGGACCCCCACACCTCCACACCACCCCCCAACTTCAGCCGCTCTCACCGCGGCGTCTTCCCGCGCCGGCGCTGCCGTCCCGCGCGACGCCTCTTCCGCTCTCTTCTCCGACGGCTTCTGCCAGGGCGGGAGGAGGCAGGTGGGCCCGAGAAACACCAGCTCCTCCCTACCAAGGCAACCCGGACCCCACGCCCCCGGAGGCACATCTCCAAGACCCTCCCCGCCCACCCACAGGCCCCCCCACTTCCCCCCACAAAACTCTCCAAGCTTCACTTGGACTCACCACGGCGACGCACGGCGCAGTCCCACCCGCTGCGGGGAGCCGGGCCCTCTGGGCAAAGGCAGCTGGGCACGCGAAGCAGCGGCCAAAGAGGCTGCCGCCCTGCTTACAGGGGGCTCCGGCCGCTGCCTGGACCACAAAGGGCCTGGGACACCAGGGCACTGACCCCGACTTACAGGGGGGCCCTGGGCCCAAAGGCCTACGGAGGCTCCTTCTCTCCGCTTCGGGGGGCACCTGACCCGCTCCCCGCTAACGGGGCGGTCGCCCCGCACAGGCTGCCAGCTGAGGGAGCGCAAAGGCTCCCAGACCCGGACCCTGCTTACAGGCGGGTCCACACCCAGGGAGCCACGGAGCTCGGCCTTCCCCCGCGGCATCAAGTACCTGGCTCAAGGGCCAGGCACTGGGGCTCGTGGCCTAAGGCCCTGAGCTGGGCCCCGAGGGCAGGGAGGGCACACGCCCAGCCCCACGCCCGTGAGAGGCCGGGGGACCCCGCGGGACACCCGCCTGATTACAGGGGGTCCCTCCAACCGCCCGCCGAGCAGGGGGGACGCACAAAGCCCCACTTAGGGGGCCGCCCCCCCGAGGCCCGGCACTCCCAGCAACGGCCTCGCGGCCTAAGGCCGGCAGGGACAGGGCCCCAGCCCCGAGGACGGGGGGGGGCCCACGCTGGCACATCGCCAGCAGGACCGGCGGCCCCGCGGCGCCACTAACGGGCTTCGCTCCGTCCTCGGGAACAGGGGGCGAGCCCGAGGCTCTCCTCTCCTGCTCGGCAGCGGGGCTGACTCCCCACGGGTTGGCACACAGAGCCCCTCTTTCCCTCCTGGGAAGTCTAAGCTACGCTGCCTACATCTCTACGGGGGCTACAGGAGGGACCAGCTCGCTCGCTCGCTCACTCACACCGACGGGACAAGGACACAAAGGGGGAACGTCCCAGAAGAGGGAGCAAGCTCTGTGCGCCAAGCCGTGGGGAGCCGGCCCTGCCGCCGAGCAGGGGAGGAGAGCCTCGGGCTCGCCCCCTGTTCCCGAGGACGGAGAGAAGCCCGTTAGTGGCCCCGGGCTGCGCGCGGGCCAGAAGGGCCTCGGCGTGCTGAGGGGCAAGGGACACAGGCCGTGACACACCCCGACTACGGGGGGTCACTCTGGCCAGGGGCCGCCAGCAGGCACCAAAGGTGCCAAGGGAAAAAGCCCTGCCCCGCTTACGGGGCGGGCGGGCCGGGGGTCGGGAGAGCTCCGTGTCCCCCCTCGGGCGCGGAGGCGGGCACTCTCGCCCTCCTTACAGGGCGGTTGCCCCTCTCTCCGGGCAGCCACAGGAGCGCGATGGCAAAAGGCCAACGCCAAGCAAAGCAAAGGACCCAGCCCTGCTTACAGGGAGGTCCGCCCAGCGCCAAGCCGGCCGGCGCAGCCGGAAGCTGCCCGCCGGACTCTTTGGGATCCCTGCCCCGGGGATGCCAAGGTAGGGGCCTTTGCCCAGAGGGCCTTTCTCCCGCCCCCTCTTGAGCGCGAAGCCGACGCTCTTCTTCCTCGCTCTTGCCTCGCCGTCCCGCTCCACGGCTCTGCTTTCTTCTCGGAGGGCTCCTGCCAAGGCAGGAGGACGCAGCTCGGACTCAGAAGCTCCGAGTCCTTGCACCGAAGGAAAGCAGGACCCAGGGGCAGCTGCCCCAGCCACCACCCGCCCGCCCACTCGCAGGACCCCCACACCTCCACACCACCCCCCAACTTCAGCCGCTCTCACCGCGGCGTCTTCCCGCGCCGGCGCTGCCGTCCCGCGCGACGCCTCTTCCGCTCTCTTCTCCGACGGCTTCTGCCAGGGCGGGAGGAGGCAGGTGGGCCCGAGAAACACCAGCTCCTCCCTACCAAGGCAACCCGGACCCCACGCCCCCGGAGGCACATCTCCAAGACCCTCCCCGCCCACCCACAGGCCCCCCCACTTCCCCCCACAAAACTCTCCAAGCTTCACTTGGACTCACCACGGCGACGCACGGCGCAGTCCCACCCGCTGCGGGGAGCCGGGCCCTCTGGGCAAAGGCAGCTGGGCACGCGAAGCAGCGGCCAAAGAGGCTGCCGCCCTGCTTACAGGGGGCTCCGGCCGCTGCCTGGACCACAAAGGGCCTGGGACACCAGGGCACTGACCCCGACTTACAGGGGGGCCCTGGGCCCAAAGGCCTACGGAGGCTCCTTCTCTCCGCTTCGGGGGGCACCTGACCCGCTCCCCGCTAACGGGGCGGTCGCCCCGCACAGGCTGCCAGCTGAGGGAGCGCAAAGGCTCCCAGACCCGGACCCTGCTTACAGGCGGGTCCACACCCAGGGAGCCACGGAGCTCGGCCTTCCCCCGCGGCATCAAGTACCTGGCTCAAGGGCCAGGCACTGGGGCTCGTGGCCTAAGGCCCTGAGCTGGGCCCCGAGGGCAGGGAGGGCACACGCCCAGCCCCACGCCCGTGAGAGGCCGGGGGACCCCGCGGGACACCCGCCTGATTACAGGGGGTCCCTCCAACCGCCCGCCGAGCAGGGGGGACGCACAAAGCCCCACTTAGGGGGCCGCCCCCCCCGAGGCCCGGCACTCCCAGCAACGGCCTCGCGGCCTAAGGCCGGCAGGGACAGGGCCCCAGCCCCGAGGACGGGGGGGGGCCCACGCTGGCACATCGCCAGCAGGACCGGCGGCCCCGCGGCGCCACTAACGGGCTTCGCTCCGTCCTCGGGAACAGGGGGCGAGCCCGAGGCTCTCCTCTCCTGCTCGGCAGCGGGGCTGACTCCCCACGGGTTGGCACACAGAGCCCCTCTTTCCCTCCTGGGAAGTCTAAGCTACGCTGCCTACATCTCTACGGGGGCTACAGGAGGGACCAGCTCGCTCGCTCGCTCACTCACACCGACGGGACAAGGACACAAAGGGGGAACGTCCCAGAAGAGGGAGCAAGCTCTGTGCGCCAAGCCGTGGGGAGCCGGCCCTGCCGCCGAGCAGGGGAGGAGAGCCTCGGGCTCGCCCCCTGTTCCCGAGGACGGAGAGAAGCCCGTTAGTGGCCCCGGGCTGCGCGCGGGCCAGAAGGGCCTCGGCGTGCTGAGGGGCAAGGGACACAGGCCGTGACACACCCCGACTACGGGGGGTCACTCTGGCCAGGGGCCGCCAGCAGGCACCAAAGGTGCCAAGGGAAAAAGCCCTGCCCCGCTTACGGGGCGGGCGGGCCGGGGGTCGGGAGAGCTCCGTGTCCCTCGGGCGCGGAGGCGGGCACTCTCGCCCTCCTTACAGGGCGGTTGCCCCTCTCTCGGGCAGCCACAGGAGCGCGATGGCAAAAGGCCAACGCCAAGCAAAGCAAAGGACCCAGCCCTGCTTACAGGGAGGTCCGCCCAGCGCCAAGCCGGCCGGCGCAGCCGGAAGCTGCCCGCCGGACTCTTTGGGATCCCTGACCGGGGATGCCAAGGGAGGGGCCTTTGCCCAGAGGGCCTTTCTCCCGCCCCCTCTTGAGCGCGAAGCCGACGCTCTTTCTTCCTCGCTCTTGCCTCGCCGTCCCGCTCCACGGCTCTGCTTTCTTCTCGGAGGGCTCCTGCCAAGGCAGGAGGACGCAGCTCGGACTCAGAAGCTCCGAGTCCTTGCACCGAAGGAAAGCAGACCCAGGGGCAGCTGCCCCAGCCACCACCCCGCCCGCCCACTCGCAGGACCCCCACACTCCACACCACCCCCCAACTTCAGCGCTCTCACCGCGGCGTCTTCCCGCGCCGGCGCTGCCGTCCCGCGCGACGCCTCTTCCGCTCTTCTCCGACGGCTTCTGCCAGGGCGGGAGGAGGCAGGTGGGCCCGAGAAACACCAGCTCCTCCTACCAAGGCAACCCGGACCCCACGCCCCCGGAGGCACATCTCAAGACCTCCCCGCCCACCCACAGGCCCCCCCACTTCCCCCACAAAACTCTCCAAGCTTCACTGGACTCACCACGGCGACGCACGGCGCAGTCCCACCCGCTGCGGGAGCCGGGCCCTCTGGGCAAAGGCAGCTGGGCACGCGAAGCAGCGGCCAAAGAGGCTGCCGCCCTGCTTACAGGGGGCTCCGGCCGCTGCCTGGACCACAAAGGGCCTGGGACACCAGGGCACTGACCCCGACTTACAGGGGGGCCCTGGGCCCAAAGGCCTACGGAGGCTCCTTCTCTCCGCTTCGGGGGGCACCTGACCCGCTCCCCGCTAACGGGGCGGTCGCCCCGCACAGGCTGCCAGCTGAGGGAGCGCAAAGGCTCCCAGACCCGGACCCTGCTTACAGGCGGGTCCACACCCAGGGAGCCACGGAGCTCGGCCTTCCCCCGCGGCATCAAGTACCTGGCTCAAGGGCCAGGCACTGGGGCTCGTGGCCTAAGGCCCTGAGCTGGGCCCCGAGGGCAGGGAGGGCACACGCCCAGCCCCACGCCCGTGAGAGGCCGGGGGACCCCGCGGGACACCCGCCTGATTACAGGGGGTCCCTCCAACCGCCCGCCGAGCAGGGGGGACGCACAAAGCCCCCACTTAGGGGGCCGCCCCCCCCGAGGCCCGGCACTCCCAGCAACGGCCTCGCGGCCACCTCGCGGCCTAAGGCCGGCAGGGACAGGGCCCCAGCCCCGAGGACGGGGGGGGGCCCACGCTGGCACATCGCCAGCAGGACCGGCGGCCCCGCGGCGCCACTAACGGGCTTCGCTCCGTCCTCGGGAACAGGGGGCGAGCCCGAGGCTCTCCTCTCCTGCTCGGCAGCGGGGCTGACTCCCCACGGGTTGGCACACAGAGCCCCTCTTTCCCTCCTGGGAAGTCTAAGCTACGCTGCCTACATCTCTACGGGGGCTACAGGAGGGACCAGCTCGCTCGCTCGCTCACTCACACCGACGGGACAAGGACACAAAGGGGGAACGTCCCAGAAGAGGGAGCAAGCTCTGTGCGCCAAGCCGTGGGGAGCCGGCCCTGCCGCCGAGCAGGGGAGGAGAGCCTCGGGCTCGCCCCCTGTTCCCGAGGACGGAGAGAAGCCCGTTAGTGGCCCCGGGCTGCGCGCGGGCCAGAAGGGCCTCGGCGTGCTGAGGGGCAAGGGACACAGGCCGTGACACACCCCGACTACGGGGGGTCACTCTGGCCAGGGGCCGCCAGCAGGCACCAAAGGTGCCAAGGGAAAAAGCCCTGCCCCGCTTACGGGGCGGGCGGGCCGGGGGTCGGGAGAGCTCCGTGTCCCCCCTCGGGCGCGGAGGCGGGCACTCTCGCCCTCCTTACAGGGCGGTTGCCCCTCTCTCCGGGCAGCCACAGGAGCGCGATGGCAAAAGGCCAACGCCAAGCAAAGCAAAGGACCCAGCCCTGCTTACAGGGAGGTCCGCCCAGCGCCAAGCCGGCCGGCGCAGCCGGAAGCTGCCCGCCGGACTCTTTGGGATCCCTGCCCCGGGGATGCCAAGGGAGGGGCCTTTGCCCAGAGGGCCTTTCTCCCGCCCCCTCTTGAGCGCGAAGCCGACGCTCTTCTTCCTCGCTCTTGCCTCGCCGTCCCGCTCCACGGCTCTGCTTTCTTCTCGGAGGGCTCCTGCCAAGGCAGGAGGACGCAGCTCGGACTCAGAAGCTCCGAGTCCTTGCACCGAAGGAAAGCAGGACCCAGGGGCAGCTGCCCCAGCCACCACCCGCCCGCCCACTCGCAGGACCCCCACACCTCCACACCACCCCCCAACTTCAGCCGCTCTCACCGCGGCGTCTTCCCGCGCCGGCGCTGCCGTCCCGCGCGACGCCTCTTCCGCTCTCTTCTCCGACGGCTTCTGCCAGGGCGGGAGGAGGCAGGTGGGCCCGAGAAACACCAGCTCCTCCCTACCAAGGCAACCCGGACCCCACGCCCCCGGAGGCACATCTCCAAGACCCTCCCCGCCCACCCACAGGCCCCCCCACTTCCCCCCACAAAACTCTCCAAGCTTCACTTGGACTCACCACGGCGACGCACGGCGCAGTCCCACCCGCTGCGGGGAGCCGGGCCCTCTGGGCAAAGGCAGCTGGGCACGCGAAGCAGCGGCCAAAGAGGCTGCCGCCCTGCTTACAGGGGGCTCCGGCCGCTGCCTGGACCACAAAGGGCCTGGGACACCAGGGCACTGACCCCGACTTACAGGGGGGCCCTGGGCCCAAAGGCCTACGGAGGCTCCTTCCCTCCGCTTCGGGGGGCACCTGACCCGCTCCCCGCTAACGGGGCGGTCGCCCCGCACAGGCTGCCAGCTGAGGGAGCGCAAAGGCTCCCAGACCCGGACCCTGCTTACAGGCGGGTCCACACCCAGGGAGCCACGGAGCTCGGCCTTCCCCCGCGGCATCAAGTACCTGGCTCAAGGGCCAGGCACTGGGGCTCGTGGCCTAAGGCCCTGAGCTGGGCCCCGAGGGCAGGGAGGGCACACGCCCAGCCCCACGCCCGTGAGAGGCCGGGGGACCCCGCGGGACACCCGCCTGATTACAGGGGGTCCCTCCAACCGCCCGCCGAGCAGGGGGGACGCACAAAGCCCCACTTAGGGGGCCGCCCCCCCCGAGGCCCGGCACTCCCAGCAACGGCCTCGCGGCCTAAGGCCGGCAGGGACAGGGCCCCAGCCCCGAGGACGGGGGGGGGCCCACGCTGGCACATCGCCAGCAGGACCGGCGGCCCCGCGGCGCCACTAACGGGCTTCGCTCCGTCCTCGGGAACAGGGGGCGAGCCCGAGGCTCTCCTCTCCTGCTCGGCAGCGGGGCTGACTCCCCACGGGTTGGCACACAGAGCCCCTCTTTCCCTCCTGGGAAGTCTAAGCTACGCTGCCTACATCTCTACGGGGGCTACAGGAGGGACCAGCTCGCTCGCTCGCTCACTCACACCGACGGGACAAGGACACAAAGGGGGAACGTCCCAGAAGAGGGAGCAAGCTCTGTGCGCCAAGCCGTGGGGAGCCGGCCCTGCCGCCGAGCAGGGGAGGAGAGCCTCGGGCTCGCCCCCTGTTCCCGAGGACGGAGAGAAGCCCGTTAGTGGCCCCGGGCTGCGCGCGGGCCAGAAGGGCCTCGGCGTGCTGAGGGGCAAGGGACACAGGCCGTGACACACCCCGACTACGGGGGGTCACTCTGGCCAGGGGCCGCCAGCAGGCACCAAAGGTGCCAAGGGAAAAAGCCCTGCCCCGCTTACGGGGCGGGCGGGCCGGGGGTCGGGAGAGCTCCGTGTCCCCCCTCGGGCGCGGAGGCGGGCACTCTCGCCCTCCTTACAGGGCGGTTGCCCCTCTCTCCGGGCAGCCACAGGAGCGCGATGGCAAAAGGCCAACGCCAAGCAAAGCAAAGGACCCAGCCCTGCTTACAGGGAGGTCCGCCCAGCGCCAAGCCGGCCGGCGCAGCCGGAAGCTGCCCGCCGGACTCTTTGGGATCCCTGCCCCGGGGATGCCAAGGGAGGGGCCTTTGCCCAGAGGGCCTTTCTCCCGCCCCCTCTTGAGCGCGAAGCCGACGCTCTTCTTCCTCGCTCTTGCCTCGCCGTCCCGCTCCACGGCTCTGCTTTCTTCTCGGAGGGCTCCTGCCAAGGCAGGAGGACGCAGCTCGGACTCAGAAGCTCCGAGTCCTTGCACCGAAGGAAAGCAGGACCCAGGGGCAGCTGCCCCAGCCACCACCCGCCCGCCCACTCGCAGGACCCCCACACCTCCACACCACCCCCCAACTTCAGCCGCTCTCACCGCGGCGTCTTCCCGCGCCGGCGCTGCCGTCCCGCGCGACGCCTCTTCCGCTCTCTTCTCCGACGGCTTCTGCCAGGGCGGGAGGAGGCAGGTGGGCCCGAGAAACACCAGCTCCTCCCTACCAAGGCAACCCGGACCCCACGCCCCCGGAGGCACATCTCCAAGACCCTCCCCGCCCACCCACAGGCCCCCCCACTTCCCCCCACAAAACTCTCCAAGCTTCACTTGGACTCACCACGGCGACGCACGGCGCAGTCCCACCCGCTGCGGGGAGCCGGGCCCTCTGGGCAAAGGCAGCTGGGCACGCGAAGCAGCGGCCAAAGAGGCTGCCGCCCTGCTTACAGGGGGCTCCGGCCGCTGCCTGGACCACAAAGGGCCTGGGACACCAGGGCACTGACCCCGACTTACAGGGGGGCCCTGGGCCCAAAGGCCTACGGAGGCTCCTTCTCTCCGCTTCGGGGGGCACCTGACCCGCTCCCCGCTAACGGGGCGGTCGCCCCGCACAGGCTGCCAGCTGAGGGAGCGCAAAGGCTCCCAGACCCGGACCCTGCTTACAGGCGGGTCCACACCCAGGGAGCCACGGAGCTCGGCCTTCCCCCGCGGCATCAAGTACCTGGCTCAAGGGCCAGGCACTAGGGCTCGTGGCCTAAGGCCCTGAGCTGGGCCCCGAGGGCAGGGAGGGCACACGCCCAGCCCCACGCCCGTGAGAGGCCGGGGGACCCCGCGGGACACCCGCCTGATTACAGGGGGTCCCTCCAACCGCCCGCCGAGCAGGGGGGACGCACAAAGCCCCACTTAGGGGGCCGCCCCCCCCGAGGCCCGGCACTCCCAGCAACGGCCTCGCGGCCTAAGGCCGGCAGGGACAGGGCCCCAGCCCCGAGGACGGGGGGGGGGCCCACGCTGGCACATCGCCAGCAGGACCGGCGGCCCCGCGGCGCCACTAACGGGCTTCGCTCCGTCCTCGGGAACAGGGGGCGAGCCCGAGGCTCTCCTCTCCTGCTCGGCAGCGGGGCTGACTCCCCACGGGTTGGCACACAGAGCCCCTCTTTCCCTCCTGGGAAGTCTAAGCTACGCTGCCTACATCTCTACGGGGGCTACAGGAGGGACCAGCTCGCTCGCTCGCTCACTCACACCGACGGGACAAGGACACAAAGGGGGAACGTCCCAGAAGAGGGAGCAAGCTCTGTGCGCCAAGCCGTGGGGAGCCGGCCCTGCCGCCGAGCAGGGGAGGAGAGCCTCGGGCTCGCCCCCTGTTCCCGAGGACGGAGAGAAGCCCGTTAGTGGCCCCGGGCTGCGCGCGGGCCAGAAGGGCCTCGGCGTGCTGAGGGGCAAGGGACACAGGCCGTGACACACCCCGACTACGGGGGGTCACTCTGGCCAGGGGCCGCCAGCAGGCACCAAAGGTGCCAAGGGAAAAAGCCCTGCCCCGCTTACGGGGCGGGCGGGCCGGGGGTCGGGAGAGCTCCGTGTCCCCCCTCGGGCGCGGAGGCGGGCACTCTCGCCCTCCTTACAGGGCGGTTGCCCCTCTCTCCGGGCAGCCACAGGAGCGCGATGGCAAAAGGCCAACGCCAAGCAAAGCAAAGGACCCAGCCCTGCTTACAGGGAGGTCCGCCCAGCGCCAAGCCGGCCGGCGCAGCCGGAAGCTGCCCGCCGGACTCTTTGGGATCCCTGCCCCGGGGATGCCAAGGGAGGGGCCTTTGCCCAGAGGGCCTTTCTCCCGCCCCCTCTTGAGCGCGAAGCCGACGCTCTTCTTCCTCGCTCTTGCCTCGCCGTCCCGCTCCACGGCTCTGCTTTCTTCTCGGAGGGCTCCTGCCAAGGCAGGAGGACGCAGCTCGGACTCAGAAGCTCCGAGTCCTTGCACCGAAGGAAAGCAGGACCCAGGGGCAGCTGCCCCAGCCACCACCCGCCCGCCCACTCGCAGGACCCCCACACCTCCACACCACCCCCCAACTTCAGCCGCTCTCACCGCGGCGTCTTCCCGCGCCGGCGCTGCCGTCCCGCGCGACGCCTCTTCCGCTCTCTTCTCCGACGGCTTCTGCCAGGGCGGGAGGAGGCAGGTGGGCCCGAGAAACACCAGCTCCTCCCTACCAAGGCAACCCGGACCCCACGCCCCCGGAGGCACATCTCCAAGACCCTCCCCGCCCACCCACAGGCCCCCCCACTTCCCCCCACAAAACTCTCCAAGCTTCACTTGGACTCACCACGGCGACGCACGGCGCAGTCCCACCCGCTGCGGGGAGCCGGGCCCTCTGGGCAAAGGCAGCTGGGCACGCGAAGCAGCGGCCAAAGAGGCTGCCGCCCTGCTTACAGGGGGCTCCGGCCGCTGCCTGGACCACAAAGGGCCTGGGACACCAGGGCACTGACCCCGACTTACAGGGGGGCCCTGGGCCCAAAGGCCTACGGAGGCTCCTTCTCTCCGCTTCGGGGGGCACCTGACCCGCTCCCCGCTAACGGGGCGGTCGCCCCGCACAGGCTGCCAGCTGAGGGAGCGCAAAGGCTCCCAGACCCGGACCCTGCTTACAGGCGGGTCCACACCCAGGGAGCCACGGAGCTCGGCCTTCCCCCGCGGCATCAAGTACCTGGCTCAAGGGCCAGGCACTGGGGCTCATGGCCTAAGGCCCTGAGCTGGGCCCCGAGGGCAGGGAGGGCACACGCCCAGCCCCACGCCCGTGAGAGGCCGGGGGACCCCGCGGGACACCCGCCTGATTACAGGGGGTCCCTCCAACCGCCCGCCGAGCAGGGGGGACGCACAAAGCCCCACTTAGGGGGCCGCCCCCCCCGAGGCCCGGCACTCCCAGCAACGGCCTCGCGGCCTAAGGCCGGCAGGGACAGGGCCCCAGCCCCGAGGACGGGGGGGGGGCCCACGCTGGCACATCGCCAGCAGGACCGGCGGCCCCGCGGCGCCACTAACGGGCTTCGCTCCGTCCTCGGGAACAGGGGGCGAGCCCGAGGCTCTCCTCTCCTGCTCGGCAGCGGGGCTGACTCCCCACGGGTTGGCACACAGAGCCCCTCTTTCCCTCCTGGGAAGTCTAAGCTACGCTGCCTACATCTCTACGGGGGCTACAGGAGGGACCAGCTCGCTCGCTCGCTCACTCACACCGACGGGACAAGGACACAAAGGGGGAACGTCCCAGAAGAGGGAGCAAGCTCTGTGCGCCAAGCCGTGGGGAGCCGGCCCTGCCGCCGAGCAGGGGAGGAGAGCCTCGGGCTCGCCCCCTGTTCCCGAGGACGGAGAGAAGCCCGTTAGTGGCCCCGGGCTGCGCGCGGGCCAGAAGGGCCTCGGCGTGCTGAGGGGCAAGGGACACAGGCCGTGACACACCCCGACTACGGGGGGTCACTCTGGCCAGGGGCCGCCAGCAGGCACCAAAGGTGCCAAGGGAAAAAGCCCTGCCCCGCTTACGGGGCGGGCGGGCCGGGGGTCGGGAGAGCTCCGTGTCCCCCCTCGGGCGCGGAGGCGGGCACTCTCGCCCTCCTTACAGGGCGGTTGCCCCTCTCTCCGGGCAGCCACAGGAGCGCGATGGCAAAAGGCCAACGCCAAGCAAAGCAAAGGACCCAGCCCTGCTTACAGGGAGGTCCGCCCAGCGCCAAGCCGGCCGGCGCAGCCGGAAGCTGCCCGCCGGACTCTTTGGGATCCCTGCCCCGGGGATGCCAAGGGAGGGGCCTTTGCCCAGAGGGTCTCTGTTTTGCCCCCTCTTCAGCTTGACGCTGCTCCTCTTCTTGTTCGCTCTTGCCTCGAAGTTGCACTCCAGTCTCTTCTTTCTTCTCCGACAGCTTCTGCCAAGGCAGGAGGACACAGTTGAGCCTGAGAAACAGCAGCTCCTCCCCAAGAAGGGAAACATCCCTACACCCCCAGAGGGAGATCTCCAAGCCACTACCCACCCACCCACCCTCCCACAGGTCCCCCCACCTCCACAAATCCCTCCAAACTTCACTTGGGTTAGGGCACCAGCAGTAGCATCAGCTGCAGGGGCTGCGACGAGGGGGCAACGGATGGACTGCTGTTGCGGGGTCAGGGGGGTCCAGTAACTCTCTTTGGCCGCGCAGTTGCCATGAGACTTCTGCAGAACAATGGACACAGCCAGCTTACTCCTGTCATGAGGCGCAAGTTAAAGTGCCTCTTCCGTCACCACCAGTTCAACCAACAGCCAACAAATGCACAACAGTTAAAACACCACCGTGGCACTCCTACCAAGAAACCAACCCACAGCCCTTGCCAGCCTCAGAACAGCTTCTATGCCGAAGACGGCCTGATGGAAGAGGAAGATTAGAAATTGACACCCTAGAAATCTTAGCCGAGCTGTGGCAAACCGAACTCAGCAAGATGAGAGAACCAGATAGAAGACAAGCAGTTTTGGATCCTGCAGAAGAGGAAGAACAGCAAACATGGCTACAGCTACTACTTCAGCTCGAAGAAGAGAATACAGAGTGGGAAAGCACACAAAACACAAAACATATTCCTCGGCCCAAGCCGAGACCATCAGTGAAGTCAAAGCTACCAATGTTAAAATGGACAATATATATATTGGCTACGTTGCTAACAATAGCAGCTGCTGGTTTTATGCTGCGAGAATTTCAGCTGGAACAACACAATCCACCTACTGACACAACCAACAATCTAAGGGTAACATTGCAAAACACAGCAGACATACATCTATCAGCTACCATATTTAACTTACTAAGTCACAAAAGGACAACTTTACTAATTGACAAATTATCTACTATTATAAAAGGTTCTTTTGTGTTACAGGGGGGAAGAACAGAAATACTAGGAGGGACCCTAAATCGAGTATTTACTTCTCACTATTTTAAAATGCTGTTAGACAGTATGCCATACACAACATGGAAAGCCAAACCTAAACAAGTAGCAAAGAAACAACCAATTACAATTTCAACTGCAGAAACACATAACCCTTTACACACAGTCACTGCAAAAGCCTTGATAAAGCAAAACAAACAAATCCCTCATACAACACAAGCCCAAAGATGCCTCACAAGGCTGCAACATACAGCAATACACACCTCCAAATCCATTCAAAACACAAACGTGCATAAATTGGCCTATACTCAAATTAAACAATTAGAATGGGAGGCAAAGACAGAAGTATCAAACATTTTTAACAACAGAACAGATGTAACCTCACAATGGCTCTTAAAAAACATCCAAACCTGTTTAACAAGTTTTCTTAAACTAGCACCCCCAAAACAAAACAGAGACATCGTAACCAGCAATAGCCCAGACATTAACCCTGTTTTCATTGGACCCACTGAAATCACCCATTCTGTAGAACAGAGGCTGCCTCAGTCAAAGAGGAAGTCAATTAACAGTGGATTTTTCCCAAAGGCAGTTTCATTGCAGCTAAACCCACAAGTGGCCCAAGAAACAAATAGCCCTAAATCCATGATACAGTGGCCTTTCCTTAAAAAAGAGGTGATGCATTTCCACAACACTAGAAAACCATATAAACACAGCCTTGCTACGTACAAAAACCCTTGCACTAATCTATCAATCTCTCAAAGTAGAGAAAAATGGATTTTCATATTTTTTACCCCTGTCTCAGAGTGCAAAAAGATTAGAATTTTTGAAAACCAAGATTTTACAAATGACTTTTTTGAGTTAAAGAAAAGGATAAAAACCACTTCTTGCATAATTGCCTTTGCAAAACAAGAAATAATGTGTTGCCCCTCAAACATAACAATGGTTTACTGCTTAACAACTGGGTGGAATTAGATTTTGTCATCTTCTACCACTATTCCTGTTCCTATAAAAACTTTCCTACTAACTCTTTGGCTAAACAAACAAGTGACTTGCCTTTTGGTGAGGAAAACAACAAGCAAACCCCTCTCATCTCTCACTCAAAATCTCCTTTCTTACATAGTATGGGAAAAAGAAAGCAAAACATAGCGAACTAAAACTTTGTTAACTATTCACTCATAGCACTGCATTTTACATTTTCAAGAAAATATAAATTTTACTTCTAACATTTGTGGTTTTTTCTTTATTGTTTTCAAATCAGTTTTCTTAAAAGTACTGTAAATTGTTTTCTTAACAATAGAAATAAAGGGTAGAAAATAGTTTAAAAACATTTACACATGGAATAAAATTTAGCATCTCACCATTTTAAAGCCCAATATATTCATTAATTCATATTTTTTAAATATAAAACTGGCTGATACAAAACTTTCATTAGGTTTAGCAGTTTCATATTCTTCTAGCTATGCTAAAGAATGCAAGATAAACCTTTTATCAATCAGCAAACAAAATTGCTACACATATTATAAAAACTGGAGCAACATAAGCAATTTACTAGGGAGATAAATTTGAATTAAATAAATTTACCCACAGATTGTTTCAGCATAGATTGCATGCTGATTACCAATCAATTGCTGGACTCAAGATGAAAAAGAAGATTTGAAACCTTCTTAGTGTAAAGAGAGAGAAAAATTCTCTTTGTTGCCTACAAGCTCTTGCTATTGCCCTTCACTATGTAAATTGGTGTCATTTTAACCAAAAACATTTATTTCCACAAAACCAGAACACTACAGCTTTAAAATTTTTTTCCCTATTTTTTCATTAATTTCTCAGTAGCTTTATTTGAATTATTAAAAATAAAAGTTATTAGAAGTTATTAAATTCTCAAATACATCCACATACGTGCAATTATCATAACAATGTTATTCAAATAATAAGTATAGAATCTTAAACATCCCCATATTTGTTACATTCAAACATTCTCAAAACATTTTGCTATCACAGAACAACATACATAATGTCAACAAGAGTGCAAAATAGCTGCTTGTAAATTGCAATACCTGAGAGACTGAATTAAACCTGGTTACAGTTGCTCTAACTGATATTATTAAGAAATGGGGACTGTAAAACATTCCAAAAAAAAATTTAACAGGACCAACAATGGAATCTCCAATACAAAGAAAACTACACAACGAAAGATGTAGTAAGGAAATGGGACACTAAGACCATCTACATCTGGACAAACTAAAGAAGACAACGGAACAATAAGGTACAAACCGTGGACCGGGACTCTGTATAAGTTTTACAACTTACTCATATATGCAAGACATTTAAATTGTTTTGTAATTAACCTATGAATGGTTATAATTGATTCATGCTATGCTACTTTCACATCTCGAAGCCTCCTTCCTTCGAGATTTCACTAACCCTCATTTACCTAGAAAAATACACACCACATAATTCCTTGTTAATCACACAAAATCTAACTCTTACATAAGACACATCCATTCACACACATTCCAGATAGAATAATACAACACACTAGAAAAAGGCAAAAGATACTACCAAATACTAATTTGTTTTGCAATTTCAAACATTCCAAAAACCATAAACAGAAACAATGATCCTGTATGTTATTCAACAAAAGCTAAAACAGATCTCACAAATCAGAGGATATTCCATTCCACACCCACAGAACAATTGTAAAAAGAGCACACTGCACACTAAAAGAAATGCTTCAAAGGCAAAAAAGAGGGGAGTTGGTATATAGCCCCCAGGAACGCTTATGGAAAGCATCATATGTTCTAAATTTCTTAAACCGTGATGATACAAACCATAGCAGGTATGAATACCAACATAAAACTCAAATACTTTCATCTTCCAAAGCACCAGTTATGATTAAAAATCTAATATCTAGGCAATGGTCAGGACCAGTACATCTCAGAACTTGAGGGAGGATATATGCCTGTGTATCCAAGGGTACCAAATTACAAAGGATCTCTTCTAAATGTGTCAGGCCTTATATTAGCCCTCCCTCACAACTGAAACAATCATCAGAGAAAATGAGTGAAGAAATTGGATTTGAAGAAACATAACCAACAATAGTAAAAGGAACACACCACACATTGAGAAACATGCTGTAAAAACACAAAAAGGGGAGGGAAAGAGATATGGGTCTGGTCCCTATATGTGTAAATCTACATTAATACTTCTTCAAAACAGGAACAATCACAAAGAAGCAATAAATAAACAGAAGCAAAAGAAACACACAAACAGTAACCAATACAAACCCAAAACTCCATGATTCAAACACAATAAAGGGTTTAAGAATGCATGTGTTAGGAGAGAATGAAACAGTGGCCACCGGAATGTGAATGAGAAAGTTGAGTGGAGATATGTATGTGTGTGAATGCAAATACACTTTACAGCAAGATATCTTAAACACTCATTCAACAACACTACCTCAAACAACACTACTTCAAACACAACATCTACAACCCAACACATTTCCCTTTCAAATAAAGACGATGCCTTTACCCAATCACACAAAATTACCCTCAGATAAAAGATTCTACACATCTACAAACCCTGAGTAATTCAAGGTTGCTTGAATATTGCACGAACCAATAAAGTTGTAAACAGCTCAATAAAGGCCTTGTGATGATAGGTCCTGGTTTTTATAAACAGTTAAGATAAGATTGGTTACATTAAGGATGTTTAAAAAATGTATTGTTTTACAATTTGTTAATTATTTAGAGAAGGGGAGATGTGGCAAGGAATTATGGGAGTTGTAGTTTTCCACGTTCTCACACATGCTCAGTCAATACTTGATTGTCATTGTTTGGAAGATCATGTGACATGCTTAAGCGCTGTATTTAAACCAAACTGTTTTGTAATAAACCTTAATTCTGCCCTGGCACTTGATTGTGTCACCGGCGGCGTTTGTGCCTTATTCACCACCTTACTCACACTTCACCTCACTCACACTTTACCTGAGATCTTCCCTCAAAACATCCCCTGCATGGGCTTTCCAAGTTCCCTCAGCTTTACCTCTCTGAAACTCTCAGTCCCCTCTGTGTTACCTCACCAAGGGTGACGGAGTTCAAGAAGCTTTTCCCTCAATAACTCTACTGAAACACCCTGCTGCCCAACACTCTGTATTACCTCTGTAACAGCTCAAAATCTGCCTTAGTGCGACTCCACAACCTTTTCTCGAGCTTCGCTAAAGCGCCTTTCACCTGCGCCCGCCTCACGGACCGGGGAGCGGCGGGAGACACTGCGGCTGAGGGGGCTGGGGGGGCTGAGGGGGCTGAGGGGAGGGCGGGAAAATCAGCGCAATGGCGACCGCCCCCCCCGCCCCGTCTCGTCTCCCTCAGGGCACCCTCAGGGATCCTCGGTAACCCTTCAAAGCACCCTTTTCGCCCTGTGTCCCTCACAGCCCCTAAAGGGACACAGGAGACACCCGCTTAGCCCTCGGGGCACCCTCTTCCCCCTCAGAGATCCTCAGGGACGCATCGGGCACCTGCCTCTCCCCTCAGCAACATGCGGGAAACCTGCCTGCCCCTCTGACACATAGCACATCCTCCTTCCCCTCAGTGAAACCGGGGGCACCAGCCTCCTCCTCTTGTGACCCTCAAAACCCCTCAGTGACATTCGGGACACCACATATTTTGACCCCCAAAATGTCCCCTACTCAGCTTTTCCCTCCAAGATTTTCAGTCTGTCCCTCACACTTTACCTGAGATCTTCCCTCAAAACATCCCCTGCATGTGCTTTCCAAGTTCCCTCAGCTTTACCTCTCTGAAACTCTTAGTCCCCTTTGTCTTACCTTACCAAGGGTGACGAAGTTCAAGAAGCTTTTTCCTCAATAACTCCTCTGAAAGACCGTGCTGCCCTTCTGACGCTGCTGCTGAACACTGTATTACGCCTGTAACAGCCCAAAATCTTCTCTAGAGCGACTCCACAACCTTCTATTGAGCTTCTCCAAAGCGCCTTTTACCTGCGCGCGCCTCACGGACCGGGGAGTGCCGGGACACTGCGCCTGAGGGGCCTGAGGCGGCTGAGGGGGCTGGGGGGAGGGCGGGAAAAGCAGCCAATGGCGACCGCCCCGCCCCGCCCCGTCCCGTCTCCCTCAGGGCACCCTCAGGGGGCCTTGGTGACCCTCCGGAGCACCGTTTTCGGCCTTTGGCTGAGGCACTTCACACCCACTAACCAGATTTTTGAGATGAATTTTGGAATGCTCGGGAAATTACAGAAGCATGAAGCCTGTGAATAACTTAGGAATATTTATGAAGGACTTGTAGTTAAAGGGCCTGTTAACCTGACATGATCCAGGTGCAATAGAGGAAAAAGGCAAAGGATTTCAGTGATGAAGAATTAAATTAATACAAGTAATTTATAGACAATAGGCCTAATTTAACTCTTTGAGAGATTACAGGTGTAATCCTACTGTGGAGATATCATATGCTTTAACTGTTAGCTTGTTAATCTAGCGAGCTCAATATGCTACTGCTCATTTAAAATAGCTGGCACTGTAGCACATACAGTCTGGAACTGATGGGTTAGAAAAATATTGCCAGTGAGAAATAATCATCCAGTGAGGCTGTTTAAAATTGTGTCTTCCAAAGGAAAGCACTCAAAGAAAAGTGATGCCAGTTTTATGCATCCCCTGGATTTAAATATAAAATCACCATGGACAAAATATGCAGATGACACAGAAATTTGACAGCATGACAGATAATGATGCTGAAGTCACACAGAGTAACATGGATAGTTTGGTAAAGAGAATAAACCCGTGCAGTTAGCTGCTGTTTTAATATATTCACATGAAGAGCTGTATGTCTAAAAAATAAAATTTTTAAGTATGGAGGGGAGAACAGTATCCTTGAAAACAGCAACTTTGAAAAGTGCTTATAAGTCATGTTGAACAACTGAGTCAACACACTGTTGTGTGTGTGAGGTAAACAGGATTAAGAAGACTTTTAAAATCTATTCAGGAAGGCAGTGTGTAGGAATAGGAAGGCAATTTTTTTAATGAAGCCAGTACTAGAATATTGCTTACAAGTCAGGTGTCAAGTGTTTCTAACAGTGGAAGAAATGAAGGCGGTGTAAGAAGAAAGCCACAAAGATTGTCTGAATGCTTGAAAAAAAGCCCTACTGTGAAGGACAGAATGAATGCAATTCGCTAAGCTTATGAAAAAAGAGTTTGAAAAGTAACTTGATTGTAGCAGAGAAGTACTAACACACGGAGAACATACCATGTATTAAAAGGCTTTTTAACCTCAGGGAAGAGATTCCTGTATCCTAAACCATTCAACAGCCAAACAGGCTGCCGCCCTGCTTACAGGGGTCTCCAACGCGGGCACACGCCCAGACCCTGGCTACAGACGGGTCGCGGTGCCTGTTATTTACATTTGAGTAAGCAAGACTGTGTGTTATAAATAAATCCCCGGAGAAAAGTTTTGCTGCCCTTTCTGCAAATAGTGTTATTATCCATAAATGGAAGAGAAAATTGGAGAATGCCTGTGCGAAATACTTTGTGGTTATTCAGTTTTAGTACCACGTATGCATGTCTATCCCCAGTCTTTGTTATGATAATTGCAAGGAGTTAACTCTGAATGGATCATCAATGGATGTGACCAGAGTGGGGAGCAGATGCTAAATATCGATCATTTGTGTGTGTCAGGTGTTGGATGGCATCTGCTTTAGCTGGAAGTAAGAACATCCAAAATTTACACAGACAGACCCCTTTTGGCCTCAGAACAGCTCCAGCCCTTCAAAAGCCACCACTATTCTGCTCCCACAGTTCCATCATTGAGAAGGCAACCACAATATTTCATGTATATTTAATACTAACATGAAATATTGATTAGCCTTTCCAGCTTTAAGTTCTGTTTAGCATTTTATCTCAAACCTCAGCTTGGCACCAAAAAAACTGCCACACAACTGGAAAGATTTCAGTCCCTATATCCAGGAAAACTACAGTCAAGTGAGTTGCTTCTTAAAATCACAATTAGAAGTTTATTTGCATAATCACCACTCCTACACTCTAAGTTATCTTTTCATTGCAGCAATACAGGAACTTTTTAAGAGATGTTAAAGGATTTGAGCCTGCATTATCTCATCACTCTTATGCAACCTGTCAGTAAATCAATGTATTGTGTATGACTGGACATGCCTGGCATATCCTTCCTAGCCGTCTACCCCAAGAGTAAAACCCACTGACATTCTGGGCATTTCAGATCCCACAACTCAACCTCCAGTGCAACACAAAGCCCTCATACTGCAGCATCCCATCTCTAAAAACAGTGCAAACTGGACCCAGCCCAGCCCCCTGACCAAGCATACAGGCTTTAAGGCTACCCCTTGGGCATCCCTGCCTGCCTGGACAGCCTTGCCCTGATGATCAGGGTACCCACAGCCTCTGCCACCTGCACAAGGGGCATGGGGGGTGAACAAAAGCAAAAACTCAACCCACACCAAGGTGGAGGATGCACATTGAGGCACAGCTGGAATTACACAGGAGGCATGAGTGGCACAGCACAGGTTCTGTGCCAAGGCACCCACTGCAGAACAGCAGCATGAGGAAAGAGCAAGAGTGCTTCAAGATGGGGACACAGCAGCTGGGGGAACAAGAGGTGTCCAAGGAAAGGCTAGAGCCAGCCTGCCACACCTGCACCCCCTGTGTCCTACCACAGGAGGAGGGGGCTGAATCTGAGCACACCGTGCTCATGGGCACCCCACCTGGGTACTGGCACTGTCAGCTGGGGGACACAGCCTGCAACAGTCAGGCCCTCACCCAGCTCTAGTGGAAGCTCTGGAAGCTGCAGGCCAAACAATCACACCTCAGTGCTCATCTGCACCAGAAATGATGCTTTAGTGTGCCAGCACCCTCCTTGCCAGCTGTGTGGGCAGGGAGAAGTTAATCTTCAGTTTCTCCCCAAGGTGGACAAACAGCTTACATCCAGCTCAAAGAATTGGGATGTGTTGTTTAAAAAAAATAATTTAAAAAGTTTACAGCTTGCAGTGTGAGGGGGAAAGGGCTTGTCTTCCACAGGTTCCAGCTACTTCATCCACTCCCCACCAGACTTCTTTGAAGAAACAATGTGCTGATACATTAAGAGCCCCTCTGAATAATAGTCACACTTCTGTCTTCTACTATGACTCCCTCCAAAACTCTACCTTTCAAGCCCAGAAAAAAAACCCTCAACCCCCACTTAAAATATGCATTTTGAAATCCTATTAAAACTGTTTTCTGCTATATTAACCACTGGCTAATCAACATCCTTTCCTGGCTTTAAGGAGAGCAGCTGCCAAGAAGTGACTTTCAACTCACTCACACAGCAGAGGTTTTGTTAGAGACATAACCCTGAAAGAGATGAGTTCCAGCTGAATGTTATGTCATGTTTTAAGATGTTAAACATTTTAAAATATACAAGTCACTTAAGCTTTAAACAAAGTGCTAAAATACAAAGACCAAAGCTTTGCCTTAATTAAGACAGTATATTAGTTCTGCTTATCTCTGCTTTTGCTGAAACAGGTGACATTACAGCTCACTTCACATGTCCATAGCCATTATTCCCTATTTCACACTAAACTTCCACCTTATTAGTCAGACAGGTTTTTTCCAGGGACAACTTTCATTTGAGCAAGCCTCATGTTTTAACAAGAGGAACTCTCACCAGTACCCATCTTCTCCCTAATGGAGTAACAGAACTTCACAATTCTTGTAGTTCCATAATTACAGGTATAAGATGTAGGAATTCCTCCTGTCTTTAAACAGTGCCAGTTCATCTCAGAGGGTTAAAAAAATAAAAATCACATCTTATGCAACAGACTAATAAAAACACTACATATCAGCATAACAAGCAATATGTAACTGGCAGTTCTGCTTGTGGAGGAAGTTTTGCAAAGCCTCCTGGTGTCAAGCATCTGGAACACCTCAGCATGCTGTAAAGTAATAGCCCAGCTCCTTGCTTGCAGAAGAATCAAGTGTGTATTCCAGATACTTAGCACTGCTTTCCCTTGTGTCAGCAGCTCCTGTGAACTGGTCCAATCCATCCGGACACCTTCCATCTCACAACAGTGGTATACTTGAAGAAAGGGACACAAGTTTCAGTCTATATATGTGGAGGATTAAATGCAACTAGGCAGGCAGGATAGAACCATAGGAAAGTCCTTCAGGAACATCCTTGTTCAGTCATTTTGTTTGCTAGAGTTGCATCTGTGACACAGAAGTGCTTACGTAGGTCTGTGGGCTCAGAAGGGGGCTGCAGAAGCCTTCCAAATTCCAGAGGCACAAGGTGGGGATACTTCTATGTCGCGACGGAAAGCTCTAGACACCTCAATGTGAGAATCCAGGAACTTCGTTTATTGTAGATTGACAACAGCTTAATATACACTCTATAATAGGTTCATGAATATTACAGAAATTAGGCTCATTATTGGTGCTCAGTTAGGTGCTGATATCATCTTAACTGTCTTTCATTGTTTACACAGGTGGCTCGTTAAGTGTCTCTGTTTTGGTAATGCCTAGCTCCTGTTCTTCAGCTCAATTTAGAACACCCAAGGACGTTGCTGCTTTCTCACGGCCCTGCTATCTCAGACTTTCTCATGGGCCTAGTCAGACTGCGTCTTATACTTTAGCAGCTCATCCATAGCCTTAGCCATGTTCATATGTCCTCGCATTTCTAACCAATCCTCTACACTTCTATATATCCAGAGTCAGCTGAATGAAGCAAACAGCTAAAAAAATTCCTTTGACTTTACCTGTGTTATCAAATATACTCAATAGCAAGATCACTGCATCTCAGCTGTCTGTGCTGACACTTCACAGAAACCAGGAGAACATTATCAGCTGCATTTCACATTCTCCTTCTCATCAGCATCTGAATAGGTGTGTAGTGAATCCTTTGGGGAGAAAGAAGACATGAAAAAAAAAAAAAAAGGAACAGATTTCTTTTGTGCCCACTTCCCCTTCATTCCTTACTGCAAGAGGAAGACCAAAGAATCTCAACCTATCCTTTCACCCACAGTGCCAGGTAGTTTTATACAATCCCAAAACTACTGTAGCTATTTTACCACCAAGAGCTGCCCTGCCACATGCTCTCTCTGCAGTTTCATCTCTCCTGCCACTACAAGTTTTAATTTGAATGGTCTTGCTTAGGAAGAAAAAGAAGCATCTCAGGGCCAACACCTCTCATCTTGGTAGCACAAAGCAGGCTTTGCTAGCATGAGGTTTTTCTTTACCTGGGTTAAAAGCTGATGACGCCTCAGCTGTCTATAGAAGTGCAGCACAGAAGGATCAGCTCTCACTACTTTTGGGTCAAAATCCAGAACACGGAGACCTGCAAGGCTGCGGGCTCGGGAGAGGGCTACGTAAGCCTGCCCACTTTCAAAGACACGAGACAGGGAGATTTCCACACAATCTAAAGACATGCCCTGCCAAAGACACAGAGAACTTTGTTACAGAACAAACAAACAAGAACACTGTGCTGTACCAACACTAACCTGTGAGTCTGTCAAAGGTACCGTTCTTGGTGTAAGGGCTTGATTAAAAAAAAAGAAAAAAACAAAGAAGTCTTTTGTTTTACTGTGTAACTGATTAAAAGACGAGAATCAGAAAGGAAAGGCAGTTTCCTACTGTCAGTAAATTGCTAGCAGATAGTAGAATCCACTAACTCCAGAGAACCTCTTGTTGCATGAAACTCCATAAATCCCATCTAATCAACACAGCAGGGAAAGAAATCCTGCTGGTTTCACTCCTAGTAGTTAACTAGAGCAGTCACCATTCTCAAGCAGTCCTCAGGCAGATCAGAGAGTTTGGGTTAGGCCTGTCTGCAGGGCTGTCCTGGGCACAGCAGAATTTACAGCCTGCCCTGGTTTAAACAGTGGCACAGGAACAATAAGCAGTGGCATGGGAACAAACTCACAGGTTTCCAAGACCAGTATTCATCAAAGTGTATGAAGCCTTCTGGAAGGCAAGGAACTTTGAGAAAGTTACACTGTTACATTGAAAAAAACCAAACACACACCACCATCAGCCCAAAGAGAGCTGTGGCTCTGGCAGCTGCCTCAGTTATACTGTAAACCTCAGGGTCTCTAGTGCTGATGACTCTCAAGGAAACACTGCTCTCATCAGCCCACAATGGTAAATAATGCTGCTTTATAGTCCAACACCAACTATGCAGATGGCAGCACCCCATGGAAACTCCAGCAGTGTATCTAGTCCATCTGTGACCCTATAGGCAGGTATCATGAGCAGAAGAGGTGCAGCTAAACACACATATTCTGGAGTTCCCCCCCCAACAAGGGCCTTTCAGCTTTCCCTTCTGTTTTACCAGCAATGCAAGCTCACCCAGGAAATAAGGCTTATGATGGTGTGCAAGTCTTTAGACAGCTGTATAAGGACACCCACCTGACTCTTGTGAATGGAAATGGCCCATGCCAACTTTAAAGGCAGCTGTTGACGACTCAGGTGAACTCCTGATGGTCCTTTGAAGACCCATTTCTCCATTCTTATGACCTGTGTGACCCCACAGAGAAACCTCACCTTAGGCAGCCCTGTAGGAATGGGAGCAGGAGAGAAACAGAGATGTATTCCTGACACTCAAAAGCCAGGAAGTCAGCAGCCTAAGAACACTTTTTTCCCCCCCTCCTAAACCAAACCTAAACCCGCAGACAGTAAATAGCATGCACTGAAATGATGTTTGGCACCTACTTAAGGCAGGAGAATTAAAGCCAGGTAATTTATCAGCTGAGATGCAGAGAAAAATACACATTGCAGGTAGCAGAACATTATTCTTTGAGAAAAAACAAACAAAAACTTGCTTGAACAAAAGAAAACAGGAAATGCAAATGAGCACCCACATCTAGACAACACAGAAAAGCAAACACAAGAGGCCCATAGATAGCTACAGCTGATGCAGTGCATGACATCACAGCTGGTGAGAGCCCCAAGCCTGCAGAGATCTCCTCCCTGCTTTCCCTCTAATTATTCTTACCAGGCAGTAAACAAAGTTGAGAAGTCATCAGCCATCAATGAAAAATCGTTTTGTTATTTTTCCCCCTCTTCCTTCAACAAGAGATCAAGAAGCTCACTTACCCTTCTGTTCACTTTCAAATCCTACAACAACGCCTCGTGCCCCGTTCACCAGCCCTTGAGACACATCCAGATTCTTTGCTAGCATCACCTACAGAGAAAAAGAAAAATCCTTCAGTGCACTGGGTTTTCAGCCTGTTCAGCCACCTGCAGTTAAGCTTCTTTCCAGGAAGCATAAGCACATCAGGCTGATAGGACCATATCATCCTATCCTGCCTACTGCAGGAGAGAGCACCATCTCCAACTGAAATTATTTCATAGCCTTTCCTTCCTAGGATTCCCAGCTATTTTACAGCATTGAACACTTCACTTGAGCTGCTTCCATCCACAGCTATGAGCTGCCTATGCTCTCTGCTACTGAAAGCTTCTAAACCTGATTGGAAAAGTGTGTCAAAGTCACAGCAATCATCATTGTCCCCAAGACATGGACTACACTCAAATCAAACTCATTTTCTGTTTCAATAAGATTCCAAGCAGAGAAAATATAAAAGATTGGAACAGAATCTTCTGTTGGCCTGGCATAGACATTCTATATTGAATCTGCATTCTGTGTATTAATCTACTCTATATATTTATCTGATATTCCTTTATTTTTCTTATACCATTTGATCTGCTGTTCTATTCCATGTGTATGTACACATACTTACCTGAGCTCCAAGCTTCAGCTCAACTCTACCACCCACAGGACACTTGAGCATCAATTAACTTCACTAGCATTGGGTCACTATCCAAAGCCTCAAATGTGTGCACTTCTGTTAAGGAAAGAAAGACATAACAAATTGCAGCTGTTGAACACATTATACACAGCATGACAGGAGGCTCAGCATTTATTTCTAATAGCAATTTCTCTTTTAATATCCATTCTGCTCTGCTGCTAGGACATCTTCACACAAACCTTGTCACATCTAACAACAGAGAGCTCACTATTGCCTCTCTTCCCAACAGAATTTGCAGAGCATGAAAAGGCACAGGAATCAAAGGCCAGCAGTAAATAAGAACTGAGCAGCCAGCATTTTGAGCATATGACTAGTTTCATTTGCTGCCAACATCAGATCACTAAAGGAAGTATCCAGAAAATATTGCCAGAAAGGGAGGCAAAAATTGAGAAAGCCCTTAATAAGATGCTATAGAAAGAAAAAGCAGAGGTGTGAAGGCAATAAATGACCAACCCTGTTTCATAGCAATCAATGAGCTTGCTGTCTATTACATACCAAGAAGTGACACTGAATATTTAACAAAAAAACTGAATTTTTCCCCAGGCAGCCGAACTCCAACACACAGAGCTTTGACTGGTGCTGCAGTGCATGACAGAACACTAGTTCTTCCTGACACCACAGTATCCCCACTGTATCCACTCAGAGCTCAGCCCCAGAGCCAGCAGTTTCCACCAGGGAGTTCACCTGATAGCTGTTGCAAGCGTCTCTCATTAGTTATTTCGACATCATTTTTATGGGTGCCCCAGGGCCGGGGGCCTTGGAGGATTTCCGGTCGCTCTCTACTTCCGGTGACCGAGTTTACCCAAATTAGCGCCTCTCCTCGCTAATTTCTGCGCTTTCACCCCAAAAAATCTTCATGTTATTCCCCCCACACACACCCCGGGAGGGACGGGAGACCGCGAGTCCCGCCCTGCCGCCGGAACCGGCCCTTAACTCGACCAGGGAGCGCTGCGCCGGCACGAGAGCCACCGCGCATGCGTCGCCGGTCCCTCTCCTGGCTGCCCTCAGTTACCACGTGATCGCCGGCGTCTTGCCAACGACTGCGCACGCGCCGGCGTCGCCACCTTGGCTCCCCCCCCCACCCCGCCGCCCGACCGCCCGGCTTCGCTTTCTTACTGCGGCTCCCCCTCCACTTTTTCGGCTCCCTGGGGTTCCCTCACCCACATTTTGGGGTCCCCTTCTCACATTTGAGGGGTGATGACCCCGAAATTTACGGTTCGGGGGGGGGGGAGGAGAGGAAACGGGGTGCCCAAGAAGGGGTTTCTTTTTATTTTTTTTTTTCTCTTTTATTTCATTTTCATTTTATTTCCTTTTTAGTTTTTTTGCCTTTTTTTTTTTAATTTTCTTTTCTATTTTATATTTCCTTTTTTATTTCGTTTATTTTTTATTCTCTTTATTTTTCATTTTCTCTCCCAGTGCTCCCCAGTAACACCCAGTGCTCCCCAGTAACACCCAGTGCTCCTCAACAACCCCCAGTAACACCCAGTGCTCCCCAAAAATTGACCCAAAACCGACCCAAATCACCCCAAACACTGACCTAAATCATCCCAAAACTGACCCCAAAAACTGACCCAAACCATCCCAAAAGCTGACCCAAAACTGACCCAAATCACCCCAAAAAATGACCCCAAACTGACCCCAAAAACTGACCCAAATCA
Source organism: Pseudopipra pipra (assembly GCF_036250125.1). Taxonomy (NCBI): domain Eukaryota; kingdom Metazoa; phylum Chordata; class Aves; order Passeriformes; family Pipridae; genus Pseudopipra; species Pseudopipra pipra. Next base: position 220,372 of record NC_087561.1, read on the forward strand.
TCCCAAAAACTGACCCAAAACTCTGCATTGATTTGGCATCATTTCCTCTCAAAAACAACATCTCCAATTTAGTTGATTGCTAAAGCCATCATTTTAAAATCATCTCAGGAATCAAAAGGGACTGGAAAACACACAGAAATCATTCCTGCACCCACCAAATCATTAGGAATTGGAACCCAATTCCCTCATCTCTCTCCTTGTTCTTCTTGGCTGGAAAACCTGATGATCCCCACTGGCTATTTTTAGGCTGCTTTTCTTCCACAGCTCCTTTCCTCCCGGCTGAAACCTCCTGGCATATTCAGGGCTTATCAGGATATATTTGCTGCTTCCTGAACAGGAGCACACAAAACACATTGAAGCCAAAGAGAAAATGACAAACCAGAAAAAAAAAAAAAGAGCCAAAAGAAATGCTCTGCCTGCCTTGGTACGCTCTCTGCTTGATCATTCCAAAGGAGATTCTCCACAGATCAGAAGCACTTACCAATCATTTTTCCTCTGTAACAGTTAATGAACAACTTGGGTTTCTGTTGAGGGGCTGGACATGTCCAGTGAGGGTTCAGGGTCTGGTGGGTTGTTTATGGCGGATCCTGACCGGCCCAGGCCAAACCCAACCACCCCCATTGCTGCTCCATCCCACATGGAGAATATTGATACTGTATAGAAATACTCCCCTTCCCTGCTACTCCATCCTTCTTTACACACCTGTGGAGCAGGTTTTCTCCACCCTTTGTTCCCAGCAACAGCTCTCCAGCCCAAATCCCAGCTCCCACAGACACAAACTAAACACACCTAAGGCAATGGTTCCATCAGCACCTGGAATTCCAAGCTCCCCATTCTCTGGAATGCTCATCCCAACACTCACAGCAATCTCACCTCAGCCCACAGGCTCTCTGTCCTCAGAGGCAAACACAGCCTGCTCTGGCACCATGTTTCCTCTCACTCCTGGTCTCCTGCAAACCCCCAGGGAAATCCAATCCCTCAGACCCTGCACCCCTGGACACGAGGGGAACTAGAGTTTGACCCGGATCCCAGCGCCCTGGACAAGTGTGTTCCCAGGAGCACAGGCCTGTGGCTCCATCCAGCCCATCCATCCCTCCTTTCCCCCCAGGGAGTCCCAAACCCTCCCCCAGCTCCCCTGCGTCTGTCCCCCGGCCCAGCCCAGCTCCAGGTTCTCCCCCAGCACTGTGTCAGCCCCAGCCCTGGCAGAGCTGCAAAGCTCGGCCCCCCGGGCTCCTGAACCCCCAAGCCAAGGCTCAGGCTCACCAACGGGGACCCACCTGCCCCACTCAGCACAGCCCAACCCCACAGCTCAGGGACCCCACGTGGGCTCACCTGGCCCTTTGCCCCTTCCTCTCCACCCTTTCCAGCACGGCAAGGACCAGCCTGCAGTGGGAAACAGAGCCCAGAGAGCAAATGCCAACAGCCAGGAGGAGAGAAACGTGTCCCTCTGACTTACCCCACCCCACGGGCAGCACCAGGTGCCCCCAGCACCGGTCGGTGGGGCTGGAGCCTTTTGCTTTGGCTGCTCACACCCCAACACATTTGGCATTGCTGGACCCAAGTCAATGATTTTCCCTGTCCTGAAAGAGAGGAGAACAAGAAAATTAAGTGCACTGGGGAAGTAAAAGTCTCTTGGCTTTCACTCTTCTCTTCTGATTACTCACTACAGGCGTTTCTTCCCTAAAACCTGCTCTTACCCCCACCGCCACTGCCCCGCCCGGCGGCCCCGAGCGCTCCAGGCCCGGCCCGGCCAACGCCTCGCTCTGCGCAGGCGCCGCTTCCCAGCCCGCCCCGACCGCCGGGCCCTGCCTCGCAGTCGCCGCCTGGCGGACACGGCCGGGAGCGGCACTGCAGCCGCGCCCCCCCACACTCACCCCCAAGGATCTCAGGGACTCCCGGAGCGCAGATTGGCAAAAATAAACGTCCTGCAAGACCGACGTCGCCTTTCAGAAGTATTTCCTTCATTTTTAAGAACGATAAAGTGCCAAATCAACAATAAACGTTATTTCATCCCTTTGCCAATAATAACCGTGCAGCTTGCCTTCCTTTCTGAGCTGACAGCAGACAGCTTGGATGCCCTGATGGAAACATTAGACAACACTCTCCAACGTTTCTTAAAACCTCCTTAATCTTTCCTGTGGTAAAACCCACCCTTGTCATTTGATCGAGAAATACCAAGGCAAATCAAAGAAACCCCACCACCTGACACAGGTCACAAGACTCCAAGCCACAGGAGGAAAGCTAACAAACAGGTGAAGTTTCAAGGTTTATTGGATTCAGTTATTGTTACACAGCCAGGACAGTTTTGTCTCAGTGATAAATATATGAAAGTGTCAATTAAAAGAGAGTGAAGAACAAAGAATTAGGCAATGGGACAAAATAAGTAAAAAAACTCAAGTACTGCAAAACACTGAAGATCTTTACTGGGTCACAAGTAAGTAGATATCACTGATCTTCCGGGTTTTTTACTGTTTTGGGGAAGAGAGGGAAGTTAGGAGTAAGGTCAGTGAAGGCTGAAAAGCACAATAGAAATTTTTAAGTAGTGGTTTTAAGGGTGAGACAAGCTTTGGGGCTTTGTTGTTTTGTTTTGTTTTGTTTTGTTTTTTTCCTTAAATTATTAGATGATTTTTAATGCTACACTTCAATATTAGATTGTGGAAGATCCAGGGTTTTGCAGCTCATTTTATGGCAGGATCGTGCTAAGCTTGGGCAAATATGACTGAAGCTGATGTCAGTTATAGGGAATACTTCAGAGTTAGTTCTTAGGAAGCTATGAATGTGTATTAGCTTTGTGACTACTGTTCTAAGTAATGTTACAGCTGGGATTAGGATTAAGGAATGAAAAAAGCATCTGGATGAACAGAAATTATTGAGGGATGTTTCAAAATCTGAACAATTCAGATTGCTAAATAAAATGAACAGAAGCCAAAATTATTTGTTTTGTCTTGGAATAACTATGGTACAAGGAAAGATTAGGGTAGTTGTTAGATTTTGTGGTTTATCTGTATTTGAAGACATTACCTATGGAAAAAAAAATCATGCTTCCTTTATTTAACCAATCTCAGGTTCTGAGCTCTGTGAGGTCTGGGATAGACATTCTTCTCTGAATCCAGCTATGCCAATGGATTACATTTTTTCTCAAAACTGTTTTCATTCCCATGCAGTAGGTTACCTCCTTTGCTAGCAGTGTACAGCCTATGTGGGCATTCCTGAGAGAGTTGGATTAAGGAGTGCTCACCAGTCTGATGAGAGAAGCAACTTCTAGCAAGCACTGGTAGATATAATCTAATGACAAAGCAGGACTCTTGAGAAGACAGCTATCCTCTGCTTTAAGTTGGAGAGGGAATCATATTTATTGCTACTTTCAATTTAACTTTAGAAGGCAGAACTGAGAAGTTTGGCTATGTTAAAACCTGTTGTACTATCTCCTTTTCCTTTCTGTTTTCTAAAGCTGATTAGAAGGGATCTTTCTTTCTGCATATTTATGTCCACAAAGTTTCTGTAAAGGTATAACAGAATTGTGGCTAATTGCATCCTGTAAAATTAAGACAGCTGAGTCTTACCATTTGGGAGATGGCTGCTTCTTGGTAGCATAAGAAAATAACAGATGTGCAGGAAGAAAGCATGACATGAAACAAACATTTATTAAAATGGACTGTACAGACAAATTAAACAGTTACTCCCACAAGGCACAGGAGTAAAATATTTAAAACACAGAAACCAATGAAAACACCAGATATTGCTAAAACATATAAATTCTAAAATGTAAACCTATGCTGGAGAAATTTGAAAACTGCAAAATAAAGGAATAAAGCACTTTACTTAAAGTGCTAGTGAAGTCTTACTTTTTCTAATAGCATGCTGTTTAGATAATACATCCATGTCTATTCTTTCAAATTTAGTTTCTGTAACTTGAAGCCACTGTCAGGTGAGGTCAGGTCCTGTTTAGAAAGTGAAAGTGGAATTCAGGAAGTGCAAGTATTAAAATTTGCCTTATATTTTCTCTATAGTTAGTGGGGTCCTTGGCACCAAAGTTTAAAAAACTGATGTATCCCAGCTTGGGTATGAAAATTTCCGTAACAAAGTATTTAGACACAGTACAGCATTCACATCCTATTACCATGAGCTCAAAGTGGTGGCAGGGTGAAAGCCTTGGGGTTTTTTTGGGTTTTATTTTGTTGTTTTGTTTGGGGGGGTTTTGTGGTGTCTGGTTGCAGAACAACAGGACTATCATTTGAGGCAAGTGAGGAATCAGGAGGAGATCCTGGAAAACCATCTGTACCAGGAGGATCCAGTTATTTTAAAAAGGAATGACAAAGACAGGGTTAAACCAGATTTTAGTAAATATAAAAGTCTTGCAAGCTTTGTGGAAGGTGTCATTGTGACTATTAAGAGAATGGAACCCAAGTTAGAATAAATTTAAGCCAAGCAAAGAAGTATCCACAAAGACCTTAGCTACAAAAGAAGAGCAAAAAAATCCATGGAGCAAAAATGCAGTAGACTTGTGGTGAGAACTGTACTTCAGACAGCTTCCTCCTCTGTCTAAAAAAGAAGAAATCAATATTTCATAATTATTCCTCTAGTCTCTGGAGAAATTTGCCTGGGAGAAAAGAGCCCAGGGCTGTCACAAGAAGAGCTCTTCACTTAAACTTCTGTCATTATTCTGTGAGAGAAAAGAATACTCCTGCCTTATGAAAGACACTACCTCCCTCCCTGCTCCCACCCCCATGATCCCTTAATACATAATACATATTCTGTCTCCTTGAAATAGTTAGGGTCATCTCACATTTGAAGGGACCCATAAGGATCATCAAGTCCAATCCCCCACTCCTTGCAGGACTACCTGGCATTAAACTCTATGATTAAGAGTGTCATCCACGTGCTCCTTGAACTCTGACAGGCTTGGTGCCTTGACCACTTCCCTGGGTTGCTGTACCAGGGACCAACCACTCTCCCAAAGAAGAGCCTTTTCCTAATGTCCAATCTGAACTTCCCCTAATGCAGCTTCACTCTATTTCCTCATGTCCTGTGGCTGGTCATCAGAAGGTGGAGATCAGCACCTCCTCCTCTGCTTCCCCCTTGAGGAACCTGTAGGCTGTGATGAGCACACCCCCCAGGCTTCTCTGCTCAAAACTGAACCAGCCAAGTGACTTGAGCCGCTCCTCAGAGGTCTTGTCCTTGAGACCTTTTGCAATCTTGGTCACCCTCCTCCTCTGGAACACTATAATAGTCTGATGTTCTTCTTGCACTGAGGCATCCAAAACTGCACACAGCACTCAAGGCCTCACCAGTGCAGCGTAGAGTGAGACAATCAGCTCTCTCAACCAGCTGGCGATGCTGGCCTGATGCACCCCAGGACACAGCTGGCCCTTCTGGCTGCCAGGGCACTGCTGACTCATCTTCAGTTATGCTCGTTTTCAGCAATGCATGCTACTCATATGGCAGAACTTTGTAAAGGATGTGCAAACAAATCTGTAAATACTAGTACATGATTGATGCAAACACAGTACTTTTTTTAAAAAAAAAAAACCTAACCTTCTTAAACACAAAAGCACAAGAGACTAGTTTAAAAAAGTAAAAATACAAAACTGTTGTACTAAATCAGTTAAGTGGTGCATCCTTAAGCATACTTCAGTTTAGAGATCCCCCAAGAAAGAAAGAACCTGGTAAATTAACAGTGAAGTGAGACAACCATGACTAACCCTATCTATTTCAGAACTCTAAGTTGAAATTACTACAAATCAATCCTTCTATTCACACTACTTCATTGCAGACCATTTGCCTGCTCCATTGTCACTACTTCTTAAATTTACGTACAACTACCATCAAAGTATGCTGCTCTCATGCATGTACTTTGGGGGAGTCCACGTACTTTTATCTTAGTGTACGCTTTCCCTTCAACTTGCTAGGAACTGCTCTGAACAGGGCACACAGCATGTGACAACTGACACTCAACAGCAGAATCCACTATCTGTGCTACAAGATATGCATAATGCATTACTGCCATTTGGAGCATGGAGTCAGACTATCTTCCATTATTGCTATCTCAGAGAGACCAAATCCCAGTAATTCAGCTAGCAGAATCTGCTCTTCACATAATTTCAGGGGCACACGGTCCACATTCTGTCTCTGCTGTTGACAGATGTTCATATGGCTATGAAACATTAAAATGAGAGAATACCTCATGAACTTGGCATAAGTTACAGGACTATATTCAATAAATCACTCCTGTACTTTGTGGCAGACTTGGGAAATTAATGATGGCATATGTGATTTGGCCAGCAAAAATGCATTATGTGGATTTATTACAGTTGCCAGTGCCCTGTTCTTCCTGTTTAACAAGCCAAATTTTCAATATAACCACTCTAGCATAATAGTAGAGAAGAACTTGAGCTAAAGAGAGAAGAATGTGAACAAGCAGTTCCTGCTTCCTGAAGTTAGTGAAAAGAATATTTAATACTCAAGATTTAGACAACGAAGGCAGTGACAAAACTGGGACTGGAAATGAGTAAATTTTAAGCCCTGTTTCTGTAAGGGGGTCACTGTCATCCTCCCCAGTTCCCCTGGAGGAACTGTTGTTACATTGGGTGAAACAAAGTGAAGACATGGATCCAGGGAGGGGTCTACTCTAGATGCCTTAGTCAGGGTTCTTTTGGCACACAGAGAGCAGGAAAAACACTGGCTTGAAGTAAAGCTTACTTGCAAATGACTATTAAAAGACACAAAAATAGAAAGTTTTGGTTAAGGGAGGATGACAACACCAAAGCCCAGTGGTTCTGCTGAAATACATAATTTTTAGTTGACACTGTTCCTCGTGCATGTTACTGAACTTTCCTATGCTCCTGTGGAGGATAAGTCTGCCAGGGGAGATTTTGGCTGTAGAAGCCAGGAAGACAGCAGAATGGCTGATGCTGCAGTCTATGCACACAGAGATCTGGGATATTTCATGCATGTTCCCTAGAGAACCACAATGTGCAGGTTGGCCATAGAGCCCAGGAGGACCTCTAATACAGTTCACTTGAGCCTTGTTCTTAAGTCAGTCGGTCTTTTGACTGCTGAAAAATCACATAATTTTTCGAAATTCATACACAGCCATCAACTTTCCAAGTTTCAAGTCCAGTTTCAGGGATTGGTACAATCAAACTCCAGTAAATCAAAATTCATGTGTGTCCTTAATGCACTGATTTTCTGTATAACCTATCTTGTTTTCCCTAAACGTTTCCTGTATAAAAGAGTTCTACTGGCTACACAAACCTATGCAGTCTTACCAGCCTGGAAAACAAATTGTTTGTTTTTCAGTGAAACAAACAGACTGCCATTTCAGCACTTCAAATAGTCTCCTGTTATCAGGAGAAAACAGAAAAGAAATTTTAGTAACATCTGGTTTTTAAAGAGAGAACATAAAAGCATTTGTGGTCATCACATTTGGCCAACAGAAATAGCCTGACTTGCACAAAGAATTTCAGTTTGTTTAGGAGTCCAAAAGATGGAACAACTGAAATGTTAAACTGTAGCACCAGTAATACTTACTTTCCTAAAACCAAACCCTAAGGACCGGAAGGAACTTAAGACAGAACAGGAACATTGTGCTTATATTGCATTAAATAGAAGACAATAAGACGGTCACACTTGAATCTGCACTTCAGTAAAGTCTGGGCACATTTGCAGTTCTACTGGAAGATTACTGGAACAGGTCACACAGCTTGGCAATCTTCTCCATTTCATTCGTCCTGTTTCCTCTTGGGCTTTTTGGGATTCCGGGATCGACTCTTTGCTTTGCAGAGTGGACATATGGGCGCATTCCGATGAATTTGTTGGTGGCACGATAAACATGCCTGAAATGCAACATTGCAGGCTCTTGTTACAAACATTTAAGCGGCGTTGTTACATGAGTTATTGAGTACCATATTCTAAGTTACAGTACAGGCAAAAATAAGTCTTCTTGCCTTCAAAGGCAAACCACTGCTACATTCTATACAATCTAGGTACCTGGATTGTACAGTAATTTCAAGCCAAATGAAAAATTAGAGTATTTAATTGAATTAAAACTACAATTCCGCAGACATGTGGTTCATACATCTATCAGTAAATTCTATTTTGTGTTAAATGTTCCAATGAGGTGTTTACATGCATAATAGCTCATTGAGTCAGAGAAGTTACAGTGAAGGTTAATTGTGATGTCATAGAATTTCAGGCAGGAGCAAGTGATAAGATGAATTCCACCTATTTAACACAAGGTACAGAACTCTGCCTTTTTGCTCCATACTAAGCCCTTTAATTTCCATTTGACTGAAGCATACTACTTGCAGAAAAGCTTTTCAATTGCCTAGCTACAGATAGTAAGTATATAACTATGGAACGTATCTACATCACTTTGCCTACTTAGTCAGTGACTCTTTGAAACCTTGGCAGGATGAGTACCTCTATGGAATTACTTAGCTCTTCTTACTACAGAAGGAGCAGAGTAAAACTGTCACTTGAGTGCCTGTGGTTAGTTTAAGTTAATATCAGTGTTAGTCTTGAAGATACCAAGTGCAGAAACAATCATCTTTTCTGGTAATATATACCATCAGTAATTTCCCTCATAAAATATCTGCATTGCTTCTAATATGACTCTGTATGGCATTAACTAACAGCTACTTGTTTTCCTCTTGCCAAGCTTTTTTTTTCTTTCTTACATGACTTTCTCCCACGTGAAACACAAGAGGAGTGGGAATTGCCTAACATCTCTGCTGATGGAGACTCCTAAGTCATAAAAGATTCTTGTCCTTAACCCTGGATGACTGATGCTACTACTTTAAGTCTAATGGTTGTTCTTCATTTGAACCACTGCAGGGGGAATCAGAATCAAAACACATAACTTTTCCTTTTTGCAAATACCAATCAACTTCATAAACATAATGTGTTCCAATGGCAAAACAGAAAACCCAGCACATTTGTCTCCTGACCTTCATTGGAGGTGGCTGTTGTCTGAAAGTTGCTGTCTGTCTGGTATCTTGTTTTCTAGCCACTTGCAGCTGTTGGGCAGCTGCTGCAGCTGCAGCCAGAGACTCTGGGATGGGAGGCTCCTGTGGCTCTGTCTGCCATTCTGCCTTCTGCTTTTCAAAGTAGCTATACGGAAGAATAACAAAGAAAAAATGTAACCACCTTCTGGGCTATTTCATTAGTCTGTAAAGGATATTTTGTGTTAAAATACAATGGATCACATTTCCCTGTGATGTTCCTCCGGAGTCAAATTGCCTACACTTAGGACTAGTTCATAAATAGAGTTGGTAGTATTTTTCTCTGCATTTGTACACTTCAGCCAGATTCCAGATTGTCAGCTTCTAAGGTACCTTGACGTACAACTGGATATAAATCTAATCCAATCAAAAACAGACAATACATATATTTAACAGCTTCAGATGCAAATCTGTCAAAGAGTTTTTCTGTTTAATTCTGTTAAAATGAATAACTTTTGTAGGCAGTAAATAAATAGATTCTTTGTAGTGTCAAGGTGTTTGGAATGTAAAACAACATTTCTAAAGAAATACAAAGGAAATCTTGAAAACTGTGTGCCTGTGAAAATTATTTTAATTATGCTGGGCATTAAGAGAAATATAAGCTTCTTAAAACATCCCTTGCATTTAAAACTGATCTGTTAAACAAAGGACATTGTTCTTTGAACAGTAGCTAATTCTGTCACTCTCCCCCACCTAGTTTATACTTTTCCACAGCTTGGATAAACTTACTTGTTGACAGTCTTAGGGTTAGGGTTAAATGCCACTGCCCTGAGCAGGCAGCAAAAAGTAAAATTCTGACAGCAGCACAAACTAACTGAAGAATACTTGTTTTTTATCCTTCTCTTGTATTGCCTCCTACTATTGCTTGCTAAACAAGTAATTTTCAGGAGAAAAAAAAAAAGTTGCTAGAAAATGCAACATGTAGTATAAAAATCTAGACAGCCAACCACCCCTGAATTTGTTCATGTCATACGTAGACTTTGCAGCTTGAAATAATCTAAATTTACCTTGCAACAAGTTCAGACTGAATGTTATCAAATACATGTCTTCGCACATTCCTTTTTTGTAAACTCTTTTGTTTTTCATGCTTACCTCTTGAGTTCTTTTTTCCACCTACCAACAAAAGTAAAATGAGAAAATGACCAGTAGAATTGAGAGAAAGCATAAAGCCAGATAATGTTTACTTTGGAGACTTACTCAAGGGACAGTTTCTCCTCCTCCTCACATAGATCTGGCAGCCTCTGCAATCCCAGAGTCATTCGCAAAGCATCTACATGCTCCTTTAGGGGCTTGTATTCCTCATGCAGGCGACGAGTAGATTCCAAGAGCTTGTTAAGATCATTCTCAGACTGCTTGATAGTATTCTCCATCTGAAACAGGAGGATGGGCATGCTTGTAAAGAACTGTCCCTCTCTGATTGAGCAAGAGACTATCAGAAAGAAGAGATTTTTTTTTAACGCAAGCTGGAAGAGATTGGAGACAATGCAATAGTAGAACAAACAGTTAAGGTATTGGGAGGACGAAAATTGGGCAAGGAAGAAGCAACAGAAAGTGACATACGAGATGCATTTTCATTTAAAAAAGATGCACTCAACCTATATGACCTTCTGAACAAAGAGGCAGCAGGTAGACAGGCTACAGATAAAGTCGGCAAGTGAGGACTGACAGAAAACTCTCAGCAGACATTAAAAAAGAAATTAAGGTAGAACAAAACTAATTTTCTGTGTTTCTAAGATATCTGAACACCAACTGTCAGAAGTTAACAAACAAACAAGGAAAGGTTCCTGTTTTTCTTACTGCAGTAAATGGGAAAAGCAGCAGAGAAAAAGACAATCTGACTGGAAAAAGAAGGGAGGATGAAACAGAGGTTGAGATTATGCAGCTGGATAGAGGAATGGACATTTCAAGAGATAAAGAAATGCAGTCTGCACATCCAGTATATAGCTTGTACTTGTTTACAATGTGGGAGCTGTTTTGCTCTGGTGCAAAGCAGAGATATCTTCAGAGCTAGAAAGCACTAAGCAATCATGCAAGTCACCTAACATGACATAAAAAATGCACATTCAAAAAGATATTCCCTATTTAGCCCCTCTAATTGGCTCATCTTCCCTGTTTATAAATTGTTTTTCTCTTCTTTGTATTAATTCCCTTCAGGCTGGTGCTTCTTGTTGTTTGGTGGTTCCACTCAGTGATGAAGGTCAGTTCTTACTAAGAACTTAACAAATACCATGCATTTTCTCAAAATCTTTCTTCCCAAAACCTCCAGTCAAAAGTCCCACCTAGCTGCTAAAGTTTCTCTGTTTCTGGGTGCTCAATGAGAAAAGTCTAACAGGAAGAACAGTTTTCTGTGGGACTGCTGGAGTGATGTTATTGTGGATACTGGTAAAGTCATAGCCACAATAGGCTTGGTTATCTTTCCTCTTGGTGCAAGTGCTTACTATGCCAACATTACAAAATATCCTGCCCAATACAGGAAAAAAACAATTACCCTGCAGTAAATTTACTTTGCACTCTGTAGGATCCTAGGATGATGTTGTAAAGTCCAGATTATTGAACCAGTGATAGTTCACTGATGTGCACAATTCCACAGCCTGTGGAATGATTCATATGCCACTGTGTCTTAGTCAGACTGTCTGCAGCTGGAGTGTTGCATACCACATTAATATCAGCGTGGATCAGTCGCAGCTCCTCCACATGGGCCATCTTCTCTTGCAGCAGCAGGTCCATTTCCTGTTTATATTCCTTCAGGTGCCTCTCCTCAGACTCCAGGGCTTCAAATTCTGCTTTCAGTCGTGCCTTTATCTTTTCCATCTGCAAAGTCTTATTCCTGAATCCCAGTGGTAATTAAAAATAGAGAGACAACAGTAAGTCACTGAAATATATTTTTGTGAGGTGTCACTTTATATGTGATTAGATAGATGGAAGAAGGCAATAGCAGCAACAGACAAGGGTGAAACTAAATATGTCTGAGAAAGGTGAGGTACAACGAGAGTACTGAATTCTAATCCCAGCTCTTTTGCTGAGCTTTTCAATGCTATGAGAATTATTGTACTGAATTATGAAATTAATAGAACGTTGTCAGATTTTAACAGTTACTGTAGATTCAGAGAGTTTGTACCAATAGAATTCTACTGCATCAGTTGACCCTAGTTCCAAAATAGAGAAATGCAGAAAATCTAGGTTTAGCACAGGATTCTGAGAAATGTAAAATGAACTGTAGATAGAATTCAAGTATGTTGCTACAACATTGTATTATTTAATGTCATTGGAGTTGCTGCGTCATTTACTACACAATGACATATACGAGTCTGAATGTAAATATTGAACTTAAACCAGTAAAAAGAGATCTTCTCTACCCTCCACTTTACATGTGGCAGTATCCCACTAACCTAACATCTACTCCTCTTTTCATCAAATCTCATTGTTCTCATTTATTTAAAACACTTATTTAGTAACGGCAGCTTTGATTACTGAAACTGGGAGTATTTGTCCTCAATTTATTTCCTGTTTCCTCTCCTGTATTTATTACATGTGTTCACCTAAAGACAATGGAAATAGATCTATTTCCTCACTATTACTAGTCACTGGTGCCATGCTCTGCCAGATTGCTACAACAAATGAGTTGCAGGGGCTTGTTTCAGTCCAAATTATTAGCTTTTGACATTAGGAAAGAAAAAGTGCACACAAATTACAAATCTTCCTGTTAGCATCAGGCAACATGCAGTAATTTTAAAAACAGGAATCATAAGTGTGATCTCTAGACTGCCTAATGAATTTTGCCCTCATATTTTTTCCCTTCTATTTAAGTTCTTATACTGCATTAATGACAGTAGTCACTAAGTGTGTCCCAATAGGGCATTAAACAGTGAAACTAGCATCTCCCATCGATATATTCATTCTCATTCTCTTTTAGCTCCTCCCAGCCAGAACACTGAGTCTTTAGGCATTTGCTTAATTTTATGACTGGGCTTATTTCTGTGGAAGTATTTAATGCATAAAAATAAGCATGTGCATATATGTTTGGATTGTGGGCATGAAACACATTTACTGAAAACAGTATTCCCTTGACTACAAATTATATGTATTTATCTACAGATACAGATATAGATATAGGTCTTCAAAATCAGATCTCAGATTCAAAATCAGATTCCTGAATCCCTTCAAAAACCCAGCTAAGCTGCCTTTAATAAGAGATCAATGTGCCTAGGAATGGACGACTTTGATTTTGATTGTAAAGACTTTTTTTTCTCTGTATGTAGAATACATGGAAAGCAGAACAAAATAAAGTCTGCTAAATCTATCAAAGGTGAGTTGGTAAACATAAGAAATTCTCATGTTTATTCTGAAGAAAATTCTTCGCAGAACGCAAGCTCCTTTTAAAAGATTTGGGGATGAATAAATAGGTTACTTGGATCAGATTTTGTTAAAGTTGACTCAAAATAGACATCAATATTGCAAGTAGGCTTGACCTTCTGATGTTGATTTTTTTTTTAATTTAACATCCATTCAAGCAACTTTCTTGATACTTCCATGTACACTTAAGCTAGTAACATCACCTTTACACTACCTTATGCCACAAAGTAATAACAAAAATCTGTTAACTGCAGTTTACATATCACCTTTGAATATACCATCAGAAAACTGAGTGCACTGTGAATTTCCAAATACAGGATACCACTCTGAAAAAAATAATTTAAATGAAGTGTTACAATAATTGGACCACAAACTGTAGCAGGCCATACCTAGATCAGTATTTTAAAACAGAGCCTGCCTAACAGTTGAGTAGAAAAGCATTCTTCTTAGACTGTAAAGTATTTGTTGTCTTTCTACAAATAGTTTGGGGATTCTAGACAAATATTTTTACCTGATCTTTGTTCACCTTTGTGGTATTGCGTAAAGAAGGCTGAGGCCTACACTTTAATTCACTTTTTCCATGCGTAAAGTGTGCTTCTTAGAGATGCTGTTACCAGCCAGAAGTCTCTGTGACCACCTGCACATACTGCCAGTGGTAACGCCTTCATCCCCAGCCCTCTCTCCTCTCTCCCTGATAGCCCCTCTCCAATCGTAATGTCCTAAAACACTTCTCATGGCCCCAAGGTTACCCACAGTCGGCATGCCTTCCACCCCCCAGCTGCTTTCAAAATCACTGTCCTCTGTAGTGTGTTTTGGCTTTTGGATGCATGAATTTCCACTAAATATCGGCAACTCAGGCCTAATCCTCAAAATCTGTGCCCTTAGCCAAAGAGTGGCAATGCCCTACCTAAAGCTATGAAAAATGTCCCCGATGCGGGAACGTGTGGTACCATGCCTGGCTGTTTAGGAGCCCCCTCTTCCACAGCATCCTGTGACTCCCCCTGCGAACGACGCTATATACAAATTCCTGGTGTATCGCCTTGCACGAACCGCAGAGCGAGGCAACTCCGGCCCAGTGGCAGGAGGGAACGGCAGAAAGGCCTCGGTCCGCTGCGTCCCCATCCCCAGCGCCCGGGGCGGCGGCCAAAAGCAGCAGGTAGGGAGATCTCCCGGCCGCCTCCACGCCCTCGGGCGAGCGGGAGCGCAAGGCAGGGCAGAGAGAAGCCGCCAAGGTTCAGCTGCTCCCTCTCGTCTCCGGCACGGATCCCTCGCACGGATGCCCGGCGGGCAGAGCTGGCCCTGGCATCGCCCGCCGGGGGGATGAGCGGCTGCCCCGCTCGGGGGGCTCCGCCGGTGGCCGCAGCGCTGCCCGGCCCGGCCCGGCCCTGCCCAAAGGCACGTCCGCCCTCGGCTTTCCATGTCAGACTCTGCGTTCCGAGCCATGCCCTACCTTTCGCAGCCCGTCAAGGCTCCTGCCCGGGCGTCCGGGCAAAATAAGAGATTCAAGACAGAGCCTCAGGAATATTAAATAATAAGTCAAAGAACTTAAAAACAAACAAATCACCACAACACCCGAGACCCCCCAGCTGCGTTAGGGCTGCTCCGTCCTTCCCATCACTCCGCCTCCTTATCACTCAGGGAAATTTCTCTGGAAATGCACGACCGTTACCGTCCTTCACTACGCATTCCAGCGTTAATCACCAGCAGCAGATGCTCCTTCCCTGCTTAGAAAAATGTATTTTGAGCCCTCATCGTAAACCCAGCGGTAGTTTTCTTTCCCCCAGTAGCACAATAGCTAGTTTCAGATTGATGCATGTCCTCCGCTCCCCCGAGGAAAAAGCTGCTTCATGTAACTGATGAGGCACAAAGCAAACATACCTGATCTCCTTAATGCTCTCGAGTTTGCACATTATTTCTTGCTCATCTGCCATGCTTTTCACTCCCGATTTAAATCTCTTATAAAACGTAAAAAACGCCAAGGGAAAATTAAAAAAAAAAAATTAAAAAAAAAAAAAGAAGAAAAAACATACAATAGACACAATGTGGTCACCCCCTCCTCGCATATGGGCTCTGAGCCTGTGCAGGAGACTCTAGCGGGAGATATGGGAATTAGAGTCCAGCTTCCTATTGCTGCCGAGGCAAAGAGCCTGCAGAGAGACTACAACACCCACAAGGCAGAGCAGAGCCTGCCTGCCCTTCTTCCTGCAACTACATTTTAAATCGATTTGTCAAACTTCATTATGTTAAAGGTTGTTAGGAGTGCAAAAAGAGGAGAAGGCTTCCTTCTGAGATCTGTGCAATGTTTAGCTTTTCATTAAAATAGGCACTAAAAGACTGTTGAATGGGTTCATGATTTTGATTAAAAACTTGGACGCAAAGGTAAGCTGTAGTCATAATTACTATCATGCTATCATGCTGTTTTGTATTGGACACTCTCAGTGATGCAACTGTTTGGAGTTCAGAAAGTACAGATTTTGTTCTTTAGGTTTTTCTTTCTTTTTCTGCAACTGTACATAGTACTTGTAATTATTAAAAAAAAACCAACAAAAAAACCCAAACCAAATCAAAACAAAATGGAAAAAAACCCTAAACAGACCTAATGCAAATAAAACTCTTAGATTGGAGAAAGTGACTATTTGTCTTTCTACAGTCTACAGACATTCTAGCTAAGAATAACAGAGCACTTTATAGAGCTTGCTGAATAGACCTTCAGTCTTTCCTTAGCCAGGTAATTATTCCTCTTTGCCTTCTGTAACGTACTAAGCACTGCGTTTTAAATTATGAAGGTAACAGTTGTATCTCTATGCTTTGAAAGGTCTCTTCCAGGATCTGTCCTAAGAGATCCATGGTGTAAATTCACAATCATGACCTGTATGTCCAAGCATTTAATCTGGGGTTTCCCAGCTCTCATGGTCATGCTGGGCTGAAGCATCAGCACATTAGAATGAATGTTAAGCTCAAGGTCTCGACAATCTGTAGGGAAACTGGATTCTGCAAACATAAACTTGTGTGCTACAAATGTATAAGCAGCAGTACCATAGTCTTAGCAAATATATCAGACCACTCATCAGTCAGTAGCATGAGGCTGATGAGAACAGGGTAATTTTTCTGAAATATATTACAGAAATGCTATATGGAAGGCACTGGAAATATTTAACTTCTACTCAGCACTGATCAAACTTGCTGGTGTCTCGTCTGAGGCTCTGAAAAGGAAGTGAAAAATTAAAATGGACAGAATGCAAAGGAGAGCAATGAAAATGATAAGATTTTTGGGGAACACAAAAGATGGCTGAATACAAGACAGTATGGACATATTTACATGGCAAGTGGTAGCTGTGCTTGAGTTAGGGCTTCCAGTCACAGAGCTGAATGTCCTGAGCCAATTGCTTCTACAGTTGCAGACTAAGGGCAAGTGGTCTCCCTCATGTATGAATACCTGTGCCCAGAAAGCCAGCAAACTAGAGGATGAAAAAACGAGGAGTTCTTTTCTTCATTATTTAAGGACTTTGGCCTATGTTGTTGTGTTTTTCAGTTAAAGGAAGATGAAGGAAAATGGTGATAGGCATCAGCACCCTCTTCATCATGCCACAGTTTTTGTAAAGAAATCAGAACTTAAAAAGCCTGATCCTCATATGAGTCAATTGCAAACTCTTGCTGCCTTAAAAATTGAAGACTGTCAGATTGAGCCCTAAGTGAGCTGTGTGCTCAGAGGGGACAGGCTTCTTCAATGCATGACTTAAACAGATGAACTAATTAGTTTGAGGGGGTAGAAGACAAGTTAGCTATAGTCAGTCAGTGAATCTTGATGCTAAGACAGTGAGGGAATGAGAGCGGGTAGGGTGAGGACATGAGAGGGAGAGAAGGAAAATGCCCTTGAACAGGAGGGCAGCCTACTTTTGCACTGTTTATCCTATTTTTTAATTTCTGGTTTTACAGGCTAAACTAAAATGTTGAGGACAGAAAATGAAAATGCAAATTCAATTTGTTACTTTACTCTGCTTTGAATGACATAAAGAAAACCACTCCATGGTGTTATACCTTAGCTGGAAGTTGTTAGGAAGTAAACCTACCCACAAGCATTAACAATTATTTTTCTATCCATGTTTAAAAAAAGGACAGAAAAATATTACATCTCCATATTTCAAAGTGGTCACAAAGTTTGATACTTGCAATTCAAGCACATACAAATTGGTAGCATTCAACTTGTGCCTCATGGCTTCGGTCAAGTGTTTTAATGTCTGTGTTTCAATTTTCCTTGTATACAAGTGGGTCTGAGAGTTCTTTACATGATCCAAAATCACCGCACTGATGTGTATTGTCTATTCTGCTGCTATTTATAAACTTTGGTATGTGTGATCCAAATAAGGATCAGTTTTTCTCAGCACACAGATTAGATTTTTCAAAGAAAGCTTCAGATTTAAGCACAAAAATGAAAAAAATATTGAAAAAATATTTCACATGATCCTGAAAAATTCAACCTTGTTTCTATTTGATCTTTTCTAAACCAACAGGTAACAAGCGGATAAATTTCAAAACAAGTTGCAGTATTATGCAGAATGAAATTAATGCTAGAATACTACCTTACTTCATTGAGCACAGGATTGCATTTTTGTACATAAAAAAACTAGCTGCTTCCATTTAACAGTCTTACATCAGTCCACACACTTCATCATTGTGACAACAAATCTAGTGCAGAACAATTCCAACTGCAAGAATGATTTTTTTTCCCGCCTAGGTAATCACCCTAGCTACAGCAATCAATTCTACAAGTCTGGATGGCAATGTAGGTCCCTTCTACTTGAGCTATTAATATTCTAACCAAATTTTTAAAAATTGTGCTACATGTTTTATGCAACAAACAGCATTTAAAGAAGTATTAAAGATTAAAGACCAATGGAGAAGATTCTCCAGTAAAACATACAACAGAACTGAACTTTGGCTAATATACGGCTGGGTTAGGTACAAGTCACCACCATGAGCAGAATGTGTAGCAGTGTTGTCAAACCTAAACATCAAAGAATGGATGAGTCAAAATGGTGCATCCCAAGTTGTGAAATCTGCTTTAAATTCCTGAGTTTTTAAAAAGGAAATAAATTCTTTCTGTATATCATTGGGTTTTTGAGCTTTCAAAATGTACTCCTCACAGTTGCCAGATTTTTTTCCTGCAAGTGGGCTATCCCAATTGTACTGGTCCAGTTCATATTTTAAAGGAAAGCTGATACTGGTTTCAGGACGCTTTGGGAAGCTGAAGGTAGTCACCAGCAACACTGAAACTGATAGGAGGCAACTACATGCTAGCCCTGAGATCTGCAGAGCATCTACTCTTGAAATGTCAGTGTTTCATGCAAATGCTGAAGCACTCATTTAGATCCTACAGAACTAAAGGTCTAAGTACCTGCATATGTTAACCCTGGCTTATTCCAAAACTAGGCCTAAATATATCTGCATTTAGTCATATCCTTTATTTCATCCTCCCTCCCCATTCCCATGACCTGCAAAACTGGAAAAAGACAGTGTTTTTATAGAACACCTGCCATCCTCTCTGTAAGCCGCCTCATCTTGTTTCAGCCAGGAGGTCAGATGTCCGTAGGGGACAACGCCAAGGGAGATGTCTCCCTTCCCATTCTCTTCCGAAACCCGAGCCCACATCCCCCTCGCGGCTGGCTCCCACCACACGACAACCCCCAGCAATCAGCCGGTGGTGTCCGGCGGGAGCACGAGCTGTCGCTGTCCCTCTCTCCGTCCCCTTTCCTATACCTGCACCCTCCCGTTCCCTTTCCCAGCCCTGCATCCCCCCGTTCCCTTTCCCAGCCCTGCATCCTCCCGTTCCCTTTCCCAGCCCTGCATCCCCCCGTTCCCTTTCCCAGCCCTGCATCCTCCCGTTCCCTTTCCCAGCCCTGCATCCCCCCGTTCCCTTTCCCAGCCCTGCACCCCCCCGTTCCCTTTCCCAGCCCTGCACCCCCCCGTTCCCTTTCCCAGCCCTGCATCCTCCCGTTCCCTTTCCCAGCCCTGCATCCTCCCGTTCCCTTTCCCAGCCCTGCATCCTCCCGTTCCCTTTCCCAGCCCTGCATCCCCCCGTTCCCTTTCCCAGCCCTGCATCCCCCCGTTCCCTTTCCCAGCCCTGCATCCCCCCGTTCCCTTTCCCAGCCCTGCATCCCCCCGTTCCCTTTCCCAGCCCTGCACCCCCCCGTTCCCTTTCCCAGCCCTGCATCCCCCCGTTCCCTTTCCCAGCCCTGCATCCCCCCGTTCCCTTTCCCAGCCCTGCATCCTCCCGTTCCCTTTCCCAGCCCTGCATCCTCCCGTTCCCTTTCCCAGCCCTGCATCCCCCCGTTCCCTTTCCCAGCCCTGCATCCCCCCGTTCCCTTTCCCAGCCCTGCATCCCCCCGTTCCCTTTCCCAGCCCTGCATCCCCCCGTTCCCTTTCCCAGCCCTGCATCCCCCCGTTCCCTTTCCCAGCCCTGCATCCCCCCGTTCCCTTTCCCAGCCCTGCATCCCCCCGTTCCCTTTCCCAGCCCTGCATCCCCCCGTTCCCGTCTCCGCCCGGCCCCGCCCCGTGCCCTGTCCGTGCCAGCAGCGCCCCCTGGCGCCGTGAGGGAGAGGGAAGCCTGGCCTCGCGCGCTCCTGAGGGCGGCGCACGCGCAGCCTGCACGCGGAGCCGCGCGCCTGCGGCAGCGAGGGCGCGCGCGTTGCCGGGCGACGGCGGCCGGGCGGCGGCGCGGGCCCGATGCGGCGCGGCCGGGGATGAGGCGGCGGCAGCGGTCCCCGCGCTCCCGCCGGCGCTGAGCCCCGCGCCCGCACCCTCCCCCTTCCCCCTTCTATCGCGTTCCGCCCTGGCTCTGCTCCTCCACGCCCCCTCCTCTCCCATCGCTCCGGCCGGCCCTTCCCCCTCCATGCGGCGGGAGCGGACGGAGTGGGGCCCGTGCCGCGGCCGCGCCGAGCCCCGCCGTCCCTCAGCTCTTCGCCGCCAGATCCCGCAGGGAGCCGCGGGCGTTGTCTGCAGCGACAACAGCGGGTGAGGCCCCGGCCGGGGGCGGCGGGCGCTGAGGGCGGGCGAGGGCGGCTCGGAGCGGGGGAGCGGTGGAGCCTCCCAACCCCCCCGCGGGGTCCGCGCGGTGTGGGGGGCGGGGGAGAGCGGTGGGGCGCCCCCTGCCGCCCGCCGGGCGCGCTCCAGACCCGGCGGCAGCCGCGGCGCGGCCGTGGGGCCCTGCCCTGCTCGGCGGCCCTGCCCTGCTCGGCGGCCCTGCCCTGCTCGGCGGCCCTGCCCTGCTCGGCGGCCCTGCGCTCCGGGCAGCGCGGGGAGCGCCGCTGCCCG
This sequence comes from Pseudopipra pipra, assembly GCF_036250125.1. Classification (NCBI taxonomy): domain Eukaryota; kingdom Metazoa; phylum Chordata; class Aves; order Passeriformes; family Pipridae; genus Pseudopipra; species Pseudopipra pipra. The sequence goes on from NC_087561.1 coordinate 241,038, forward strand.
GCGGTGCCGCTGCCCCAGGGCGGGCGTTGTCCCGGCGGTGCCGCTGCCCCAGGGCGGGCGTTGTCCCGGAGGTGCCGCTGCCCCAGGGCGGGCGTTGTCCCGGAGGTGCCGCTGCCCCAGGGCGGGCGTTGTCCCGGAGGTGCCGCGGCGCCGGCGGTGCCACCGCCGCCCTGCGCGCACCGGGAGCGGCGGTGCCTGGCCTGGCCGTCCGTCGCTGCGGCTGCCGCCCGCCCCGCATTGGCCGCCGGCTGGACGAGGGGACACGGGGCCTTCGCGGGGACCCGGCGGCGCCGTCCTTCGCACAGCCCTGCAGGAGCGGGCTCGGGGCCCCGGGGCTGCTGCGGCAGCGCAGGAGAAACGGCCTGGACAGCTGGGGACACAGCCGGGAATTTGGCCTGGTTTCATTTAGCAATTTTAAGTAATTTTAAACGCCGAGGAGGGATTGCGAAGGCTGCCTTACCGCGCTGTTTTAAGAAGGTGTTCAGTGTCTGAACAGAAGAAGAGTAGCAAGAAACATTAGCGAAAAAAGGTGGTGAAATAAGGAAATTACTTTTGTAGAGGGTACCTGATGCGTGCAACTTACATCCTTCCATTTTGCTTTATAGTGCAACTGTGAATAAGGAACTGCTCACTCATGCAATATACCTGAGGTTTGAGATGCTTTTTCTGATAAGTTAATTTAAAAATGTTATTTTTTCATAGCCATCTGCTGTTCCAGTTGTCATTAAATAATTCCGAAATTATATTTCACAAGAGCTGTATATTTCCTTCGCAAGTTAACAAACAGTAAAATTGAATCAAAAGCTATATTAGATCTTCTGATAGGTGGGAATTTAAATTCAGGTTTATTGAGATACGTGTGATATTGTTTTACTTTTTTTTTAATCTTGCAATGTGTTTGAGTGATTAGCATGTGTTGTCATAAATGGGAAGAAAGAATAAGAAGAATACAAAAATGCTGGTCGTTTATGAACTTCCATTATGCCTATCAGTAGTTCTGAGTGGGCAGCATTCCAGGTCCATCTGATTTCTTGTGCTTGGTGTGTTTATTGAAATTGAAGAGCCTGTCAAGTAGTCTTTTTTGTATAGGGGCTATCCTTTACTGATGAAATATATCTTTTGCTTGCCGGATGTCATAAACAAACTATGATATGTAGAACTGAAAGGTATATTTCACAAGTGTGGCTGATGTCACTTACAAAATTATCTTGGCTTCCTGCTGGAAAAATGGGTTAGTGGGAATGTCAAGGTCATCTTCAAATTTAGAATCATTTGGCTGCCTTTCGAATATGTCTTTTCTTCTTCAGTGTGATATATATTTCCCATGTATTAGTCTTGTGGCTGTTGATGTTTTGTGGACCTGTGATATGTTTATCTTCTAAAATAATATTTAGCAAGTTTTAAAAGAAGCAGTCTGTTAAGCTTCCTAAGTCACTTTCATTTGAATGACCTCTATAAGATGTATTTTAAAAAAAAGAAAATCTAACTGCATACAAACACACTGTTCAGAAAGAATGGACAGAAAAAGGGTTAAGCGGATGAATGGATACCAATGACACTTTATATGCTGATGAACTAGTAAGAAAGTGAATTCTTACTGTCAACAGCTATGAATTAGGTAAGTTCTGGCTTTCTGTTCTTTGATCTTTCTGGATGCCTTTTCCAATGCAAATTATTCCGTTGTAGACATCTACTGGATTTGACTTTCCTAGCCACTTTACAGTTTGCAACTGAAATGTCATTTTGTTAAACACTTATAATTCTACTATAGATCTGTGAATAACAGAAGTAAAACAAATTGCTTCTGTCACTTGCACTTTGTTACTGTTTACATCAAGAGCAGAAGCATTGGAGCTTTTGGGAATGAGGAAGGCAGCAGGGCTTGACAAGGTGAAGAAAAGCAATTTATAAACTCGCAAGGAGTTCCCAGGTGTTGCCACATTGTAAATTAGTTTGATATATTGATTTGTCCATCTCATAATTTGAAAAAAAAATGAAAAAAAACAAATTACTGTAATGCTACCTGCCTCACACACCTCTGAGAATGCTGTCCTCCGTCGATCATGGAATCTGCTAGACACAAAGAGCTTTGAAGAGCCATGTGTTCATGGCTGGACTAAGATACATTTTTAAATATATAAACTTTCACTTTTTCACTTTTTGTAATTTTGTTGTAAAAGACTATTTTTTTCCTAGACATTATAAATGAAAAGGGTGTTTGACTAATGATACTGGTACTTTTAAAATGCTTTACGTCTGTTAATGTAAATGTGTAATGTGGGATGGTTTTTTTATTTCCTGTGAACTGTCCCTTTTTGTTGATAAGCTGTATTTGATATGATATATTCATGGTAACACAGATAATTCATCTGGAAATAAGAATACCATGACCACCTTTACAGATGTAGGCTTTCTGCTGCCATGATATGTAGGTGTTGTGTTTGATGTATTTCAGAGTTAGCAAGTGTATTTGGAAGTGCAGAGCTAAGCAGTATAGCATCTCCTGAGATGTCATTTCATTCTTCTGAGGTGGCCAATTTATTCATGAGACTGGCCATAATAACTCTTCATTAGCTGGCAGTTTTGATTCAAATATATACGTTCTTTTATATTTAAATAAGTATTTTAGCGAAGTATCTTTGAGTTGTAAAGGTAGCTATTGTATTTAATTTTCTTACATGAATTATTTTTGACATTGCTTGCTAAAAAGCAGATGGATTCACCCTGTCAAAATAAAACCTAGGCTTTACATGGTTTGTTGTAGGCCTCTTCCAGAATTTCATTAGGATATCATTGTACGGTGTAACTAAAGTGTTTTACAAATCCCAGCATAGACCAAGGTGCTTGTTGGTTCCATAGTCGAAATATAACAGCTCCTTTTCCATATTGATTCCATCTGGAGAGAGACCCTTCATCAAGATTAATATCGATTCTGATTAGCTGAGTCAACTTCTATTTCAGTTGACTAGAGAGGAATGCTATAACAGGGACAGAGCATCAACCTTAAGTTAAAGCCAAAGGTTTAGACTTAATTATGTTCAGTGAGGACATCCACAAGAAGTTTACTGTATGCACTCCTTTCATGAACGCACGGACACCTCTGTCAAATCACATAAAGTCAAAACTAAGTGACTATTTCAAACTAAAACCCCTGACTCTATGCTTTTTCTTTTTTTTAAGGTCAAATACTAGTTTCCACCTCTTTGACAAGTCTCCTTTTTTTTTGATTTCTGCGTGTTCCTGATTTAAAAAGCAAACAAAAAAACACCCCTTGAAACAAATAACCTATTGCACAAAACAAAAACCTTCCTCAGGCCTTGGCCCTATTTAGATCTCCCTTTAGTTGCTGGAGCATGGGGATTTTCTGTTTTCACTTTCAAATCCAAGTGGTAGGGTTTTTCTGTTGTCTTTTGATGATGTCTTTCCAGCTTCTTCACCTTGGAAATGAACAGTGTTGTCATTGTAAGAATGAAGGAATCTTAGTGTAAAAGAATAATCAGTTTGGATTGGACCTCCTTTAAGTGGTCATTTAGTCCCTTGCTGAAAGCAGACCTAATTAGCCATGGACTGACTTTGTTTTTTCAAAAGCAAGGTAACAGATGTGAAAATCTAAAGTCACGAGATGCCTTTAAGCTCCTCCTGCTGTTTTCCATTAAGGTACTGTTTGACGCTCAGTAAAGCTACCGTTTGAGGCTTAACTGAGCGAGGTGTCTTTCTGTGCTTTAGGCATTTTTTAGTAGTTTCTAAAGTGGTTGTTTCAGTTTATCAGAAAGCTTCTGTCCTAACAGGTGAGTTACATCCTGAGTTACAATCCTCTTGTTGAATGGCAGAGCATGTGAGGGTCTGTCCAGTATATTGAGATCTTCAGAATCAGAATACCCTTTGTTTTTCAGGTTTCATGAAGATTGATGAGATTTCTTGTTAAAGGAACATTTAGTTTATTTCAAAGTACTGTTCTAAATATTCCATTACAAATTGAATTAGTGTAAGTTAAGATGGTAGGATGCAACCCATCCTTGATGTGTCTTTGACTCAGCTGCAATCACAACTTTTTTTTTTTCCCTTCCAGGAGCATTAATGAGTCATTTAGATCTGCAGATTAGGTAGTAGGAATGGCCTCCAATCAGAATGTGGATTAGGAGAACCACTGTATTGCTTTGGTCACAGATTTAAATTAATTATCTCAGTTTGTTAGGAATTGCCCACAAATAATATTTAAGGGGTTATGTGTCTGCTCTTATTTTATGTTGTCAACTGAAGTGTGAATGTTGCCTTAGTAGGGACAACAGAGTAATGCTAGCTGTAGCTCCTTAAGATTACTAGAAAGGGAATATTCGTGGAAAAGGGATACTATAGGTGTTTGTTTACTGTATAGTTCTTTTTTTTTTTCTGTCCTAGGAAATATGGTTAAATACCTAATGCAATAGAAATATTCCTTTTCCTTCCCTTCAGAAGTCTGGCCTGTACTTTTACTTGTCTTTTGCTCAGTGCTACCTGTTCTTTTTAGGTTGGGTTAACTCCATACAGGAATCATGTATCTTAAGAAACAGCTAAAATGCTGCTTCCTCTATGTATAATTCCAACTATTCATCCTGTCCTTTTGAATTCATACTTATGAGAGTGACAAAATTAATGAAGTTTGAGGCAAGTTCCTTAAATTTTATATTAGCTTTGCATTTCTTTTCAATTCGTACTTGGGTTGTAGTTTGTAGGATAACAGAATGTTCTGAGTTGGAAGGGACCCACAAGGATCATCGACTCCAACTCCTGGCCCTGCACAGGACACCCCAGCAATCCCACCACGTGCCTGAGAGCATTGTCCAAGTGCTCCTTGAGCTCTGGCAGCCTTGGGGCCGTGCCCACTGCCCTGGGGAGCCTGTTCAGTGCCCCACCACCCTCGGGGGGAAGAACCTTTTCCTGAGATCCAACCCAGCCCTCCCTTGTTGATTCCTTCACAAGCAATTTCAGGTTCTCTGTGACATGCTAGACACAGCTTGCTCTTATGTATAATCCTATACATAGTGTATTAATGATCACTGTAAGTATTTACTGAAGTAAATTTGAAGTACCTCAAACATTGAGGTGTATTTTAGTTTCTTAGAACTATTTTTCAGTTTAACAAAACTCTATAATATGCTAAGAATGTGGTAAAAACAGATACTTTCCTACCAAGTTTTCTATTCTGTGGTACTGTTTCTGTTGTATGGTTTGAGTTAAATCCTGTAGTCATCACTGAAGCAAAATGACTTCTTGGCAAAATCTCTTGGTAAAAGCTGTGGATTTGGGCCAAAGGATTAATTGCATATTTGCACAGTAAAGAATACATAGTTCTATTTAATGTTCTAAATCTACTATGACCCTAGTATTTAATAGGTTTTATTTTGGATTTCCAGAAGTGGTCATACTTTCTCAGACTTCTAGCTAATCAAAATGCTTTTACTCATTTCCCTGGTGTCTGTTGGTAGGTTCATGTTTTTTTTTCCTGGCATTTTCTGAAATGGTCTGTAGGTTAATTTCTGAATCCTTTGTGGAAGGTTAGCCATGGAAAAGTGTCACAGTTGTTCAGTCATACTCTTTAAGCTTGGCAGACAGTGTTGCAGGGCAGCTACCTAGTTTTTGTGATATACAATATTATAGTTTGAGCAGAGTTAGAAAAATAAAATTCTGAGCACTGTCTTTGAGGTCTTATTTCTGATGCAGTGCAGTGCTGTGCTTTTCTGTTTAGTGTCTTGCTTGTTAGGGGGAGGTTGAGCACAGTAACACTGCAATTCGGTACCGTTTCTGCTTAGCTGAATGAGGAAGTTTTCATCAAGGTCAGCCAAAAAAAAAAAAAATCTAACTTTGTAACTTGTGGCAACTCAGTGGCAAATAATGAGATGTTCTTTTTAAGGGTCTATTTTTTTTTTTTTAAGTCCTGATTACTAGAAATGTAATATTTAGTCTAATGTTGATGAAATAGAACATAAAAAGGCAGAGTTGCGCTCATTAATTTTCACAGGCTGGGAAGTAATAAGCAGTGACTCTTGTATATAATTCAGCTGTCTTGTCATTGCTGAAGGACACTGTCACTATCTGATGCCTTGTGCAGTAGTCCAGCCAGACACCAATCACTCGCATTCAGCAGTGTTGAAAAGAAAAGTGAGAAACTTAGGTCCCTAGAGTGGTAGTTGTACAATTACTTTCTTTCATGACAATGCTTATATAAGATATTTTTGTCTACCATGATTGGTTTTTTCTTGCCTTTGTGTTGCAGGATGTTGTTCCCCTTTTTCACAGGTGCAATTGTTTTTTTGAGATGCACTGTAAATTTAATCTGTGTTTAAAAAACAAACTCTCCCTCCAGAAAAACTCCTACCCAATCCCTTTTCCAGCTGTCATGATGAGCCTGTCATCTTCTTCATACTCTAGGGAGAGTCATGGACAATTAGGTTCCTAGCTTAGGTGTTTTGGTTAAGAGTCTGTGGCATGATTTCACAAATCTAGTTTTTCATATCCACAGATATTCTCATCCCGTTTGAAAATTACCTGGTCTGCTGGCTCAGTGGCTTACCCTACATCATTGGCACTGCCCCTGAATTTCCAGAGTTCTCAAACAGCATTCATGATGTTCTTAAACTGAGCCAACTGTGGTAAAGTGATTTCAGGGCTAGAGGTTGGTGAGGAAGGAGAACAACCATGTGACTTTTAAACATTTACAGCATTTGGGAAGGGAGAACTCTATTTTACTTTTCTGGAATGGTCTGTGAAATTTATGAAGTGATACACTGACAGAATCAGAACTTATGTGTATATATATATATATGGCCATATCTATCTATCTATCTATCTGTCTATTTATATGTGTGTGCATATGGTGGGTTTTTTCCATCACTGTTCAGTGTAGACAAGACACATGAAGGCACAATAAGATACATAAGATCAGAAAGACAAAGCTTAGTGGTATTTCTAAAGTAATTTCTAGTTTTCTATATCCTGGTATATGGATTCCTCAAATTCAGTCCTCTCTGCACAGCTGAGCTTTTTCTACCATTAAAAGTGTTCTGTCAGCATTTGTCAAGAAAGAATATCCCCTTTAGGGTTGGGTGGTGGTAATAATTACATTCATCTGGATTGGTGAGCCAACACTGAAAAATCTTCCCTTGCCCTTTGCCTCTCTAATAAAAGAGTGCTAAGTCACATTCCTTATTGTTCTTCTCCAAAGGTGGTTAAGGGAGGGAGAGAGACAGATGGAGAAACAGAACTGGCAAATTTCTTTTTCTTTTAAAATACTACCTCTGAATTGACTCAGAAAGGAGGAAGCTTCTAAATAAAAATTATTACTAACCACAGCTAGCAGGCTATTTTTTCAGTTGCTGTTTCAATATTAATTTTAAGGACAAGGTGTTCACTGCTGGTGTAAGCTGCTAGTACTTTACTTTAGATTTAATGTATGTCAGTGTTTTTTTTCAGAGAAGTCATAGTAGAAAAAGTAAAATATTTTTCTTTATATTGTTCTGAGTTTCACTTGATAAAAGACTGTACAATATTAGGCCTTTGATTTGTGTGAATTTAATGTTTCTCTTTTCATTAGAATGACAGTGTTGAGACTTCCCAGCAATGTGTTGAGGCTGACATGGCATAGTACAGTAAAAAAAAAATTAAGCTGAATCAAAATGGTGTCATTTTTGTGGCTCTGATTATCAAGGGACTGAAAACCCTGATCTGCCATTTTAACGCTTCTGTTAAAAATGCTACTTGACTTAGCGCATATTCTGCAAATACTGATTATACATATTTCTAAATTTATAAATGAACTGCAGATCTGTGCTCAGATCTTACTTTAGACCATCTCTAATTTATTAGATTAAAAAGTACAAGAAGGATTTGAACAGGTGTTCGATTTTAAGCATCTTAAAATTAGAGTATTCTTTTTAAATTAAGAACATTCCTCACTTCTCAGTGAGCAAAATATATTGTAAGTGATGTTAATGCCAAGTATTTGCATCAAAAAGCAGCTGGTTTTAAAGCCTAATATACTTGTTTTCCTTCACTTGTATGTATTTTGGACTTTTTATGGAAGCTGTATCAAAATATATATGCTATACATCTGTCACTGAACTTGATGCTTATCTGGGTGTTGTTTGCTAAGTATGAAAGCTCTTAGGAGAGTCTTAATACAGTTCGAAACTGTGACTACAAATTATGAGTATTGTAGTTCTCTAAAAGCATCAAATTCTGCAGTCACTTTAATTTCCAAATGGCCAACTTAAATAGGAAAATTTTCTCAAAAGCCTGTTTTATCCTGTTTTCCTACAGTGTTGCAACATTTGTAATTTAGATAAGTTAGGCTACCACATTTGTTACATGCTGAAAATAATTCATTCTAAAGTTCAAAAGTAAATTGGTGAAAGTGATTAATTCCTGTTGAACTACAATATATGTATTATTATATGCATGTGTAAACCGAGATGTGTTCCTGTTATATCTGTTTAAATCATGATAAATATGAAAATCTAGTGATTCGAGGTATATATACATACAGGCAAAATGCTACAAAGCTCCAACTCTGCCTTTTTATTAAGGACAAGAGATAATTGCCTATAATGTCATGCAGTACGACTCTTCCAGTTTTTCATTCATTCTGAAATACCCAAATGTTAATTTTGGAATATTTTTCCACTTTTCTTCAGCTGTGAATCTGTCTCAGCAGATGTGTATCACCTAAGTGTATAATTAGAATGAGAAAAAGCTACTGGTTTTAATTGTGACTCATATACTTTGTCAACTTTAAGGGCTTTCTCAGCAGATAAAATAATTCACTACCTCAGAAAATATTCAGAGCAGCAAGCAGTAATGTGTAATATCTGTACTGCTCCTGAGAAAAGAATACAACAAGATAGTTGTGTCCTCAGTGCCATGAAAACACCAATGTTGAGTTGTGTCACTTTTTTCATGAGCACTGTAGAAATGTGATTTTCAAAATCAAGGGCTAATCCAAAATCCTAGGCCATCTTGAGCTGCTCTTGGATTGTATCCTCTGACAATAACTACTGCCTAATAAATACTGTTTTGTCACATTCCTGAAGACTTGTGCAATGCATTTTGGTGGTTGTTGGTTTGTTGGTGCTTTGTGCGTGTGTCGTGCAGGCTCAAATTGTAATGTCGTTAAAACAGCAATTAGTCACGTGTTGGGGAGGTTTTTAAGGATCAGAACAACGTCCTGGGGAAGTGCCTTACAGTTCTTTACAGGAAGCACTGGTCTGTGCTGTAGCACAGTACAATGCTGGAGATCTGTTGATTGTAGCGTCCCTGAACACTGAATCATTTTTAAAAAGACTTCTCTTTCTCTTTGTCTCTCCTTAGAGTTTCCAACAGTGTGATAATTCCTTAATGGATCTATACTAACTTTTAAAAAGTATACAGTATAAGCAATAAGAAAACAAAAAAGTGGAAAATTATCTGCAAGGATCGTTCTGTTAATTGATAATTAGTGCTTTTTTTTTCCCCCAGTAATTTTTTTTCTGTATGTAAGGGAAAAGTGAGCATAAAGGCAATGTGATAATAGAGAATTCTCAGTGGATCACCTATTGTTTCCTGAAAAAGAGGTCAACTAAGATATCCCTGTCCGAAGACTTTTCCTGAAAGCTGTAATTTTATTCTACATGATGCATGAATTGCTTGCTCTAGGTTAAATGTAATCCACGGTCCACACTTGTACTATTCAGTCTGATACTACCCTGAGAAATGTGTTTCAAGCAAGAATTTTGTATGCAGAGTTGAGATTATCACTTTGTCTCTTTGTTTTGTCCTCCTCCACTCCTCTGACTTCCTTCTGTAATGGGTCCTAGAGTCTTATCACTAAAGACCCTTCAGTCTTTAGTCTATACCATGTTATGGGGGATTCAATTCAAAGGGCTTGAACTGTTTATTTGCTTTGCAGATTTCTCATCTGCAGATCTCTCCTTTTGCTCACACTCCTGACTTGAATAGAATTTCACAATTCCCTCTAACTGTTCAGTTTCTAATTTAATCTAAAAGTGACTGAAACACTGATTTTATTTCTCCTGCATACATGGGCCTGAAGTCTAAGAGTCCTCTTAAACTGGGCTGTCTTCTTAGATCCATGCAGACAGGCTACTTCTGAGATTTCTCAATGTTATGGCCCGAAAAGATGGCCCGGATTGAGTCTCCTTTTTCCATTAATCCACCAAAACATTTGTCCCGGCTCTCACTTATAACTGAGATCCTTTCCTAAGATGCTTATTTTGATGTGTATGTGTATTTTTGCACATGTGCATATTAAATGCACAATTTCTTTCCACTTTCCCCTTTAACACCTCTCCATAACTCCCTTAGTGTGTCCACAAAGTACTGCCTTCTAAAGGTGTCTGGACAAACAGTGATCTGAAACAATACCAAACTGTTTCATGTGGTCTTTCTGATATTTCAGCCTGACATCATAATTCTAGATTGTATATTCTTTGGGCAAGGGACCGATTGAGATCCCTATGTACAAATGCACTACCAGTCCTAGATAATGTAAATCAGAAAGAAAAGAAATTCTCTGTTATTGTCAATAGTCAGCAAGATCACATTTGAATTTCTGAGAAGTGCAGTGTGGAAAAACAAACAAACAAACTATACTGTTGCTGTTAATGATGGGTTTTTTAAAGTCTAAATGCCAGTGAGTTAATTGCATAAATATGTTGCTGCTGACTGGAAGTATTCTTGGAGATGTGGCAATAATTGTGGTTGTTTTTACGTGCATCAAAGAAATTATATGAATTTGTCACTTAAAGCAGGAAACAGGAGGAAGATTAATAGCCAGGAGTTGTTTTCATATGGATGTGCAGAATGCAAACTACCAAATAGTCTTGTATTAAAAAAAAGTTTTATATTTTTGCACATACTTTCTTTTAGACTATATGTATTCAAATTATGCATATTACATACAGACTATCACTTTAAATATTATCTTTACTGCATCTCTTTCATTTTAGAAAATTTTAGTGTTGACTTGGTCTTCTTGTATTTGAGGTAACAATGTAGAATCTGGTCGGTATCTCATTCATTCCTTATTTCCTGGCAACACTGAGCTTCTTTTAAAGGAACTTAAGTTCCTACTTAGCGTTAATCATCAATTTCTTTAGTTTGTCTGTTGCAAATGAAACAGTTGTATAACTGAGATAAGTGATGAATTCAAGTCACTGAGCTCAAATGCTTTGAACATGCAGAAAACTCATTTATTTTCCTGATAGGTCTACATAATAGATGACGCTCTTATTTGAAGGAGAACCATGTGGTCCACTAAGAAGGGGTAACATATTGAATGTTTGTCAAACTGTAGATAGAGAGATAGCAATAGCAAGTAGAGGTACTTAACTAGAAATCCAGAATAAACTGAGAGCAGATATTGTTTCTGACATAGAGTGGTACAGAGCAGAGACATCAGCTTTCCAAGTACAGGGCATCAGAGCATTTTCCGAGTGGTAGTACTGATTACATCTGGATCACTGGCATTGACAAAGGCAGTGACTGACAGGCTTGTTAGGTCAAAATACTGACTGACTGAAAAGAGATATTATCTGTATTGTAGTGATCCTGGGCTCCTGAATAGAATTACAGATTTATTTGGGGATGGGGGGGAAAGACTGCAATTTGTGGACAATTAGTAATCAATTTTTTTCTTTTGTCGCTGTTGAGAGCAGATTAGAAAGGTGCATGAAAGAGAGATAAATTTATTGTTAGTTACAGTAGTGACCAACAATTCCCCCTAAGACCATGAACTAGACATTTATTTATTTATGTATTTATTTGTTTGCTTGCTGCTTTTGGGTGCATGAGGAGCTTATTAAGAAACTGCATCTTTGACAAATCTTTGCTCCAGTGCCAAAATTGTGCCTCTTTTGAGAGTCATAAAAATTCTTATAGAAATCCTGGGAAAGAGCTTTTCATGCACCCACAGCTTATATCTGCAGCATTTGCCAGCACAAAGATAACTGGCCATGCTGCAAAAAGCAAGACTTATCAAAATTAAAAAGTGAATTTAAAATAAATGGTTTCTTCAAAACTACTGTTATTTTTCATTATTCACATTGGATCTTGCATTCTCAATCTGCTGTTCTGCAGAGGAGAGGAACTTGCAGCTTTCTGAAAGTAGGCCTCTAGCCAATTACTTTGATAATCAATTTTCTCTGATTACCTGCATTTTTATATAGGTCTTAGTTTACCATTTTATGTAAAATATATACTGCTGTATGTGCAATTGCTTTTAAAAACTTTTTCAAAATCTCCATGATGTTAGTTAAGCCCTTCACAGGTTAACTTGAATCTTCTAGTTAGTCAGACTTCTCCCTAGAATTCCTTGAACAAATATTCTTCTCGTATAAGACAAGAATTACAAGTTTGTATCCTGACTTTCTGACAAAATGCAGTAATATCCATCCTTGATTTGGGAGTTTTCAGTACAATAGGTACAGTAAACACAGCACAAGATGATCATCTTGTAGGATATTTTTGCATCTTGTTACTGACCTTTACATGTCTAGCAGCCAGTTTAACTTGTTGGTTCTGATAGCAAACCCTTTCTAAAAGAGGCTGAAAGGGTTTGTGTTAAATTTCATGCACACTGGAATGTTGGACAGTTGTTGCTAATGTAGACAGGCAGTTTCTGCAGTAGAAGACAGCTTTCTAGTGAAAGTGGTGGGTCACCCTTTTCTGTTTTATTATCCTTAAATATTACTGAGATAATCCATTCATTCCAGCTGTAATTTTATTGTGTGAGAATTGTCTTTTTTTTTTTTTTTTTGGTAGGTAGGGTAATTGGGGGGGGAGAGTTTAATTTGTGATTACAGAGACAATGTAATTATAGGCTTTATTATGATCAGTTTTACATAGAAATGTGAATGACTAGGGACTTCTACTGACTTGTAAACAAAATCATTGTAGTTGAGTATTTTGCAGAATTGCTTGAAACCTAATTTTTAACTTTACTCCCTTTTTTTAAGGAACTTCATGTTGGTGGTGTTTATGCCAGAACACAGTAAGCAAGGCAAATTGACTCCAGCCTCGTGTAAACTTTTAACTGGCCATGATTCTACTGAATATGAATTCCAGGTGGCTTTGGAAATGAAAGAGAACTGAGCTCTCTGGCTGGAAGCTGAACGTGATGACGGCCTGGTCTATGGTAGGGAAGCTGAAAATGGAGAAGAGGCACTCCAGAGAAGACAGAAATGTGGAACAAGATGCGGGGGAATGCAGTGCTGAATCTGAGGAATGGACGAGCTCAGAAAGTGAGCCTGAACAACCATACTTCAGAAGCAGCTGTAGCACTACTCAGTGGAGAGAAAAGGAGGTTTCCACCAAACCACATAGGCCACTCTGCCGGTCCCCTTGTTTGGATCGCCCAAGCTTTTCACAGAGCAGTATCACGCAGGACTTGAAGGTAGATGAATGCAAAACAAATTTGGACAAGGAATACCAAGCTAAAATGGATTTTGCTTTAAAGCTTGGGTATGCAGGAGATCAGATCCAGGCTGTACTGAATAAATTGGGAGCAGATGCACTCATCAATGATGTTCTAGCAGAGCTTGTGAGACTTGGCAACAAAAGTGAGTCAGAGGGACAAAGCACTACCAGCAGTACCACCAGTACTCTGGTGCCAAGAGGCCCTTGCCCAAAGGAAATTGCAAGCCCTGAATTGTCACTCGAAGATGAAGTTGTGGATAACAGCGATAACTTGAGGCCAATTGTCATTGATGGAAGCAATGTTGCCATGAGGTGGGTCTGCCTGTCACAATGTTTGAAATAAATAAATCACCAAAATGTTTATAAGAAAAATCAATGTTGATGGCAAAGTAATTTTAAGTCGTGTATACTGTTACACTGAAAATACATTTATTTTATGGGCTCTTTAGTCTAGGATTTTAATTATGCTAATTATGTAATTATGTAATCCGTATTCCAGTTCCCCTCCCCTCCTTTTAAACCCAAGTTCTCTCCTCAAGTCTTTTGTTCCAGAAATCTACCTGTAGTGTGCTTTTGTGTGGATGGTTTAATTTTTTGAAGTTCTTTGAACAATGTTGAAAATTGCTTCTGGACATTAAAAAAAGTAACTAAACAGGGGAGGAAAACTTGGTTCTTTTTAAAATTACATGCTCTGTATGCTGATGATATTCAGTGAACTTCACAGTATGTGGGCTCCAGCTGATCGAGCCTGCTCAGGATTCCAAGTAATTTAACTGTGTCGGTACAGGGATAATGCATGAGCTAAACCTGCACTAGCACAGCTGTGGTGCTTGCCCCACCTTGAGTCCTGTGTGCAGTTTTGGGCAGCACAATATAAAAAAGACATAAAGCTATTAGAGAGTGTCCAGAGGAGGCCACGAGGATGGTGAAGGGTTTGGAGGAGAAGCCGTGTGCGGAGCAGCTGAGGGCACTTGGTCTGTTCAGCCTGGAAAAGAGGAAACTGAGGTCAGACCTCATTGGGGTCACGGCCCCAAGGCTGCCAGAGCTCAAGGAGCATTTGGACAATGCTCTCAGGCACGTGGTGGGATTGTTGGAGTGTCCTGTGCAAGGCCAGGAGTTGGACTGGATGGTCCTTTTGGGTCCCTTCCAAATCAGGATATTTTATGATTCTATGTACACTTGGCTGTGAGGTCAACACTAAACCAAGAGATACCTGTCCCATGCCAGTTTTGAACATGTCTGCAGCGTACAGAGTTCAGCTATCCAATGACTTGTTTATTATTGAGAAAGTAGAATTTTTTTATGAGGGAGTTATTTAAAGACTGTTTAGTGATCAGTGATACGAAGATTTCTTCAGGTACTGTTCATACAATAGATTTCTTTGGTATCAGCCTTCTGCTCTAGAAGAATTTGTAATATGAATTATTATTTTTTCGATGTATCACAAAAATTCAGGTTTTTATAGGTGTATTGAGTACTCTGACTTTCGAAATACATAAACCCTTCAAATCCTATAAATGTATTTTATATACAGGATTTTCCAGTGCAAGGGGTGGTCATATCAATCCAAAAGATGTTTCTATAAAGCAACATCATCAAAACTGGATTTAACATTTTTTTTATTTTCTTTTTCTGTGCCTGTTGAATTTGCAGTCTCTGCATTGCTTGAGTTACTCCTGAGCATAATGTGGCAGCAACTGGAGAAAAGTGTGTGTACTCTTACTACTGCATAGCTCAAATCTGATGCTGTATTTATAGAATTATAGAGTATCTCAAGTTGTAAGGGACCCATAAGCATCATCAAGTCCAACTCATAACAAAATGCATATGCATCTGAAAATTTAAAAGGGTGTTAAATTCTGTAAAATCCAAATGTGTAAAAATTTAAAGAAAAATGCTTTTAGCCACTTTGCAGCTTCTGTATTCAGTATTTAAGTTGTGAGGATTTAGGCTATGCTGGTGATTCATAGTTATAAAGAGGATATTAGTTCTGTCTGACTTTGTCTGCCTCAGGGTTACTTTATGTAAGGTCCTGAGCCCAGGAAAAGCAAACATCTTGCTATGCTCCTATTGGAGCATAGCAAGAGAGACAGAGAATGAAGTCTCTGTCATTCTACAATAGTAACAGTAACAGCAGCAACTTTGAAGTGAAATTTTGAACGACAATCCATAGAATAATGCTAAAGACAATTTTAATACGATGGAAACCTCTTAATTATGCAAAATCTGCTCTGCAGACTGAGAATATCTGAGAAGTGCAAGGTTTATACACTTCTCATGCTTAAAAATAGTGTAATTATTGATGATACAAATAGAGATGGAGTAAGATGATTAATTAAGATTCTCCTTGGTTTCTATCAAACCTCTTAAGAATTTCTTTTTTCCCTTTCAGAAACTTCTTAGGCCTTTTTTTAAAAATTAAACTCCTTTATCTGAATTGTGCGCTGTTTTAGAAACTCTTGTGTGTTTCAGAAAGCAAATTTTTCATGAGGATGGGACTTAAACAACTTTGACACGATTAATTCTCTCCTATAAAAATTCCTAATAAAAAAATGTAGAACATTTCTTATCAGAGAAACAGATTTTATTAATATAGATGTTTAAAAGCACTTACCACCCATGACAGCTAGTACTGTTCATTCCTTTTCTGTGGTAACGTTTTATGGTGTTACTTAAGGTAAGCCCATTTTGTCAGGGAAAGTGATATTTCTCATTAGCTTAGCTAATAAAATGAAAAAACAGAAAAACTTCATGCGTATTTGTTTTTGCTTTGGGGATCGTGAAATTTTACCATTTCTATAGTTTTTAAATAGCAGGGTTGCTGTAATCTGATGGCTGAATAGCTCTGTACAATTGTCTTCTTCCAATTATGTAAGCAGGTCTAATAAAACTTTACAGACTTTGTTTTCCTTATATCCTTTGACCATGGCAGCTTTAGAAGAAAGAAAACAATCAAACCCACCACAACAAAAACCAAAACCAAATGTAACGTTTGTCCTTGCTGTTTCTAAAACTTGCATGTTCTTCAGCCATGGGAATAAAGAAGGATTTTCCTGCCGGGGAATTCAACTAGCTGTTGATTGGTTTCTGGAAAAAGGACATAAAGATATTACTGTGTTTGTACCTGCATGGAGAAAAGAACAGTCTCGACCTGATGCACCAATTACAGGTAACGTGGATTTTCTTTGACCCCTTGGTTAAAAAGAAAAAAATAATGTCATCTTTCTAATGGGTCCCATGTACAGGGCTGTGGATGTGACACTGCATGATGTTGCACTCAACTGTTTGTTTGAAAACACTACAGTTTCACAGATGAAGAAACAAGCATTTCTGTGTAAACAATGCTGTGGGGTTTGGAACATTACTGGATCATATGAACACTTTTGAGAAGCAATAGTCAAAATTTTCCCATTAGCAAACATTTTTAAGCATATAAGAACTGAGTCTTATTTGCTGGGTGAGTCTGAAATAAGTAGTAACAGGCCAGGGACTCAGTTAGTAGGGTTATCTTGAACACTGAAGAGGCAGCATGTGTTTTGACCCATACAAAGTTACTTACATTTTGCTCTAGGCTAACAAGAAGGCTGTTGTAATACAGTAACAAGTGAGTTCTTGACACGTTCAGAAGACTTAGTAAAGGTACATAGCTGTAGAGTGGTTATGAAGTTTAAATATTGAGTATTTACTCAGTGCTTTGAAACCTCAGAAATAAAATGGCACTCTGCTTCTAGGTATTTTTTAATGATAACGGGGACTGTATATAATTGCAAAATACTTCGTCAGAAAAGAGGGCAAGAATTTTCATATTTCAAAGGCTGCATTTCTTTATTTTAAAACCTTTTTAATAGCCGCTCAACTAAAATTATTTTACAGATCAAGAAATCTTACGTAAATTGGAGAAAGAAAAAATTCTTGTTTTCACTCCATCTCGAAGAGTTCAGGGAAGAAGAGTAGTTTGCTATGATGATCGATTCATAGTGAAACTTGCTTTCGACTCAGATGGCATCATTGTATCAAATGATAACTATCGGGATCTTCAAAATGAAAAACCAGAATGGAAGAAGTTCATAGAAGAGCGGCTGCTAATGTATTCTTTTGTGAATGACAAGTATGGGTTTTTCTTCAAAAGTAAGGGAATTTGCTAATTCCGCATCCTCGGGAAAAACTGATGAAGTTTCCTTTCTTTTTCTTTAGATTTATGCCTCCTGATGATCCTTTAGGACGCCATGGTCCAAGCCTTGAAAATTTCTTAAGAAAAAGGCCAGTTATTCCTGAACATAAGAAACAACCGTGTCCTTACGGTAAGTGCCCAAGTCAGATTGATTTAATGCATTTAAAGGTAGGTGAAGCAAGCAATGAACATCTTGTCATTAGCGGAACAAAGAAATGCACCATTTTTCAGGTTGCCATCCAAGCACTATGTCCATTTTTCTACCCTTCATAAACATATTTATAAAAACAATGTAGCAGAGAATTAAGGTGTGTGGATAACACACCTTTTGCTATTTTATTCGGGTTTGTAGTCAAGGAAAGAGATTAATAATTATACAAACTGTGTTAAAGCTGGTTCGTTTTATGTAGCACTGAGTATGTTGTCAGTATTGAAATCATGAGGCAGTAGGAAGAATCATGGTATGTCTTGCCTTTGATGCAGTGATATACATTGATACAGGCAGCAGAGTCTCTGATTGCCTGTATAGACCAAATACATAATTATTCCTTAGGGGGTTAATATAGAAATATTACTATTGAGAAGTGGTGAAAGATATAAAGAAAAAAGATAGCAACTGGTGGTATTGATGAGTTTTTGATTTATTTAACCTGAAAACACTTTTCTTCCAGGTAAAAAGTGCACCTATGGGCACAAATGTAAATATTATCACCCAGAACGTGCAAACCAGCCTCAAAGGTCAGTAGCGGATGAGCTTCGAATAAGTGCCAAATTATCTGCTGTGAAAACTATGAGTGAGGGAGCCTTGGCCAAATGTGGCACAGGGCCATCCAGCTCCAAAGGAGAAATCAGTTCTGAAGTGAAACGCATTGCCCCAAAACGTCAGTCAGATCCAAGCATTAGGTCAGTAGCTGTGGAGCCTGAGGAAAAGTTATCAGTAGCCCGGAAGTCCGAGGCCAGCTCTGTCCCGTCTCTGGTTTCTGCACTAAGTGTACCAACGCTCCCTCCACCAAAAAGCCATGCAGCTGGTGCATTAAACACTCGTTCTGCAAGCAGTCCAGTGCCAGGTTCCTCACAGTTCATGCATCAGAAATCCTCACTGGAACATATGTCCAGTGTGCAATATCCTCCTATACTAGTCACCAATAGCCATGGCACCTCAGTTAGCTATACTGACCAGTATCCCAAATATGAGTCATTGGGGGACCATGGCTATTATTCCTTACTCAGTGATTTCTCCAACTTGAGCATAAGTAGTATCCGTAACTCAGATTATTACGGGGCTGATACGGACCAGGGGATGTATTCTAGAAACTCAAGCCCCTGTCCTGACAATTGCTTAAGCCATACAAGTAATGATTCTTATTCCTCTTACAATGACTTGTATCTGGGTGTAGCAGATGCCAGTCCAGAAGACAATGTGAAGAGCCACAGACTGCCATCGCAAAATCGTCTTCAGCCTTTTCCCCATGGTTACCATGAAGCCTTAAATAGAGTTCAGAGTTATGGAACTGAAGAGCCTAAGCAAACCCTTCGCAAACAGTCAGTTTCCCACTTAGGCCTACATGCCCAGCATCCAGTTGTTGGAGCACGGTCCAGTTGTCCAGGAGAATACCCTGTGCCTCAGAATGTTCATCCGTCTACTGCACAACCAAGCCGTGCCTTGGTCATGACAAGAATGGACAGTATTTCCGACTCGCGGCTTTATGAAAGTAACCCCACACGGCAGAGACGGCCACCCCTGTGCCGAGAGCAGCACGCCAGCTGGGATCCGCTGCCGTGTGCATCAGACTCCTACACTTACCACTCCTATCCACTGAGTAACAGTCTCATGCAGCCCTGTTATGAACCTGTCATGGTAAGAAGCATGCCCGAGAAGATGGAGCAACTCTGGAGGAATCCCTGGATTGGGATATGTGGTGAGCCACGGGAACCTCATATCATCCCAGAACATCAGTATCAAACATACAAGAACCTCTGCAATATTTTCCCTCCAAGCATTGTCCTTTCTGTGATGGAAAAAAATCCCCACATGACAGATGCACAACAGCTGGCAGCTGTGATTGTTGCTAAATTAAGAACAGGGCGTTAAAGCACTACAGCCTCTTTTGGATAAATGAAACTGTACAGCACATAGGACCCAGAGGAAAACTTACATGAAACGGCCAATCTATTGTAAATATTTTCTACTAAGGTGGTATAAAATCCTGTACACAGTAGCAATCATATTATATGCTGAGGCACTATATAAAAGTTGATTGTATTGCAAATTTTAAGATTTTAAATATAGGGATTTTTAACAGTATTTTATAGGAAATGCATACCTTGCTGCATGGATAGCTCATTAAGAACTATGTCACATTCAGTGTCTCAAAGCTGTTACTACAAAATTAATGTTAGCAATTATACTGCATGTATTAGTGTACACTTTCAATTTGCTTATAAATACCTAATCGGCCTCTAAAAGTATGCTCTATACACACCCAGATGACTTTTAGGGTTTCAGCTTTGTCACTGGACACTTCCTACTGGCATCTTAAATACTGAAGAAAAAGTAAATTTGATAAAAATTAAAATAATTTGTAAAAGGAAAAACTGATTTCAGTTTTTGAATGTCAATATGGTTGTTGGTACTTACATTGCAGACCTGTTTCTCAAGAGTTTGAATATCCAGTACATTGTCCAATATGTTGATGCAATCCAAAAGAACCCAAATAAATACTTTTTTAAATTAGGACCAAAACATACAGTGTAAAGGCACGAGTGCCATTCAATAAACTAAAAGTTTAACTGTAGCTTCTCTCTTCAGAATTGCCTCTCAAACGTGGAGTGAGCAGCTGCTGGCCCAAGTGACCAGACAAGCTGAAAGTAAAGTGCCAGTTTTATGTAAACTGGATTACTCGACCTGAAGCAGTGAAAATGGGATGTTAACATGGAAGTTCATTAGTACCTACAGCCCTTTCTCTGGGAGCAAGGATGGTGTTCAAGTGAGCCTGACATTCAAGAGGGCTGTACAAGATCAACTTGAGAAAGGGTGGAGGGGGAAGGCTGCTTCTTGAAAAGAGATGCTCCAGTTTGGATTTGTGGCAAAGCTGTCCTGGTTCTTGCTCTTCAGATCCACGCAACGGTGTGCATTTGCCTCGCGAAGGCTTTTAGATTTCCTGTTTCAACAGGTGAGATAATTTTGTGTGGCAATTGTTTGCGCAACTGGTATCTTGCTCAGGGTGGAAACCTTTGTAGCTAAATGTCTCCAAAAGAGGCGTTTATTGGTTTTTTTAAGCTGCACTGACTGGACGCCCTTTTTTGAATCCACTGTATATTTCAACATTTTGAACCATGACTAACTCGACATGTCTCGAGCTAGGACTTGTTGACTTCTACTGTAGTTTTTTTCATGAAAGTTGAGAAGGCCTGGTTTATGGCCTTTTGTTTCTTCATGAGAAGGTGTGACACTGCCTAAATGTTTCTTACTGTGAAACACACAGAACGTGAGGCTGCAGTCAGGGTTGTTTCTGGTGTTTTGATAATGGCTTGCATGCTGCTTTCTAGTTATCTGTTTGTCTTGAGAAACAAAGTTACATCATTTCCTCCACTTGTGTTACTATAGTGGTTGGTTTGATTCAAAATATCTTGTGGGCTCTTTATCATGTGCAAAATATGTTCCTGTCATATAAAAAAACCCCACAAATGAACCAACAACAAACCACAATTATGGGTGCAACTACAGTTAATTTACTGAGATTTGATAACTGTATCATTGCACACAGGATAAATATTCTTGTGTTGGTACAGATGATGTATAAAATGACCATGTCATTATGTATTTGAAATGAGGTGACTTGAAGGTGACTCTGTATTTACCCTTGGTGTTTAAAAATAACAAGTTTTAATTAGTTGGTTATTCTCTCTGGTAATGGGGAAAAAAGAAATCTTCAGACACTTATGATAGTTGGGGAAACAGATTTAACTCTTGACCAGTTTTCAAAAACATTTCATATTTTTTATTTGCAAATAATTCTTATTCTCTTCTCTTGCATGGTATAAGCAGCTGAGAGCAATGCCTCAAATAGCCAGAAATGACCTTTTGTTTGTTGATACAAATTGTATCTCTTTTTCTTGATTGTATAAAAACTGTGTATAAAAAATAATCTCTAGATTAACTTCAGTATTACATTTTCACCACAATGTTTGTGACACCATGTGTCACAGGGAAGTAGCCCATGAGTAATTATGGATTTTTTTTTTATTTAAAATGGGCACTTGTAGTTTATAGGCAAACAAGGACAACTTTTCACAACCAGGTTTTATCTGCACAGATACTGTGTGTACATCTCAAAGCATTACATAGGTATCTTCAGTCTATTTATTAAGCAGATACATTCTTGCACTAAACTTTATGTAAAAATGTTGCTGTTAGCTCATCTGCATGTGTTTAAAATGTATCAGTAATTGCTATAGACCTTACTTTATTCTAACATTAATTTATAAATTATTTAGGTATGATATGAAGTTTATTGTGCACTCATGTTTTCCATCTTGCATGGAATTAGATATTTGTATGCAGAAAAATGTTTGTTCCGTTTTTCTCCAATTATAAAGATAAGCTATTTTAAGAGAGGTTTAGTAGGTGTTTTTTATGTTTTCTAATGTGGAAAACCAAGCAGAGATTTCTGTATGAAGTGTTGGGTGGCTTATGGAGATACCCACTTTTGTAGGATTTGTCCGGTCATTTAAATTTTCACTAACCTTTGTTTTAGTGATAGAATAATTCCTTTTTTAAAATGGGAATGCTATGCTAATACAAACCCAGCAAACTATTTCTCTAAGGCACTTCAAAGGCAAATTGTCTTTTTCTAGGGAGCTATTTAGCATCCACCATGCATAGTTACAGAATGGGCAATGGAGCCTTGTGGTAATAACCTGCAAATTTTGTGCTTATGTAGTCCTCCTTAGAGGTAATGAAACTTTTCTATGTGATGTAGTCCTTCCTGATCAATTACTTTAAGTGATAATTCAGTCATCCACGTCTGTTTTCAGATATGTTTACAAGACAATTCAAAACACTGACACATTCACTAATCTTTAGCGCATAAGCTTAGATTTCTTCTTACATGGAAGAGTTGATCTTATTAACACCTGATCATAACTGTCTATATTGTAAATACGACTTCATATAAATGCTCTTTTTGAGAGCATGGTATTTAAATGTTCTTAAAACTGTAAGAGAACAGTTCTAGAAACTATATTTTAATAAAATCCATGAAAATCCATGAAAATTCTAGATGAGGGGGGAAAAAGTGTGAAGGTAAAATCACGGACTACTGCAGTCAACAAGAGTTAAGCAGTAGATTTTAGTGCTTTACTGGGGCCAGAGCATTCTCTGGGAGTTCTGATTTACTTATCTTCCATCTTTAGCTATATTACTTTCACATAAGTTGTCACTTAAAAGTGTGTAACTTTAAACTCATAAATCAAAAAACAAATGCTTTATGGGATGTCAGTCTAAGTTATTTAATGTTTTTTGTAAGAAATACATGTCTGTAGTATAGTAAATTGTAGATGATTTCACTACTGTTAGTCTGTTGTTGTCATATTGAGCCGCAGTAGTTGGCTTTATTCATTTGTAGAATTAAACATTACTGTTTAATTGTTGTAAAATTTTATAAATCTCTTTGGGTTTTTTTGGTTGACCCAAATATAATGTAAGTCTTAATGACAAAATGAGTGAAAATGGATGTTAAACCAGTATGTGGTATTCTTAAATCTCTGTAGTAATAAGTGTACACTGCACTAGTTGCTGCTGCATGTAATTTATTTACTAGCATGAGTCTGTTTAGCTTTTGTAAAAAATGCTTTAACTTTAAACTTAAAAATAGGTGTGGAGTATGGTTGCTCAGAACAAGTAGAAGGAGCCTCATTGAAAAAAAAACAAATAAAACCAAAACATCTATGTGAGTTTCCCCCCTACCTACTTTTAATGCCAGTTTGTCTCAAATTATGCATTTTGGCATTTTGAAATTCTTAATGATAAAGTCAGAACATACAAAGAATTTGTCCAAATTATAAAGTTATAAAATACTTGGTGTCATGTGAGCATACCTGTGATGTACAGCAAACCACAAACAGGAACACCTGATTATTGTAATTTTTAAAACTCCATGCTAAGGAGAAGGAACACGCATCATTTCTGCGAAGCTTTGCTCCAGAGTTGAAATGTTCCTTGATCTTGATTTGCCAAAGTTTACCTGAAGCATTAGTATTCCAGGACTCCTAATGGTCAGATCTTTAGATCTGTCACGGTTACTTCTGTGGCGAGTGTTCAGCTTTAATACTCCTCTTATGTACCCACAGCCTGTTGGTGTGACAGAGCCCTCATTGACTGTATTTCCTGCAATATTTCAAGTGGAAAAAGACAAGTGTACCATCACTTAAATTATTCTCATGCCAGTGTCTGGTTAGCCTTTGAAGAGCCATTTTACAATATTGATGATTTTGGTCTGTGGTATTTAAAGTTTGTAAATGTATTAAAAGAACTGCAAGAATCTAAAAGAAGTAGAGGCTATCACCTGTTCCCCCCTGCTCTGTGTAAACGTTTTGCACAATTATTTAATAATATGAGACGTTATAGTTTATATATCTATAAATATATAAAAATTTCCTTATTTAATAAAACTGAGAGCCATTGGATTATTTGTTTCTAGTTCTTTTTTTTCAACCCTCTTTAGACAAGAGCTCAAAAAAAGCTGTTTTATCCAAAAAAACTATTGTAGTCTGTCCAAATTATTTCTTGGTATTTTTTTAGCTGATTTACTGAAAAATCCCAAATTATCTAGGTGGGGTAGTGGCAGACACACACCAAGTGAACCTCTACCACAGGGGAAAAAAGTTAACATAGGGTACAGTATTTGCCAGCACCACACATTCCTTTCTGAATTGTATGCTTGTTTGCAATACAGAATACAATATTTTAAGTAATTTCATACTCTTTGAAGTGCAGTAATAAAAGAACAAATCCCCTTCACTCAGAATTTCCTAAATAAGTTTGAGTAACTGCTGGCTAAAAGGAGAAAGGGGAAAGGCTTACATGAAAAATCCCTCAGAAGTTTGTTTCCTTCTGCATTGGCACTGTTTGCTTTTAAAGAAGGAAATGTGCAGTGTATCTTCCATTGTAAATAACTTTTGGCTGTCTGGTAACAAGCAACTCCATTAGAACAGGATAACAAAAAATTAGAAAAGAAAGAATAAAGAAATAATACATTATGGATATCTAGCTAAGCCTTTACTTGAGAGCAGCCCAAAGCATCCATGAATTTGCTGTTCTAAACATGCATTTCAGTCCTATGCAAAGTACTGCTAAAGCTGTGTGTCCTTTCTCTCTTTCTACTAACATGTTCCTCTTTCTGATTAGTTTATAAAACATCAAATTATTAGACTGACTCCAAGAAAGCCTCTGTATTACCCTCTAGCAGATGCACTCTAATAAAGCCTTATTGAGGAGTCCTGCAATAAATACATACTTAAACTCCTGGGTTTTTTTACAGGTAATTGCACAAGGCTCCGCGTTTTGAGAACCTGTAATACAGGTAAAGAAAACTGAATTTAGGAAAAACTATCTGGAAGCCATTTTTCTCAGTAACTTTTCAACAGGGCACTCACTCAGGTCCATTTCTGCAGTAATCATACCAGCTCTCAGCAGAGACCACAGTATTGGTTATGAACCTTAGTAAAATTGTGAACAAAAATAACATCAAGCAAAAAACTTCATTGAAAAAGAGACAGTAATGGCCTCAAGATCATCACTTGAGAAAAATGGTGACAAAACCATCTGGAAGGTATTTGTGCACCCCAGTGCAATCAGCCATGCTATAGCCGGGACTGATCCCTGAAGCTCTGTGTGAAATCCCAGCTAGGTGAAAACTGTAGCATAATCTTATCTTGGCAAAATCACTCCTAAAGGACAATATCAGCTCAACAGTCTGGCTAATGAGGACCAGAGGACACTTTCTAGAATACCTGAGTGAGAATGGAGAAACAGGAACCATGAGGAAGGTTTGTATTCAAAGTCAGTTGCATTTATTAACTATGAAAAAATTAAGGAACCTTGAGGGATTCCAAACTACTCTTAACTGTATTTGGCAAACATCAGCTACAGCTAAAGGTTCATGACAGTGGTTAAGCAAGACAATGGTTATTATACATGGAACTTAAACCACCTTTATAAAACACTGATTTTATATGGTAAAAATCAGTAAATCACAACAACAACAACAAGAAATTATTTCCCCACCACCATTACTAGTTCTTCCATCCCACTTAACTTGTGCAATACTGAAAGTCACAGAGCACTCTGATGCTGTCTCAGAAAAGTTGAAGGCCACTTTTTATTTTATGGAAGTCATTCTGGGTCCATAACAATCCTCCTGTCCCATGAATTTTCAATTCTGCAGAGCTATGAGGAAGAGAAATAAAGCACATAAGCACTGAGCTGCTTTAGAAGCTCACATCACCGAAGTTAATTTTGATAGCACGTTATTTCCACAACATCATTTTTCTTTTATAGCTTTTAGCTGCTGGAATGTCCTTAGTTTTTCATCAGTCTGTTCAAGAGAGGCAACAGTCCCGAAACACCAAAGGTACCAAGGCACAAACCAAAAGTAAGATTACCAGTTACTGACAGTTCTGAGGGACACATGACTGCAGAAATAACCAGAGAACAATTTTCATTTGAACCTTCATCTGTCCTTTGCAGCTCATCAGGTGAAATGCTAACACAGCAAGCAATTAACATAAGAACAGTCATCACAAGTTACAAATGTTACAGTGCCTATCCTGCACACAAATACTACCCATTCCTATGGCTTTAGAATGAAGTTGTGGGAACCAGTGCATTTACAGAGACTTTCAAGTATGCAATCCCTAAAGGAACAGCATGTCAGCACCTGCACCCTCAGAACACGCTCCTAGTGGTCATTATTTGCCAAATTTGCTCCTGCTGTCAGGTAAACTGAGCACTGGGAGCTAACAAAAAGCACATACACTTATCACAAAAACAAAACATCTGCCTAAGGATGACAGGTTCAAAGCTTCAGAGGTTGCCTCAGCAACACTAAACATGAACTTAGACAACACACGTGCACAGCACACACCAGAAAAACCACCAATAAACACAATGTTTTGGAGCCAGGGAGGAAGGAACTGTAAGCTTTTTCAAAGTATCCAAGCATCTCAGGAAATTGTCTCATGTTAAAACCAAAGAGCTCTGAAGACAGAAGAAATTCCTGCAAAAAGACTGAGATGTTTGGGATGTTTTATTTACACAGCAACTTCAAGCTATTCACCAAAAAACTCTAAGCCTTTTCCAGATGCTCAGTACTAGAATAACTGGCTATAGGAGAGGCTGCTTTTCAGAGCTCCTCAGAAACTATTTCTCCTTTAAGATCGAACACCTCTTAGTCCCTGTTCAGATGAAACACTGCCAGAAGCCTTGCAGACAAAGCCAACAACAGAAAAACCACGGTTCTCACTGTAATGACCTGATGGTCTTCCTCCTGCTGTTGGACACTATCCTGAATTCAGCCTGCTAATGGGTTAATTTTTTCTGTGTTTTGATGCATACTCCTCACCTTCACAGACTTGCTGTCATTCCTCGACAGGGACTCTGGGGACACTGACATGCCCCTGAATCACAACCCAGGAACGCTCCAGGCTGGGGCAGAGAGGCTGGAAAGCAGCCCTGTGGAAAAGGCCCTGGGCATGCTGGTGACAGCAGCTGACCATGAGCCAGCGTGTGCCCAGGTGGGCAGAAGGCCAATGGCACCTGACCTGTATCAGGAATAGTGTGGCCAGCAGGAGCAGGGCAGTGCTGTACTCAGCACTGGTGAGGCCGTACCTCAAATCCTGGGCTCAGTTTTGGCCTATTTTTTCCAATAGCATATCTATCTGCAAAGATAGCTAAATACAGTTTTGGCTGGATTCTGCTCTTTTTGAACTATTTTGCTTCTCTGAGATTCAAGCTGTTCTGTTTTGGCAACAGCATGCTCGTCTTTGGGAAGATCTGATGGTAAACCAGAGAAAACTGTGCAAAGGCCAAGAGGCCAAACTGTGTTAAGTGGCAAGGAAAGAACAAAAAATTACTTATTCAGGAGGGGAAAACATTGTGGATAGCTAGGCTGTTACTTTCAGCATAGGGGAGGCATATTCTCCAATATTTTGAACCTCCAGATACAACAACAAAAGCAGAAAAGAAGTCAAACGGGAATCGGGATGGGCTGTTAATTGTCTTTCAAGACTGAGTTTATCTTTAAAAATGAAGGGAGATTGTAGCTGAAACCTCTTTTTCCTGGTATACAATCAAGTTTTGCTACAGATTAATAGGAATTATTTAGTAAGAAGCACAGACCTCAAACAAGGCAGGCAGAATTCAGGCAGATGCTAAACAACATAGACTAAATGCATCATAAGATCACCAGGTGTTCATTCTCATCTGTGGACCCAGTGAATTAGGGCTGCAGCAAGAGATTGTGCTTCTGTCACATGACTTGGTCAAAGCCCTTTTTCCCAAATTAATGTCAAACTCCATGCTCCAGGAAATCCCTTCTGCAGTTCATTACCTTGCTTTGCTTTGAGCCAGACAGAAAGACAAAGGCCACGGCTTTCAGAAAGGGCATGTCCCACTGCCTATGCTACAGGTGCTTTTTCCAAGCACCTTAGGGATATTTTCAAAGAAAAACATCAACTTTTCACAATCTCTCATACCATACTTCGGTACTCCTTCAGGAGTCTGGCAGAACAGCTCTCTGCAGACAGAGAAGTTAGAGGGCAGTATCAAAGAGGAAGTAAATAGCAAACACCCCTTCTGGAACAGGCCATACAAACACCTTTAATGGGGAAGCAAAAAACTCATGTAGCTACAAGACAGAGGACAAAGTTTCTACATAGAAAAATACATCAGTAGTCCAGAAAATCTGCTCCCTTCTGCCTCGGGCAAGTCACAGAATCACAGAATCCCAGAATCAGCCAGGTTGGAAAAGACCTCCGAGATCATCAAGTCCAACCCTTGATCCAACCCCGCCGTGGTTCCCAGACCGTGGCACTGATGCCACATCCAGTCTCACCTTCAACACCTCCAGGGATGGTGGCTCCACCCCCTCCCTGGGCAGCCCATTCCAATGGCTGATTACTCTCTCTGGAAAAAAATCCTTCCTAATATCCAACCTAAACCTCCCCTGGCACAACTGAAGACCCAGCCCTCTTGTCCTACTGCTGGTTCCTGGGAGAAGAGCCTGACCCCCCACCTGGCTACACCCTCCTTTCACGGAGCTGTAGAGAGTGAGGAGGTCTCCCCTGAGCCTCCTCTTCTCCAGTCAGTCCACTTTTCTGATGCCACATGTCCTTTGGCAAATCGAGAAGCTGCTATGCAAGGGAAATAAGAATAATGAACAAGCTGCTGTTATAACACTCCTGATGAAACCTGGATTGTTTCCAGGCACGGCTACAGGAATAAATCAGGTTCTGCTCCTTTCTATTTGTGGTAACAACAGGTTTTCCTCATGTTTCTTTCCGAGCTTTTTTCCTTGGTATCTCGCTAGCTGTTATCTGAGTGTAACAAACCGTCTGCTCCTCTCCCCACACAAAGAGAAGCAGAGACATGTTGCCTTTGGCCTGATATGTGCTTTTTCATTTTCTACATGGGTATTTTCTAGTACTATGAGCTGCATGACATACTACACTGTTCAAAAAACAGCCAACTGGAAGCAGCACATGAGGAGAAAAAGAAAACTCCCTCCTCAGCTAAATGTAGAGGAAGCTTTTGCAATTGCTCCTGTCTGCATCTTAGGCCACATGGAAAGTGGTTGCTGGGGCAGAGGGGAAAGTAAAGCCTGCTGGCTTTGTTCGGAGTCTGCAACATAAAGCATTGAAATCTATGTTCTGGCTCACAGCTCTTTAACCTGCAATCAGTATACTATCAGTCCTCACCATGACTAAATCATATTTCAAAATGCAGTCCAGGCATCTTCCTCCAAAGGAACACAGTGCCACTGATAAGGGCACTATCTGATGAGCCAACACAAGAGACTGAGTTTGCTTTTGACAGAAAGAGTCTCTCAGAGTCAGAAGAAAGTCAAAGTCTTTGACTTTCAGTCACAGAGGTGAAAGGAGGGCATTATACTTGCTAACCTATGAGAACTCTGCAGTTTAATGAAAAGAAAAGACAATTAAAGACTTTTTTTCTCTTGTGTTTCTTTACTGAGATCAGATATGCAGCTCTAAATTAGTAGCTACAGCTCTGAAAAGGTCACTGGGCACTGCCAACATACTGTGGCTGAGGAGCCCCAATTAGCAGAAACTTAAGTGTTCAAGCCTGCTGAGGCTGTGCTAGTAACTGCTAAATAGCAGTATTTCATAAACCTTGCAGTGGTTTCTTTTTAAAAAAGGGCAGGAGGAGTGAAGATAGCAATATTATAAGATGGCTTCCTCAAAGGATACCATGGAAATCACATTTTTGACTACTAATTGTGCCGCTGCATTTAAGTCTCAGATAGTTTGAAAGATACAAGGAGTGCAAAACAAAAGAAAGGAATAAGAACAGGAGCCATTATAAATAGTAGCTCTCAGACTTAATGACAGGAAAAGATGAAGGAGACAAATGCAAAGAGGTAATTTTTGAGTATGTTTTTTCATCTTCAAAAAGTGAGATTAGGGCTTCATGAAGTAACTTCCCATGACACTGGTGAGTTGTCACAGCAATACAGGCAGCAATAACTTCTGTCTGATTTTATCCATTATGCAAACACACTGTCAGACTAATGCAGTACAAATAAGCGGGGAGAGTTTCCTGTTGTGGTGGGTGAGGGTAAGAAGAGAGTTTGTTTCATGCTGGGTTAACCATAGGATGAATAACTGGAACTGCAGTGACAGAGAGCTTACTCAGGAAGTGTACTTCGGTTTCCATTTCAAGCATACAGAAAAGAGACATGTTTGCATTCACTGATGTGAAACTCTCAGCATACTCACCACCCCAGTGATGTACAGCCAATTCTTTCCTCAGGTATTATAAAAGTAATTGCAGTCAACCATTTTCTGTGGGTAACTATCACCTCATCTTCATGCTTTCCCACTAATGGACCTCAAAGTGCTTCTGCAAACCACTGTGCATTTCAGAATGACTCCTCCTTCCTACACAAGATCAGCTAGTCTAGGAAAACTGACACTGGGGAAGGCTAAGTGACTTCCAAGGCTTTTAGTCTTGAATGCTTTAACTGTGAGGTCAGTCATTCCCATAAAAATTATTCATCCCAGTGTATCACCAGGCAGATTCTGCACCAGCTCTCAGTAGCTTTATTTAAAAATTCTGCCCTTCCAGACTAGTTACTCTAAGGGATCAGCAGACTGTGTCTTACTAAAAGCATCAGACAATGGTGAAAGTTGTCAGCACAGTCTGAAGAACAGACTGTTATGCACAGCACAGACTGTTATGCTCTTACACCAGCATTGCAAAGGTCCTTCCAAACACACATATTACTTGAAAGAAAGAAGCACAGTTAGTGGGTATTAGAGACAGTACGAGATATTAGATAGGTCAAACTATTTAGTTAAACAGAAGTAAAAAGGAAATCCCAGCCTTAATTTTTCACATGGTATAGTACAAGGCACAGAGATAAATGCATTTCATGCTTCAGGACACCATTACTCACTTTGTATGGAGAGTCTTCCACTCATCTCTCACTGGCTGATCAAGCAGGGACATCATAGAATAATTATCCAACATGAGACCATCAGGGTCATCTGTCTGACCTGGGAGTTTCCCAAGAGGAAAGTCTTTCCATTGTACTTCATCTAGGTAAAAACAGTACAAAAACAAGGAGTCTGACCTTCCCAGAGAGATTTTCAGAAACAAGATTCCCCCACCAAGTCCACAAATACTGCCCCATGCAACTCAGCCATTCAGCAAAAATGAACAATCTCAGGTGTGCAGCAAAAATAAGTTTGAACTACAGTTGTAACTGATTTTATTTCTAACCTTACTATCTCTTCCAAAGAAAGTCACTGTAGAATGTAACGGCAGGGACATATCTTGAGTCATGGAATGTTATCATGCAGTCTACACAGTGCAACTCATCTAAGCCACTGGGAAACAATGTCCATTAAAAGAAACCCCACAGTATTCTGGAGCAACCCTTCACATTACCTTCCTCTTCTAATAACACTTTCGTTTGAAACATACACATTGACTTACCTATGATAATTTTAAGAAATTGCTCTGCATAATTCTGTAAATGGAAAAAGCCATTTGTACACATATGAAGAAGCCATTTGTACACATGCAAAGCAGTATCTTTGCATCCAGTAGCTCATTTCTCCAGTGAGACTAAGCATCAGCTCCTTAGCAACTCCCTGAGATGAACAGCAGCACAGCTACAGTGCCAATAGTGACTAAAGAAGAAGTGAAGCCACAACAGTAGTAGAGTATAGGGCAGCATAAGGCTGGGGAAGCCTAAATAACCAGTTAAGCAACTCTGGACAAACAGGTGGGCTGGGATAAGATGGCAAAGAAAAAGAATATGACAAAGTCTTGAAAATATAGCACCTATGGCTGTTTCTTCTCCATGACTTCACATTTGCTAAATTTGACTTCCAGTGGGGGCTAGAAATTGCACAATGGAAAACCACTGATCACATCTCATAACATCAGTAAGCCTGTTCCTTTATAATGTGGGGCCAAAATTTCAAAGACAGTTCCTAAAAGGGAAATCCCTCTTTAAATTTCATCCTTATTTCACATCTAAGAAATTATAGATATAAATTATCATATGTCATTGTTTTGAAAATAAGATTTTTAAGCCTATGTGCTGTCCTGATAACTAGAACACTTATTTTTGGAACATTTACTCGCAGCTCAGCGAAGACCAGCAGAGAGATGCTTTGAGAAGGGATTCCACTCCAGAAAGCCAGCAATAATTTCACAGACTATTTGAGACAACTGTTAACCACATACAACTTGGTCATTTCCTTCTTTTTGACTGAAATTGGTTAATTTTGTACACTCAGTATCTGCTCAAAATCCCAAGCATTGCCCTAGAAGAACCAGCAGATTTATTTGTTTTTTATTTTATACCATTCTTGGACATTTAATAGAACAAAAACCTCTTGAGATGGGATAGTGCTTTCTAAGTGTTATAATTTTATAGTTGAAAGAGGGTCAGAGACAGTATGTTGTGACATCCAATGCAGCTATAAGGCAAACTACCATTATAGATATTAAACAGGCTAAACCCTTTCTTTGGGGAACAACCCAGTAAATAGCTGATATGCCACATGATGTCACGGGTTGCTATATACCTACTGGCTATAGTATCAAATTGTTTAAGGATGGTAACTACACAGATGTTATTTGTGGAATATTAAGTTTATATTAAGAAATTGAAGTTTATATAAACAAATTAAGTTTATATAAAAACAACTTCATTAACAGAATTTTCACCAAAAAGTCAGGTAGTTCAGGACACAATGTGTGTTCCTTCAGTAAAAGCTGTGCTTGATCTGAACCAAAGTCACAGAAGCAGAGGACAATTTTGCTTTTGTTCTCAAAAAACACAGCTCTAACAAGCTGTTCATATAACTAAGATCTCTGGGGGTTTTTCTGACTTGAGAAAATTTCCCAGTGAATTGGGTACGAGAGTTCACTATCTTCTAATGTCTGCTTTTCTTCCTTTAAATATAATTTTGATTCCGACTCCACTCCACCAACTTCCTCCTTCTGCATTCAAGTCCCTCCATAAATCACTCATTCAAAATTCTTAAGCTACAGAAGCCTCCAACCCCAATGAGAAAGTACAGCTACTGCCGCAAAGATAACAAAGCACTGGATACACTGTTTATTCCTTCTAAAAACTTGCCTTGCTTCTTTCTTTTGTTTGCCACCATGTCATAACAGCCATTTTCCTGAAGCATGGACCTTAGGTTCATGGCCAAACTGTGCTTTCAAATACCTACAAGTCTCACAAACACAAGACCAGGAAACATCCATATTTTCTTTGCCATTCACAGCTGGCACATATTCTGCCCCATCAGCTGGATACACTGAAATTTTAAACAATTTGTAAAAAGCCTAACAAAAGAAATCAATGAGACGGTAACAACATGCTCCTGGAAAACACACTCATGGTGCTTTAAGAGCTTAAGAGAAATGAGTCCTGCATATAAATGGAAGACTCGAAAAAACCACATTTTTCAGTAATTTGGCATTTAGATGATTTTGAAGCACACTTCAATTATGGCCAGGCCCAAAAGGCTGCGATGTCTTTGCATTTCAATTAACATTTGTCAGTGGTGAAGACTGTCCAAGTCTTACAGAGTCACTCTTTACCTGCAGTGATCTGCCAGGCGGACCCTTGCAGTGCTGCTCTTCTCTCAGCAACAGCCGCCATGTTACCGGGATGAGCCAGTCCTTCCAAAGGATTTGTTTCAGTTACCATCTCTTCTTCCTCCTCCTCCGCTTCCTCTACACCATCATCTCTCTCCAGCACATCATCTTCTTTCTCTACAGTCTGCCCTTGATTTTTAACCTGATTTTCCTGCCTGACTCTCCACTGTAAGCTCTCTATAGTGTAAATTGGATGTTCACTGCTGTCTGAAGAGAGGCCTGGACTGGACAAAGGGGCACCTCCTTCTGTGTAAATGGAAGCAAGATAGAGAAGGTTCTTCCGAGAAGTACGTGACAAGCGAGGTCTCATGATTGTGAGGATCCTAAAAAGGAAAAAGCGCAATAGAAAAGTCTTATAAGGCTTGATAAACCTTCATCTGGAGTCTTTTCTGCTTTTAAGTGCTTGTTTCCTCCAGGACAGCTGGCTCATATAGCTCCTCTAACAGGCAAATTCTGATTACTCCCTGATCCGTGGATGCTGTAATACTCTCTCTTTGTGATTAAAATTAAGGACTTCAGGATACTTCTAACTGAATTCCTGCTTTGCTGTTTTCATGTGTAAAAGTTACAAATTTACCACAGGTGGTATCACCTCTATAAGCAGTCACACCTCTACACTTTTCTTCTGACCAGGTTGCTTCTTCAGTACCTCCCCAGATAACCTCTGTTTTCATTTTGAAGGTGCAATCCTTTAAATTCTCTTCCTTCTCTTTGTGGAATCAGTGAGGAGATGAGTAGCAACAAGCACAGCTTTATATGCACATGTCACAATTCATACTAGAGGCAAAGGAAGGGAAGGGAACACAGCTATAACTCAGTGCATCACTAGGGAACCAGAGCTGTTACAGAGCACTGTTTCCTCTCCCTTTTCTAGGGCACAGGATCGAACTTACAGCTGAAGAAGATGTGGGGTTGCCCAGCAGGGAGCTTCCAAGCAACTGTCAGTCAGTCTTATCCACTGCAAAGGAACTTTATGGAGGAACAGCTCCTTCACCGACACCTGTTTGTTACAGTGCTGTCTTTTCTTCCCTTCAAAGAACATAATGAAAATGACGAGGTGCTCAAAACTCAAAAATATGCCCTTCATCCCTCTGCATTTTTACTGGAACACATCCTCAAATAAGCTGGCATTTCAATCCATGTCCATGACTCAATATACTGACCAAACACATCAAGGTTGTCATAAGGGACGTGACAATGCACTGACAAGCAGGTTGGCTCCACAAGACCTAACCATAACAAGGTGCAGACCTTTCCAAGCTGGTCCTGTGCATATCACCCCAGACAGGAAAGCCATAAGATGTGTTTGAACAGTATTATCCTAAGTAAATGCAGCATACTGCATCTGGGACCCAGCACCATTCCAGGCAGCTCTGCAGTGAGTAGAGTTAACAGCTGTGAATGAGCACCGTTCAGGGGTCTGGGAACATAACAGATGCATGCTCAGCGCTGAGTGAAAGCATGAAATATTAACCCATGACTACCTGAGATACTGGCAAAATCTTTGTGCAGTCTGAGCCTGACCAGGAGAAGACAGAAGAGGCAGTAAAATTAACCAGCTGGAAATCTCAAGGATTACACTAGGCCACAGTATAGAAGTCCTAGTCACAGAATACCTCTGACACTGAATAATTAAGGCTCCTCACTGCCTGTCTCTGGAATGAAACATACAGTTTGCAAATTTTAACAGCTTTAAGGAGTCAGGAACTGAAAACAAAATACTTCTTATTACTTTTGCGTAAGTTTAGAAGGCACAGAGGTCCTGTAATAGGATCAATAAAGGACAGCAACACTATTTAGTATCTTGCAAAGGCAGGCTTCTGTCAAGGGAGAAAAGAACTGGGAACAGGGAACAGATTGCACGTAACATCTTTATTTGTTACCTGCTACTGTTATTTCCTACAAGTACTGATATCTGGAAAAAATTGGCTTCTCCTATCTTGAGGAAGCTGCAGCGAAGTTATTAATAACAATTTCAATTTTTTACTAAGAAATACATGAAATGCATAAGCTGCAGGTTGAAAAGTCTAAGAAATACACCAATAAATCTCCATGTTCATAAGACAAAATGTACTAATTAGGTTACTACACTTTCTGTCTAAAGTTCCCACCACTTCCCGTTTTCACACCATTACAGAGGAGACTCTTATATTTCTTTAAACACAAAAATTCCAGACACACTCACCAGCGTTTACTTTGGCAATGCCAGTCAGCAGCTCAGAAATCCAGCTGATCAAGAACTGATGCCTGAGTTCTGACGAGTCAGAACATTCCTTCAGCTCCATAAACATTTTCTCTATTAGGATCTGTGTAAAACTTCGTGAAAGAAGGCCTGTCAGCAAAGGTTGCCAAAAGCAGTAAAAGGTCTGAGGAATTTTGAACTGCCATACCTCTTTATTTGCTGCAATAAGAATTAAAAAAAAAAAGAGAAGCCACAAATTAGTGTTTTGTAATTTTTTGTGAAAGGTGGGTGTGACACTTGCACCAAACTGAAGTTGTCTGTTCTAGGATCATTGGTTCCAATGTATTTTTGGGATCCTCACTGAACCTGAAACTATCATTTTTCTTATGCTAGGGAAATGAAATAAGCAACAAATTGATAATCAGCACGAGGAAATTATTAGCACAGGAAAATCTACCTGCTTTGCTAATCCTTTTTCCGTTTCAGCTTATTTCACACATAATTAAGTCCTATTCTGTCTAAAAATATACTGCAAAGAGAAGATACATTGAGCAAAGCGACACAGAATAAAAAAGCTCCTCAATTTTTACTACTGTAATATAGTCACCGAAATTTGAGGTTCTTTCTTGGAAAGTTCTTTGGCTGTGAAATACAGAATGTATTAATTTTCACTCCCTCTAGGTATCTAATTCTCTTGCAGAAAATCCATGCAACTCCATACATATGGGCAGCAGTTTGGAACTAAGATGCAACTGGTGAATGAGGCTCAAAAAACCCCATTCATTTTGATTTGCTTCAAATTTTCAATGTAGATGAAATTAGTGGGAGTTCGTGAAATCAGCAACTATTGCATAAAAGGGTAGAGATGCAGGCTTTGAAAGATATTTTGGCTGGGCATTCAGTGCTGAAGAGTTAGCCTTCCATACTAAGAGGTTTATGCAAAAGCATTAGCTAAGCATGGACATAGAGGGGTCTGGAGAACAGGGCAAAAGATGTTTGAGGACCTAGATGTACAAAAAATATGCAGAGAATTACAGATTTCAACATAATGGGAAAAAAAGAACAGACTTGGTCAGAACACTAACTGTGCACTTCTTACTTGCATGGTGCCCAAAATACTGACCTTCATACTTGATATTTAGCAACTTCAGACAATCCATCTTTGGGATGAGAAAGCCATCACTGAGAAGAGCTGCAGCCACTGATTCCCTAAAGCAATCAGAGACTTATTAATGACACTTACTCCTTTACAAATCAAAACATGGCTCGCACCACTTCTGAAACAAGTTCAAGAGCCAAATACCTGGACCAATTAATTAGGAGGGAATAGAAAATTTTGCAAGGCACTAAAACCATATGCCAGTTTTGGGTTGGATATATCCTATTTGACCTGGAGGAAATGTGCAGTTGTACAAACTGGAACAGAATCAGAACCTTGAGGGAAACATTTATACTTGAGTTACAAGTATCCTGCTATTTCAAAAGGAACACTTATACTGAAATACCTACGGGTACGATCCAACTCTGCTGCCAGCCGGCCAGCCAAGATCAGAGAACCTCTGACTCACAGCGCTACGTTAAATCTCAGGGGGAAAGCCAACCCTGCTGACTTGCTGGCACAAGTCACACCATACAGTGTGCGCAGCTGTTCAGCAGATAAGGTCAAAACTGCTCTTCCCTGCAGCTCTTTTCTGGATGTCTCCTGCCCTTATAACTATCCTGCAAACTTCAGTTAGTCTGACAGCACTGAATGCTCCAGGCTCCAGGATCACTCCATCTCCTATTAGGCTGGCTTAATGAAAGTGAAGACTGAGGGTACCAACACAGGTAGGCTGCACTGACTGACTCTTGAAAATAAGATACAGCAAAAGGGACAGAAGTAAAATGTCCACAACTACCCCAATATCCAGTATGATTCTCTTGAATTCTTCTGTTCACATTCTATCCATGAGCTTCTATGCCCGTGCAAAGATTTGGAATGGTAGCACCCATGTCAAACATGGCATATTTTGATAATAGATGAGAAAATTTGTCTTCTCCAACAGGAGTGACTTCCAACTCTAAACATCCAGACATGACTTAGATACAATGCTGCATTTTTATAAATCAAACAGCAGCTGAAGAGCTCAGCATATAGAAACAACACACACACACATGCTAGATCACTTCATCATAAGTAGATGATGTGGTGGGAGATGAGAAGGCAAGTGGTAGAATGTAATTTGTTTCTAAAAACAAAATCCACTTTCGATCCTTCTCCTCTCTGGAAACTGTTCCAGTATCATTACCATTACTCCTACATGCATGACCAACTATTAAGGACATCTCCTGGTAGATGGCAACTTCAGCAGAGAACCATTTAAGATCATCTGGTCATCACAAGGTCCACTTGGGCAGTTCTCTAAAGTAGGCAGCAGAGTATCCTTTGCAGTCATTTATCGACGTAGCCTGTAATTTGCATTCTGCAGAGGGCAGAGGATTCTTTTAGACCTGAAGGAAAATGAGCTAACTGCAAAGGATCCCTTACAGTTTCTTTAGGCCACACCTGGCAGTTTAGTTTTATACCCTTACCTAAGTGACTGACTGGAATTCCAAATGAAGTTCTCAGAAAACTGATAGTGAAGGCTTGAAATGAAACCAGGCCCCTGAGATGTGCCATCTAGTTCCAGGACTTTCCCAAATAGATGACGAAGTTTTTAAACTGCTTTAATTTTGGAAGCAGCATCTCCTCTGGACACTCACATAATCAGGCTTCAATATACATTGTGCAGCTGCATGGGACAAATAGCAAGAGCTGACGCAACACGTTGTTCGCACAAAGATGATGGCAAAGAACTGTTAAAATGTGATTTAACACACTTTCATGGGATACCACAAGCATGATTTGCAGAATTCGTGGACGGCAAGCAAATCAAATCCACAATATTTACAAATTAAGTACTTGATTATATGCTTCTGTTACGAAAACTTAAGTTTTGCACAGACATAAACAGGAGAGCATGCCAAAAAGGCAGTACTAGAAAGACCCCAAATACGTTATTATCTTGAGATCCTCACTACTTCAGTTTCCTAAAGGAAAGGGCCTGTCTCTGATCTTTTACCTGTTTCCAAATGCATTACATTGCCTCAACATTTCCTAAAAACACATTTCACAGAAGAAGAATTCTCTTTTTCTCATTTGAACCTTTCACAACCCTTGTGTTGTACTATGGCAGTCTGTTTCCTCTCTACCATGTAGATGATGCCAGGTTCAAACATCTAATTATATCTAATATATATAGGTAAAATATATATAAATAAATATATATTTTACACATATATATTGGTATATAGGCAGCTGCATGTGGTCCCTTCATGTTCTGACAGTGGCTGACAGGGAATGCTTAGGGAGTGAGTATCAGAATCACAGGCAGGTACAATGGTTTTCTTTTACCTGTACCGTCCAGTTATTTAGAGACAGTTAAAGTGATACAGAAGCCCCATGTTTAGCAAGTTCTGCTTCTCATTACAGAATCTTCATGCCTTCCTGCTCATTATTCCATGCCCAGCAACTGATGGGCAATCCAGGGTTTTATTCTGGCACATCTGATAACCTCTTGAACTAATCAGCAGCTGGTAGGGCATATATATTTATATATGAAACATCAGGAGTTATAGCTCTTATCTATAACATGATACTTTCTCCTCTCTACAGTTATACTGATTAGAATTCTCAAAGTGGTTCAAGATCTTCATGCAAATTTTTATGGTGATAATAAAGTCTCAACACACTGCGTCCTAGAGGCTCTCTACTCATAGAAAGATAGAAAGTATAGAAAATGCCAAGTATTGCCCTGCAATCTTGAAGAATTCTAAAGGTTACTGTGAAATCGAAGTCTAAACAAGGTTGTTGGGAAAGCTTTTGAAGACACTGAAGATGCTGACATGCCGTGGGGCCAGCACAGCTAAGTCTGGGACAACATCCTGGAGACCAGCAGGCACAGGGAACATTACTCATTAACACAGATTAACAACTCAGTCCTCAAAGATGTTGAGGAAATCTACTACTTGCTTTCTCCACTGTCAGGTGAAGAACACTGTGAAAAGGTAATGCAACAGGGCTACAGGCCGAGTTCTGGACTGTACCTTTCACCTCAGTTATTTATTAGAGATGTACCTGTTTTCCTGCATCAGGTCTTTGATCTGAGCCAAAATCCAATCCATTTCTGAAGAGGAATCAGACCACAATTCTCGAGACTTTGAAGCAGACTGCA
Source organism: Pseudopipra pipra (assembly GCF_036250125.1). NCBI lineage: Eukaryota > Metazoa > Chordata > Aves > Passeriformes > Pipridae > Pseudopipra > Pseudopipra pipra. The sequence goes on from NC_087561.1 coordinate 281,513, forward strand.
TAGTCTGCATAACCTGAGTGAAGGAAAAATTCAAGCATTAACAGAAAATATGCCCCAATGGCAAACATAAAGACATTGCTCTGAAGGGAAGATGCACATGCCATATGTATGTCATCAACAGCACTTGAAAAAATTCACAAAAGCTCCTCTTCCTAGAGTTATAGTAAGAATTAATATAAGCCATGTCATACTTGGAAAAGGCCTGAATTAAAAAGACAGGAGTACCAAGGAGTCACAGTCCTGGCATCTTCATTCTGGTTCTAAACCTTGCTCTCCCTGACTTCAGCACCAACCAGGACAGACCCATTCTGAATCATTAACTCAGCATGTGACATGGGGATTAGATCAACTACTCAGGACAAGGTTTTGCCAATCACATTATGCACACAGTAGATCAAAATAAAAGCCAGATTATACCAAGAATGAAAGAGGGAATATCTAAGCTCAGTAGTCCTCTGAAGGCTAGTGGTTTCCTCATTTGATATATACCTTGTCTGAGTCTGCTCAGCAAGGTAAGACATGCCTTCTACTTATGCTCACAAGCTACCCAAGGGGCAGTTCTACCATCAAGACCTTCTACAAAATATCGGCATAAACCCCATTACATCACCAACAAGTATCTAGCTGATTCTTTCCTGGAAGGGAATAACTACTGAGAGAAAAGAAGAAATTATTTTTCCCACCAAACAGGAATGAAATGTAAAATGAGACTGAAAAACCAAGGTGTCATTTTCAGGACTGTGATTAGCTTTTCTATATATGCAAAGCTACCAGTAAATGCAAAAGATACTTTACATGATAAATCAAGTATAAAGACATGTCCTAAAGTGACTAAAGAACCTCTAGCCCACTCATACAAACAACCAGACAATCAAGTACACAGCCCCTGTGACAGAACTATATTTTAGCCTAGTTTACATCCTACAGAATCATACATGCTTTTAAGTTTAAAAAGTATCTAATAAAATAGCTAGAGAAGTATCTGAATCAGAGACTCTACAGTCACACTGCTATAAAGATGACTTAGGTAAAAGTGATTCTCCTTCTTACATGAAAAAGATCAGACACACACTATACATTTATGCAGGGAAACCAGCAAAGATACTGTACCACTCTTTCTGTGCAAATGCAAGGTGATTTTTTAAATATTGGCCTAGAAAAGCTTCAAGTAGTATTTATTCGATATTTGGAACATTCAGTTGCTGTTGTGGTTAAGAAATTATTTGGATGCACCAAATCATCTGAACACTAAAAGGGCAAAAGAAAAAGCCCATGTCATTTTTTTTCAATCCATTTCTAAGTTTCTAAGATTTTATGAGCCATAATCAGTTTTAAATTAGAGGTCTACTGTTGTACAGAACAGAGTTCCAGAGGCCAACAAAGGACCAACTTACAGCTCTTAAAATTACTGAAAACAGTTATTAAAACAGAAAGATAGTATTACTTTTTTTATTAAAGATAAACTTCAGTTAAGCACTTGCAAGTATCAGCCATAAGGGTTAACACTCCTTGACATAGACAGGTCTTGGCAAATCCTTTGCCCACCCCTATTCAGTGAACCTCAGAGTGGCAAAAACTGCATATCAAAAGCTATATTGACAACCTATGTACAGTATTGTGTTACAGTTGACAGACTTAGAAGTGCAGCACTTGCAATCATTCGACAAGAAAGGTAGCCTTGCAGGGTGAACAGACAGGTTTCATAAGCACTGTGTGCAGCATTCAATTAAACTGAGGCATCTAACAGTTTACTCATCAGCCTTTATTTGCTCAATTTCTGTGGGATAAGGCATTTCACCTGAACTTCAAAACAAAGGTTTGCAATTACTTTTTAGCAAATGACTCACTGCTCCTTTCCTCCATTCAACTGTGACCAGTTTAAATTTTGAAGTTGCATTTTCCTAATCAATTTGAAGTACTTCCCTCTGTTCTGTATGTTAAGAGGTCACCCACCACACATAATCAATGTGTCTCCTTTACCATGCAATGCAAAACATACAAAATAAGCCAATAAGTAACAAATACAGAAAAGGAAGGATGAACAAAGGAAAATCATATTACATAGTCCAAAACCAAGACAGTGAAGGAAACTGGATGTTCATTTTCAATAAAATTCCTGACACTACCTCTCATTGCAGATTTAAGTCTTACACTTCACCGGAATATCAGCACACTTTCTCCTTAAGCCCTGAATGATATTAATCAACATAAAAGTGAGAACAGCTCCCCAGTAACAACAGGTCATATCCAAAGACTGCTGAGAGGGTCTGTAACCCAGCTCTTACAACATCTCGAGAACTAACCCATTAGTACGAAGGAGAAGCTAAGGAAAGAAAGATTTCTGGGCCACATTACTCACAAATATGAATTGCAGCACCTCAGCCACTGGGTCACTGCAAATACATACTATGGATGATAGAAAATATGGACTAATGACTTCTGAATGACAGGTCTAAATTTCCAGAGATTTTAGGATGAATGAAAACAAACTGAGCACTATCCACTGGGACATGGAAGACTTGGGATCTCCAATAAGTACGTATTTCCTTTATAAACCTGAACAAAGTGTTCATATTAAAAACTATCACAGCTCGAATTGCTTGTTCTCTGTAGAGCTTTCCTTTGGCAAGCCATGTGTGACAACACTGGTAGTGATATCCGAACAAGGAACTAACACAGAAGATGTATTGCCCCAGGCAGGAAATGAGAAGTAACAAAAGTGCTGATAATCAGAGTAAACTTACCCGAAACTGCTCATTCTTGTAAGATATCAGAATATCTCTGACTTTTTCTAGAAATGAACATAAATATGTAGTTTAAACAGGAGATCAGCTATGTAAGGGAATTTTGTCTCTAAGCAAGCTGCTTAGTTTTACTGAATATACACTCAAGGAAGGCATCAGTCAAATTACATAGAAATTCTGATTCAGACAACACACTAAAAACTCACAAAACTCCCAGACTTTTCCAGCAACATAAATTTTCTCAGGTGGGGTTGAACCATGAATTCCATATTTTATCACTAACAGTGGTCAAAGACAGGCAAGTTGGATAAATGCAGACAGCTCAAAAAAATCCTTAAATAGATCAGTTTAGGAAGAAATTGTTCCTATATGCAGTTTATGTTCTGATGCATATTTGTATTTCTTATACTTGGATTTTGCATCTATTGCAATGGGACTACGGCTATTTACAAACTAACCGCCTCCTTATTGGACTTTACTGAACTTTAATTTACCACCTGCATGACATGTTTTTTATCTGTGGACCACTTTTACTATACCTGAAATAGCAACATCTTCCAAAATATTTCACCATTCAGCTGTCACTGTTGCCTGCTAAGAGGGTGTCCATCACACAGTATCAGCCATATAAAACTTCAAATGCATCTGAACTGTAGGACTGATACACCACTCCCATTCCGTTACTCTGGACATACAAATCACAGAATCTACTATATCATCCTGTGATTCTCTCTTTTGTCAACTGGGGGTGGTATGTTTTTTTTGTTTAGGGTAGCCAGGGAGAAGAAGGAACAGCTCATGCTTGGATCTCATTCAACATGAACACAGAAGACCAGAAAAACACTTTAACAAGAAAAACGTTAAGAGCTGCTCTATTCCAAAGTTTAGTACTGCCTCTAGGTTTGGATTGTTCTAATAAATGCTGTCTTAAACTCAAAAATCAGCTAAAATTTTCTGGATCACGGCAACTCTATGTATATAGTCTGTAAGGGAGGAATCTAGAAAAGACTTGAAACAAATCCGTAGGTCCTAAAGCCTGAATCATTAGTCACTTAGTGTGACCTTCTAGGGAGCACTAAGCATCACTTCAGCATTTTTGCACTCTCTGAGCCTTGGACTGGGCTGCTGTAATGGGTTGGGCAAGTTACACCCCATAAGCCTACCATGTTTTGTTAGAGAAAAATTATGACTAATTTGTTTTACTGTTTGAGGTACTGTTTGATACTTCACATGCCTAAAACTTGCAGACCAGACATCTAAGCTGAACTCTCACTTCCTCCACTTAGTCATTCAATCTAGAAATCCACTTTGAGAAAAGTCCTTTATTTGGGGTTCAAAGACTTCTAGTGATGAAAAAGCAACCATTGGAACAGTTTACCAAAGATTTCCCATTGTTCTGCACATAGTATCTCAGATTATGCCCAGGCTGAGTTACCTGTGATTTTTTTTTTTTTAATACTATCAGCAGTTAATGATTTTTCTGTCCACATGCAAAATATTTTGAAACTGGCTAAATCGCTTCTATCTTGCTCTTTCTCAAGTTAGAATCTACAAAGTTCTGAGAGCCATAAAAGGACTACAGCCTTCTTTGTCAGTAGTGGCCTCAAGACCAAAACTGTGCCTATCAAGACGCTACAACTAATTTTTACAATGCTTTCATCCCAGTATAGCAGTTCTACTGATTATGATACTGCATTTTCAATAGAAGTAAAGGATTTTATGCTACAAATTTGGTGAGCTAATACCAAACCAGTCAGTCAACCTCAAGAATCCACCAAGGTGCAGAGGAATCCTAAAACCTGAGCTGAAGCTATATCTTTATGCTAGAAGATGACATGTTTAAACTAGCACATCTAATCCTTTCATCTGCCATTGTTATAGGGACATCTACCGTGGAATTCTTTGTGTTTCTGACAGGCCTCATGCTGCGGGGTTTGAATCTCCCACGCATCATTGCCCAACTCTGTGTTTGCTTCCTCCTCTTCCTCATCCTCATCCTCACTTTCTTCACACAAGTTATTGCCCAGCTGACGGCTCCAATATGTCTTTCGTAGCCAGTCCAGCACAACATCACAACCTAAAGGAGAACAGAAAACATTACCTTCTCAGTGAGGACTCGTTACTGAAAAAAATAATATAGGTGGCACATTACTAACTCATATTATGAAAAGAAATGCTATTAAACAGTTACGAATCCAGAAAACACATAGAACTCCATTAATGAAAAGGCGAGCAAATTAAAAAAAAAAAAAAAACAACCAAAAAAACCCCACCAAAAAAACCCCAACACAAAACCAACCTCCTTCCCCCCAAAAAGGAACCACAAAAATCCCCCACAATCCAGTATCACAAGCCTGGTAACATCCATCCACTTTCTTTTTGGCAACAAAAAAGACTGGACACTACTATAGTGCTGCACCTAGCTCAAGCTACGTCAAATTTAAGCAGAAACTAAGTCCCAGCAGTGGCATTCTAATGAGAAAATGAGCCAGTACTTCAGTATCACCATGGTCAACACAGTGTCCACAATAATAAGATAATTTTTTTTGTGCAGAGAGCACACTAGGCATACATTAGATAGAAAGAAAATGCCTTTACTTCCGTTACAGTTTCTGTATCCACCTCAATCTAAGGACCCTGATGAAGGCTATTTAACTGGCTCATCAGTGCTTAACCCAAAATTCCCAAGAATCCCTTCAAATGCCAGGAGCTGGTCATTCATTCAGGCTTGCAGTACATACTGCTTTTCTCCCTAAATGGGATTTTTTAAAGAGTCTTAAGTTACCTCTAAACCATCAGGAAAAGGTTTTACCTATTTCCCTGAGATGAACTTCCTGTGCTGTAAAAAAGCCAGAGTATCAAACTGTTTTTTTCCAGTATTTTTTCGGGGATGGGGGCAGCCTCTGAACATCTTCCCTGTGATGCACCACAGCCTGGAGCCACCAGACACAGTTCAGCTACCCCCACAGGGCAGTGGCAAACCCTCCCCGCATCTGACAAGCCCTGCATGCCCTGCAGCATGCCCTGCAGCCCTGCACACTGGAGGGAGGGATGCTCCTCTTAGGGCCTATGGCACTGGTGTTTCCACCCCTGCCAGTGCCACCCCCCTGGCAGCACTCACCCTTGCGGCACAGGGCCAGCCGTGGCAGCTTCCCGTGGGTCAGCTCGTGACGCAGGTCCACAACCCAGATGGGGATATCCACCTGGAAGAACAGCCAGCGGATGTCACCCCACATTTTCACTGCATCATGCCACAGCTGCCTGCAGCCCCACAAAGCTGAGCCTATACCTAGGTCACTCTTGCACTGTAGTTACCCAGCTTCCCACTTCAAGGGTGGGCCAAGATCCCCCAACTCCCTGATCCCACTCCTCCTGTGGCCTTGGGATTTTAAGTTCTTTGGTGTTACTTGCAACAACAGATTTCTTTTTAGACAGAGGTGCTGCGTGTAATTTAATAAGATACTGAGAAGCAGTTAAATTATATTTAAATAGATGAGACATTCTGGATAACTGTATACCAAAGATACAAATCATATCATACGTAATAATGAAATCCACATACTAAGTTGTACACAATTTTTGGCAACTTTCCTAAGGACAACTACCTTTAACTATGCAAGACCTCTGTTTTTAAGCTTGCTCAGTTTTAAAAGGTGAGAAGTAGAATCTTTCTTAAAAATCTGTGAAAAAAAACAGAAATCAATTCATCATTCTCACACAGGGGCCCAGACAATGCTGCATATATAGAAGAGCTCAAACGATGTCTGTCCTTCACTATCAAAACTTGTTCAGCCCCAGATATGGTGTTCGGTGCAGCTGGCAATAAAACTACTTAAGTTAATCCTGCTATTACAATTGCAGCTTGAACCTTCCCTCCTTGACACAGAAGTGGACAAGCTCACCTGAAGCCAGAGACACAAGATGAAAATGCCTGTAAATGTGATTAAGTGCTTTTTATGTATAGCCTTGCTTGTCAAAGACTAGAATTTATAAACTACTGATTTAGCTCTTTTCCTGAATCTCAGTAGTTAAGAAAGGAAAATATAGGGCAGTATGTCAAGTGGGACTATACGCATGTAAATCAAGGCTTTGACCACATGTGATTCAAAAAGCTTTAATGATCATCAGCTTTTTTTAGGCTTAATCTGACTTTAAAGAACAAAAATTTATATACAGTTGCAGCAAGCCTCTTAAAACTTTGCAGTTGGAAAGAACTGGCACCTATATACATTAGTTTGGTTACAAAAGAATGATATCCTACAACTCCCTCCACCCAGTGTTGTTAATAGACAATGCATATGCTTTCTGTGTAGACATAAATTATCAAGTAACTCTTATTAAATATTTACCTCTCTGGCTAATTGTCTCAGAGGAATGCTGGCCATCTTCTGTTTCCTTTCTGTGATCAAGTTGACAAACCTGCATGAACGTTACAGAAAAGAAATTTACTATCAAAAGCTGCAGAGAAACTTGGAACCCCAGAGACAAATTCCCCACATGTTGTGGTCCCAGAAATGCACAGTGAACTTAGCTGAATAAGGACATCTGCCCAGGACTTTGTCACAAAGCACACAGGCCTTCAGAGCCCTTACCTTACAAGAGCCAGCCCATAAGAGAGGATGAGCTCGTGTGACTTCAATCTGCCAGATGAATCCAGGACCTTGCAACGAATCAGTTCTGCAGTGCAATCCACTGCAAGAGGCATTTTTTGACCATAACTGGAGATAAAGGAAAACCGGGTGAGCAGTCACACAAATACAGTTACCCTGCAAAAAAGGCAGCTTTCCAGGTAGTTTTTGGGCTCTGTGGTACATAACAGCCTGAGAAACAGTATGTAGAGACAGCATCAAAGACTCTTTCCAGAAGGCTTCTCTCTGGAACAGTGATTACATGGCTACTCCTAAGCACATGTTAAATGAGGACTTACTAATATGCTACGCACATACAGAAGATGCCTTATCTAGGTAGGTCTTCCGTATGGATGCGGCAGAGGCAACACAGAATAAGATTTGGAAGCCTTGTATGCTCACTGCCTCGAGAACCAGCCCGTGAAGCTGCAGGCACGTAGGTCTTCTGCGTCCCCTGCTCTCCACGGGATCACTGTGCGTCTGACAGGAGCTACATGCCCGGAGCCTCCCACAACGAAGATGCCCTGCAAGATGGGGCCGCCTACCCGGTCTGCACACACTGCCGCGGCCGCGGAGCTGCCCCTGGGGGAGCTGCGCCCGCGTACCCGGCGTCCTCTGGGCCCAGGACCGCGAGAGCCTAGGACAGAAAAGTCAAAGGAGCCGCTCCGGGGCCAGAGCTTGGAACCCCGAGGTCCGCATCGCGCTCCCCGCCCGCGCCGCGCGGCCCGTACCGGCTCTTCCAGGCCGACACCCGGTCCAGCGCGTCCTGCTGCAGCCGGCTGTCCCCGCAGTACAGCCCCACCATCACCTGGTCCCACTCCGCCCGGCCCCTCCACGCCACCACCGTACGCAGCGGCTTCAGCCGCCTGCGGCCGGGGGCCGGGGCCGGGGCCGAGCCCAGCCGCCCGCGGCGCCAGCCCGACCCCGCGCGGCCCGACATGAGGCCCGACGAGAGGCCCGACGAGAGGCCCGACATGAGGCCCGACGAGCCGCCCGCCGCTCCCCGCGCCTGCGCCGCTCCCGCCTCCCGCCCCGCCTGCTCCCTGCGCCGCTCCCGCCTCCCGCTCCCGGGAAAACTTTTCACTGATCTGTTTGCGTAATCTGAGGAGTACACTTGTGTTAGACGTCAGGGAAGAGGTAGAGCTGAAACATGGGATGGGAAAAAAAGGTCTGGAGGTGAGATTCCGCAGAAGCTTCGTGCACTGGTTTTGAGAGTAGAAAAGCTAAGCCTGCAGGTTCTGGTCCTATCTCCAGCACCGAAAGGGTAGCTTGGTCTTTCCCCAAAACTGTCAGGACTTTACAATAGCTTAAGCTTTTTTTGTTCAGTATTCCGAAGTAGGAATCTGTTAATCATCCTCACAAATATTTTATGAACAACCTCTAAAGAAATGCTTATACTGGAAAGCTAAAACTTCTCTTATATTCTAGCACAAATGTAGTTAATGAAAACGCTACCCCTCCAATTCAGACTACCTGAGTATTCCTGAGTGCTTAGTTGAGACTGGTGCGTCTGAATATGAGTGAACAGGGAAAAAACCACAGAACTTCTGCCTTGTACAAAATATTTATTTTATTAAATACCACAGATTATGGGAAAGAAATGCTGAATGAGTTCTGTTAAAATACCATCTTTGAAAAATGCCTCAGTTCATTGTAGCTTCAATCACCTGATCTTGAAAAGTCTGCCTTGTTCTTTGGTGTTAATAAAAGTAGGCCAAATTGAAATGAGTTCATTATTCAAAGTATTAAGGTTGAGGGAGCAGATTTGACATTTGTTGCCAAAGCCCCGCAGTGCCTCATGCAGTGAAAATGAATTCTCAGAAGATGGGAGGCAGGGAAAAAGCTTGGAATAGGGCACTGGAGAAATGGAAATGGAGTTGCACTTTTCATCTATTAAAAAAATGCTCTGAGAGGACAAGCTGTTTATTGCAGTCAAAGGGTCTTATTCAGAGCATAGGAACACCATGTGTCATTTTGCTTGCCAGATTATTTCTGGGTTTTAGAAATCAGTTGCAGTGCAAAGGTTGTAAAAGGCAAACAGTGCTGTGGAACAGATAGGATATATCAGGCTTGATCAAAACCTTAGAGACATATCAGAAATCAAATTTAAAGGAGTAGTTTCCATTCTTACTCTCTGCAGAGAGGGAGAAGGATGTAAAGAGTTTAGTGCTTGTTATAGAGACAGCAGGGAGTGAGATCTGAACCAGCATAGATTTCACATGCTTTTGGAGTCTGGATCTAAGGAGAATTATGCTTGTGCTGTGTCTCTGTCAGCAATGTTTGGCTATGAGGTTGCTCAGTACCGAATTGGGAGGTATTGGGCAAATATGGCTTGTTACCCAGAATATCCCCCACAAGATTGGCAGCAATTTGCCATTCTAGTTTCTGCAGCCTTGCTATGGTGTTGGCTAAGAGAAGAGGCCAGGATTATCTGGATGGTTGGGTGAGTGAGGCTATTTGCACTCACGGCTGAAGTACTGATGAGGATCAAAGAACCAGACTGCTGTCTAGGTAAAAGGCCTAAATGGAAAACATATTTTTTTAAATAAACTTGCTAGGGTGGTAATATAAGTAATGGCTTAAAATGAAAAATCCAGCAGGCGAACTGTGATAATACTTCCTGTGTGAAGGGACATGAATCTGCGTTTCATCTGTATAACTGAAAAGGAAGTCCCCAGAAACCTTCCTGAATAGTCTTGCTCTTGCTGGGAGTAAAGAACATCCTTTTTCTAGTTGCTTTCTGGAGAGTCTGAAGTAAGCACAGGTGATACCTAGAAAAGGTCTTGGAATGTCAGCAGAAAGGAAATAGCAGCATTCCCTTCTTGACTAGGATTAACAACAATGTGCCAGCCTTCTTCCTGAAGTAATCAATGTCAAAAATGCATTTAAAATCATTGGGTAGAAAAGATTAAGCTTTGGGTCATCCAGAAATAAGGAAAAAGTCTTTTAAACCAAAAGAGAGTGTGACAAGAAGATGGGAGGTCAGGTGGTTTTGTTTGTTTGCTCCTTTGTTTTCTGTATTATTTTTTTATTCAAATAAACCACAGCCAAGGAGGAAAAATGCTCTATTTGCCTTTCTGTGGCTTGATAGTTTAATCTTTATTGGTCCTATGACATTTGAGCTCCAAACCTATTTTCCAAACACCATGGTTCTTTGAGATTGTTGGTAGAGCAGTGGGTGTCAGAGCAGTTGGAGTGTATATGGCCTGGCAGTTGTTGCTTTCTTCTTTGGCTGCTGTTCCCTGGAGCGGGCAGAGCGACTGCTGAAAGGGCAGAGAACAAAGGAGAGGGGCCTCTGCATCTTTTCAGTGTTAGTGGCTGATTTTGTTTTCTGGTATCTATGAGACTTGAGCTTTGGCGACTAGCCATTGAACATGCTGTTTTCACTGAATTTGTCTCTGTTTTTTCCAGTCTCTTCTCCTTTCTTCTGTTTGCAGAGTTGCTGCAAGAGCACCAAGGTAAGATTATGAAATGGCACTTTTCAGCTCAGTTCTCACATAAGGATTGTTATGTTTAAGCAAGAGATATCTGGCATTCTAAGCAGATGAAGGCAAGTTTAGCTGGGATCTCAAAAATCGCTGTGCTCTTTTAGAGAGCTAGGCAACAGAGTCCAATAATATAACTCCGGATTTGCTGAGTGATGGATTAATTTAACCTGCTTAGAATCATGCTGTGTGGATTCCTATGCAGCAAGTACTAAACAATACCAGCACACTTTTAGTCCTTATGCTGAATCCTGCTCTAGTTGAAGTTAGTGGAAGCTTGAGGGTGAAGGTGCATCAAGACTCACGTATGTTGGGATTGGGAAGGACAGCTGATGGGCGGTAATTCTCTTCTGCCATGAGTGTGTGACCAAGCTGCAGCTTCTAGCATTCCATTCATTCATAAGGCTGAATGAAGTGCTATACATAGTTCTTTACAAGGTTTGTTGCAGAAGTGACCTGTGACTCCCATGTTCAGCATTTTCTGCAAAAAAAAGAGGAGGGACAACTGGACTTTCAGTTATGCAGGGCATTAGAGAAGGTTGGATAGGAATGCGTAGAAATGGAAGAGAGGAAATGGAGGAGTTAAGAAAGTCAGAAGTGAATACATGTGGGTAAAAGATGGCCTTAGTTACTTTCTCAGTAACATCCTGCCCCTATTCTGCACCTCTCCTGGGTGTTCTAAGGAACACATAGGTCCTTGTTTTCCCTACCTTCTTAGAATAATGTTCATAAAGCAGGTCTTGAGTTTTTCTTCCAGGCACATTAAATTTTGAACAGCAAAAGGAGATGTATTACAGGAAATAAGCATCTGAACATGTTTTCCAATGCCAGAGGCCTTGGCAGCAGAGTCTAGGGCTATTCTGAGATGTCAGGAGGAGGCAGTATCTTATTCTGCATTTCTAGCTACTCCAGGAATCCTGCATATAGTTTCCAGATAACTTTCCAGAGCAACTTTCTGCAGAGGGAAAGATGTTTTGGCTCAGTGGGACTCTACAGGGAAGACTGAAGGAAAAAGTGTAGTTCAGGCAATCTCAATGTTCCCACCAAGCAGCAGGGTCTGTTGTGAAACTTGTTATGCCAGGCTCAACACAAGAGATTATGTTTTAAGACCTGAGTGGAGAATAAGCTGTTGATGACTTGTACGTCTTTGGCACATGAAGGTCACTGCAAGAAAATGCTTGTGGAGAAAGAAATTGGATGTGGAGATGGAAGAACTAGACATGGAAAGGGATAGTGGAAGGATTGTATTGAGAATGAAACTTTACCTCAAATGAGTTGATTGCAGTGATTATCTACAGTATATGAACAAATGTGGTGAAACAGAGTTTGGACTGTGTGCTCTGTCCCCATGGGGAGAAGCTGAGAGGGAGAACAATGCAAAACAGATGTTTGTCATTTTGTTTGATGCATATCCTGAAAAGTGTTCAGACAATGCATCCACAGAGCAAAGTCTAGGAACAGGCACTGAACATGATGGGGAAGGGCAGAAGGGCCTTCCTCCCTGTAGGAGATGCAGGTTTCAGGTACAAAATGTGATTAAAAGCACTGCAGTAAGGTACCCTGGAAATCCTTACTGCTTCAGAACTTGCTTTACTTTACTTCTTTTGTGTTCTTCTCTTTCAAACTGAAGATAAACAAGAGCCTATGAGGACTGCTTCTTCCTCCTCCCTCACAGATGGAAGACTCCAAGGAAAAAATCATCCTGATTATTGGAGGAGTCAGATATGAGACATACAGCAGCATTCTTCGGACCTTCCCAGGGACCAAGCTGTGCAGTCTAACAGAGCCTCATGCCCCAAGAATCTACGCCTATGATCCCACCGCCAAAGAGTTCTTTTTTGACAGGAGCGCTGAGATATTCAGCTCTGTGTTGAACTGTTATAGGACCAAACATTTCCACTGCCCCATTGATACCTGTAGGTCAGTCTTAGAAGAAGAGCTGGTTTTCTGGGAAATAAATGAGACATAGCTAGCACCCTGCTGCTGGCTGAAGCTGAATAACAAAGAGGTGCAGCCAGAGGAATATAACATTTGGGATGAAGATGAACAAACTGATGACCAATGCCTCATAGTCCAGACAGAAAGAAGGGATTTCAGCTGGTGAACCAGGTGGCAGCCAAAGATTTGGTCTATATTTGAAAAAACTTTTTCTTCTTTCAGTGCTAAGGTAATACTATAAGTGCAGATGGACACAGCCTGTGTCCTTTGGGATTACTGGAATGGGTGCATGAAAAATGCTAATGGGTTCATATCTTTGGTAGGTATACTTTGAGTCCTGGATTAAAAAAGAAAAAATTTTCTTCTCACTAATAGACACCTTATTTTTCTCTCATTCTCTTGTCCCTCTTCTCTACACAAAATGCATGCCCCATGCCTCTTTAAAATGTCAGGCATGCAGAACAATAAACACAAGTCAGAGACTTGCAGAGGATGTTTTCTGTGCTGCTGGTATTTCTGGAGCCAACATTTAATGCTGAAGAGGCCCTCAGTGTGAGTCTGTCCACACTACTCCAGCTGTTGGAGTATTTCCTTACAAATGCCAATATAAGAATTCAGATTTTTTTTATTTGACTCCAATCTTCTCTATTATTTTTCAAATCTGGAAGGAGAAAACGCACTCCCATGTGAGCTGGACAATGTTGATTTGAGAAAGATTAGTCTGGGATTGTATTGTGCCTGTGGAGGTGGTCCTGGGGTTATGGTGGGGCAGTGAGGTTATATGATACTTGTTTGTTGATTTAATTATATATGTGCCTTTTCTTCCCTCTGAAGTGCTTGGCTTTTTTTTCTCTACTGTTCATAGTCGGAATTGTCATCATAATCTGCGAGGAGACTAAGGCACAATTTGAGTTCTTTACTCCTAGCTTGACCTCTGTTGGTGATTCTGAGGTCTTCCACAATGACCAGGAACCCTATTACCAGCAGACTGCCTACTTGCTTCATCTGGAGCTAATTTATGTCCTCTGGTTTACTTTTGAGTTTTCTGTGCAATTTTGTTTCTGTCCGGACAGGAAGTTGTTCTTCCAAAATCCCCTGAACATGGTTGACTTCTTCTCCCTCTTCCCAGTATATATGAAACTCTTTATGGCTGGGCAGATTCATAGAACACCAAGCCTGAGGCTTTGGTTGGGTTTTGTTTGCATTGTCTGTCTCAAACTCCTGAAGATATCCAAGCTGATAGAAACGCCACTGATCCTCAGGGTTCTGTGCTACATCCTCAGAGAGATTTGCATCCTGCTGATGATTTTGGCCTTTGAGACCCTCTTCTTTGCCTCTGTCTTCTTCTATGGGGAGTTGCTAGGTAGCCATCCTTCCTACACAGGGGAGCTGCACTTCACTGACATTCGTGTTTGCTTGTGATAGGCTTTAATCACACTCACTACAGTGGGCTATGGAGATATTATCCCTCTCACCACAGCTGGTCAAGTGACAGCAGCCTTAGCTGCAGTGTTCAGCATGTTAACCATTCTCCCAATACCCATTTTCCTGGTAAAATGTAAAAGCTATTATGGTGTTGCTATCTTCAAACAGAAGCTGAAGAGAAGAAAAAAACATTAACATTTCAGAACCTCTGTTTCTGTTTGCTTTTAGCAATAAACCTTCAGCATGGTTTATTTCCTTTGGTGGAAGAGGAGTGCAAATAGTTCTTACTGCATTTACTTGCCTTAGCATATTTCAAATAATTGGTGAGCTTGCAGTACTTGATACATGACGGATCAGAACTGTTGAATCTCATGGGTCTTTCCCATACTGTACTTCATCCCCGGCTTTATGTGCCACGGTTTCTCTCTCCCCCCTAGCTATTTTGAGACAAACTGCATTACAGCCTAGAATGTGCCCCACAGCACCCAGTTCTATGATCTGAGCTCACAGCATATTGCCTTAGCTGGCAAACAACTCATGACGTTATCTCTGCCCTCCATCGCCTGACAGACCATAATGTCATTTTGCATGCTGGGAAAGACGATCTGTGCACGGTCCTGCTCTGACAGCAGTGAGGAGACATGGGTTCTGATTGGCTATTTTTAACAATGTTCTGTTTCCTTGTTTTATCTAAACAAGCCAGTACATCTGATTTGCCAGAATCAGATGTACATGTAAAGAAGGCAGCAGGCTGAACTGAATACCTGTGGGCCTAAAAGCCCACACTTTTGGATAACCTGCCTTGAGGGCTCACAAGTATTGCTGTGGCATCTTGGTAGCAGCAAGGGGAGCCCTCTGACAGCAAAGCCCTTTTGTATCTGCCAAAGTCAATGGGAACCTCTCATTGACCTCAGTGAGATGAAAATTTCATCAGACACTTCCAGTGTATCAACACATTTCTACAGTTCTTGATTTTTATGTAACAGTCACTGAGCTATTAGCCAAAATATCTGTGTATTATTGCTGTTCAAAAAGAAGTACATCATCTTCAGTACTCCATATAATTTTAATGTAATTTGCTTTCTTAAGGCATAGATATAAACTAGGAATATTTATCTTTTAACTGGATAGGCTTGTTACATATGTTTAATTTTGAAATAACAAAAGTTTTTAAGGTATAAGAAACCCCCACGTCCCATTGTTTATATAGCAGAGAGATGTGCTAAGATTATTTTTTTTAGTAAGTAAAAAAATCTGTATGCAATAACAGTTATATATTTAAATTTCATCAAGGTTGTTTAATTGCAATTTTGATTAAATTTTGTTGCTATGATTTTTCTGTTCAGGATATCATTTTAAGGCTACTTTATTTGTATTGAAACACGAGGTAACTTCCCTCTGTTCTAATGCAATTACAGTATGTTTTTGTCTAAAGTGAAATTTAAAACCACTGCAAATACAACACAAAGCACATGAGAAGCTGGAGAGACAATGTCAGTTGATAATATGCTTTTATTTTGGATCAGAATAAAAAGTCAGAAGGTGGATATCTCTTAAGAATCAGGTTATCAGGATGCAGTGGGGGCCAGCATTTCCTGGAAGGTCAGTCAGCAACCCAGGATTCAAGCACAAAACCACAATGGCCAGAGCAGGACCCTCATCAGCCAGGCACCAGGTACACGGTGCCAGGTGGAGTGTGCTGAGAAGGGCAGGCCCAGAGATGGCAACCAGACTCAGCCAAGACTCCTCATCATGAGGCAAATTTGTGCTGATGAGGAGTGAATCTGCAGACCCCAGTCAGGATCACATCCATTGACAGTTACCAGGGTCACCCAGTCCAGTGATCACCAGTCAGGTCCAGAGTGAAACAATCACTTTGATAATACCACAATGAGGCATTTTAATTGAGTAAACCCACTTGATTGAAATAAAGACAAAACAAGAAAAAACATCTACATGTTTAACGTGCAAATACAGTAATGTATTGATACAGATATAATGTCCAAAATAAGAAAAATGTAATGAGACATTTTTAGCTTGTGAAAATTCTTCCATCTTTATTGTTCAGAAAACTAAAAAATCCATAGAACCATGGAATATCTCAAGTTAGAAGGGACCCATAAAGATCATCAAGCCCAATTCCCCGCTCCTTGCAGGACTACCATATGACACTAAACCATATGACAAAGAGCACTCTTGACTTCTTTCATGGAAGTGTCAGTAAAAAGAACACATTCCTGCAAACTAGTCTAGGATTTCCCAGCAAAAAATTCCTTTGTGCATGCTGACCGGTGCTACCAATTTGAGCTGACCTCTGAAAAAGCATGGAATAAATACAGCTCCCGTCCTTTTTCATGTTCCCAGTGCTCCCCACTGTGGAAGTAGGAGGAGTTGCTTGTCACTTGGAAATGCCAACACAGCTTCACACAGCACAGAAGTGATGGGGAAATGGGGCCTGTGCTTGGCAATACGGCTTTGCCAACCAGGTCAGAGTCCTTCCCCTCTCTAGACCACACTTCTCTCTTGTGGAGAGAGCTGCAGGTTTCCCAAGCAAGAGGAACACTACAAGGCATTTTGCTTTAGTGAGTGGTAAGGGGAAAGCATTTCTGCCTGCTGCTGTTACCCACTGTGAGAGTAGTTTGTGGGACAGTTCGCTCGTTACTCCAGTGTAGCCCAACGAAAGGAAGGGACTGAGGCTTATCCATGCTTATGACCTGCTCCTGTGGCCCAGCTGGGGAGCTGGAGATTACAGAATCACAGAATCACAGAATATGCTGAGTTGGAAGGGAACCACAAGGATCATCAACTCCAACTCCTGGCCCTGCACAGGACACCTCAACAATCCCACCATATGCCTGAGAGCATTGTCCAAGTGCTCCTGGAGCTCTGGCAGCCTTGGGGCCGTGCCCACTGCCCTGGTGAGCCTGTTCAGTGCTCCACCACTCTCTGGGGGAAGAACCTTTTCCTGAGATCCAACCTAAACTTCCCCCAACTCAGCTCCAGCTGTTTCCTTGAGTCCTGTCACTGGTCACGAGAGCGAAGAGATCGATATCTGCCCCTCTGCTGCCCCTCAGGAGGATGTTGAAGACCCCAATGAGGTCTGACCTCAGTCTCCTTTTTTCCAGGCTGAACAAACCAAGTGCCCTCAGCCACTCCTCATAACGCTTCCCCTCCAGATCCTTTACTGTCCTTGTGACCCTCCTGTAGCCTCTGATCGACTTTGAAGCTCTTTTGCAGTGCTTGGGTGGGAGGAGGGAGTCAGGTCTCAGGCCACAGGTGATCTAGGAGTAGGTGAGAGCAATATCATGGATATGGATTTTATTGGACCCCAAACATGATTTTTATCTGTGTGGTTTCCTTAACTAGCCACATCAGGGACTTTGTGCTTAGAACTTACTATCTTCCTTGATAGCTACATTCACCCTCAATCCTTTTTTTCTTACCCTCTTCCAAAACTCTGTCATCTTTCATTTAAAAATTATATAATTTAATACAAATTGTCTTACAGTGGGTTAAGGACCAAGATGTTTTTGATACCCAGCATGATAAATGAATTTGAGGTCATAAGGTCTCTGTTAGACCCCTACACACCTTGTCACTTCCACATGGGCTTGGTTTCCTAACTAGGTTTCCAAAGAAGTCAGTTTTATGCCTTCCCATGGCAGCCAAGCACTTCCAGATGAGTACTGTCCATTAATCAGGAGCAGCAGAGAGGAAGAAAAGCCTTCTGCAGCAAGACAAAATGATCCATCCTGGTTATCAGCTTTCTTGCTCAAATGAGATTTTGAGGCATAACTGCACAAAGTGAGGAACTTTGCTGCTACTGCAAGTGGGAGCCTCATCAAGGTAGCCAACTGTGCTGTGTCCCAGACTCTTTTCTTCCATTGATTTGCCGTTTCATATCCCCACCCCTTTTGCCACAGAGTGGCAGCAAATTAACTGATGCAATTTGATCTTGTGACTTCCAATACAGTTGCAGAGCTTGTGATGTGAGCAGGATTTAAACTGAGGTAAAGGACTTCTCACCTTGGCCACTCATCACTGTTGAATAATATTACCTACTCCTTGCTTGTCAGCTAGTGACATCATGAAAGCAGTTAGAAATTCAATACTCCTGTCCCTCTCTTCTGAGTCTGTTTTCTTAATGTTGTCTACACTCGATGGGATGAATTTCCAGTTAATTTAACTCCGTAGCATCCCCAAATACTTCAAAGCACATACTTGCTGCTGTGCTTCTTGGGATTGTGACAAAACTCTGTGCTCCCTGTGCTTTGAACAAGGTGCAGTTATTTGACCCAACCTGTCCAAAGCTGGAACAGGGTTAAAGTTATAGAGGCCATGTTACTGAGAACACAGCTGCGTTGGGCAGGGCACGTCTCCAGGATGAAGGACCACCACCTCCCTAAGATCTTGCTCTATGGTGAACTTGCCACCGGCTGCCGCAAGAGAGGAGCCCTGAAGAAAAGATACGAGGACTCCCTGAAACAACATCTCAGCCTTGGCCATATTGATCACCATAACTGGTCTACTCTGGCCTCCAATCGGGAGGCCTGGAGACACACCATCTATAACACAGCTGTCTCCTTTGAGAACACACACAGGATCACCCTCCAGGAAAAAAGGTAATGCAGAAAGAACCGTGTATTGCAGAATACACCATCTAAGGAGTCTTTCTGCTGTGCCTTTTGCAATCGGATATGTCTGTCACGTATTGGCCTCATAAGCCACCAGCGTGCCTGTAGCAAATGTGGATAGAGCCTTCCCAAACCTTCGTTCGCGAAGCCCAGCCATGATGATGATGGCTTCAGGGGGGTGCCTTTATCACTCTTTTGTGGTTGTATTCAGAGGAGCTCATGGCCAACACAGATATGCAGCATACACAGAAAATAAGGATTTTAAAGCAGAAAGCCCACTCTTTGCAAATGTATCAACAGTTGCTGAAGTTGTCAGAAAAGACCTTTCTCCTTAAGGATGGCCCAATGTAAGACACATACCAGTTTCTTTACATGGTTGCAAGACATTAAAATGCTGTTTCATGGAAAACCAGGGAACAGGAGAGCTCAAGGAATAGAGACAGGGCTTCTGTGCGTCTCTACCATTTCCTTGCAGCAGAGTAAGTTCACATACAGTCTAGCAAGAGACAGGTTAGAAATTAGCCTGATTGTACACTGCTGCTCCAGTCTTTGTTTCTGTATGCTATGCAACATGGACCTTTTTACCCATAAAAAGTCCAATTCTTTCCTGAACAGAGAGAACTACTGTGTTCCCAGTGATATCCTAGATCAGGTATATATATATATGTATATATATATGTATACAGCAAAGTGTATACTGTGTGACAAAAAAATCGTTAAAATTATTTATCTTTTCAGTTTCATTGGATACCTTTGGCTTGTGACAGAGTGTAGAAAGGAGATCCCAGCTTATCCTGAGGTATGCTTCTTTTACACATTGTCATTTACAGAGAACTTCTTTAATATTTGCAATCTTTCTCATCTCAGACTTCCTTCCACATTGGTGTAAATGACCTGTCTCCTCACACATTCTCCTTAAGCTCCCGCAATCCTAATTATCTGCTCTAGAGTTAGCCCCTGCCAGCTACTCCTTAGTGTCCCCCAACTCGGAGCTGTTTGTGTGCACTCTGCTAGTCCAGGGCCATAGCAGTGAGCTGGAAGGATATAGTCATGCTGTACACTTCAAGGAAACATAACCTGTCCTGAAGCCAATTAGTCTGTTTTACCTCATTGGAATCCCTTGTCTTCTGGATACCTCCTTACATCTTCCTCCTTCTTCCCTTTGTATTAGCAAGTTGGAAAGGACACAATATCTAATGTTCATACTGTGCATCCGTGGTCGAAGCAGTGCCTGAAGCCCCGTCCAACCCCAGCACCTTCACTCACCTTTGATTGAAAACTGATGTTTGCCACAGACTGTGGTACAATCTCTGGGCAAAGGTCTCTGGTACCCTTCTTGTGACCCAAACCCTGAAAGCATGGCCTCCTCCTCCTTGAAGTCCATAAGCCCATGACATATATTTTCAGATGTGCTTGTGTGGCAGGAAAGTTCAGAAGCAAAACTTTGCCAGGGAGATATTTTCTGTGACTCATCTGTGCTAGGGAGGGGAGAGTTTCTTTTTCATGTCTCAGCTGGGAGCGGTTCATCCTCCAGCTCCTCAGCAGTCCAGTTTCTGACGTGTCTGGGCTGCTGCACTAACACAGTATGTGCGGGGCCAGAGAAGGAGGATTGTGCTCTCTTAGTGCTTTGTGGGGAATAATCTTTTTTTAAAATATGCCTTTCTGTCTCCCCCACTTTCCTTCTTCCTCCTTCAGTGTTGTCACCTTGTAGTATTTTAATCAGAGGAAGCAGATATATCAAGGAAGTCAATGGCAGGGGCGAGGTGGGTGGGGGGGGGCAGAGAGGAAGAGGAGGAAAATCACATCACAGCCCAGTCTGCCAGTGTAAACACTTGATGATTTCCTGTTATTGTAGCCTAAAATGTACCATGACATCATTTGCGGGCCTCCCAGAATCACCCAGAAAGAGGAAAAGCCAGTATTCCTGGCCCGCCCCCAGCGTGAATCCATGGGATTCAGACCCTATAAGGCAGTGAAGGTCTGCAGGCAGCAAAGATAGTGTTTCGAAAGCTTTCTTGTTCTTGGCAATGTGGAAATTTCACACACAGGAAAAACTGCTTTTACTTTTCCTAAAGGGGAACTGTTTATGCCTTATGAAATATTGATGCCTTGAACCATGATTACTTTATAGGCAGAGCTGAAATATAAAAAAATGTTCGTAGTCGAGGAAAAACACAGGGAAGCCCCTCACCAAAATCACATCAGTTCGTCATTACCAGACATCTACTTTTTTTATAATATCCAATTTCATTCTAAATCACTCTACAAACAAGGCAGTTAAGTCAAAAGCTGTGGATTATATAAAACAGTTCAATAAATTAATTTGATAATTTTGAAAGGTGAAGCTAGCCCTCGGTATAGCAGAGTTGCCAGTGAAATGTTCTTCCTCCTTTTCTGAGCATTAAATCAATTCCCGGAAAGTGAAGACCCAAGCTCTTTGGAGCCTGGATACACAAACTATTCTGGAATTTGACCCAACAAGTCAGATTTGTTACAGTTAATCCTGAATCACTGCACTCAGTCTGCACCACTGTAAGGAAGAACTGAATCAGATTCACAGAGATGGGCTCTCATAACTTTTCTGAGAAGGATAATAATTAGGCTGAATTTCACAGCATATCCTTTAGCTACAATCTCTTTGGGCAGACTTTCAGATAGAAAGTC